>NW_027476109.1:0-319422 GCF_051020955.1 Megalopta genalis | reverse complement strand
GTCGTCTGGAGGAGGCGAGTGTTAACTGTGATCCTCCTCCAATATACTCGTCGTCCCCCCGGTGGCCGCTGTGATCAGGGCGGGGGCCCTGGTCAACTATCGCGCGGTCGCCGTGTCGGGGCGGTGCGGGGTGCGACCCCTCGCGCCGCCGAATTTAATTGGATTTTAGGGGGGAGGATTTATTTTATTTCCCCCCGGGACGCGGCCGGCCATCGTTACCATCCTGATGGCCGGCCAGGCGAGGGGGAGCCGCGGTAGTGTTCTTCAAGAGTTCCCGTGGCTCCCCCGTTGAATCGCCAGCGATCGGTCCTGCGTCCTCAGGTCGCCGTGGAGGTTTTAGTGGGTCAAACCCCACACTACCCTCGTCCCGCTCCCCCGGGCGGGGCGGGGGTGTCTGACGAGCAGATTTCCTCCACGTAAAATAAAAAAAAAAAAAAAAAGGTTATGTCAAGGTTATGTCAAGGTTATGTCAAGGTTATGTCAAGGTTATGTCAAGGTTATGTCAAGGTTATGTCAAGGTTATGTCAAGGTCCCCCCCGTGTCCGCTACCTTGTCGTGGTGGGGGGGCTTCGTGCCCTAATGATCCTCAAGGCTGTGCCGGCGGGGAATTTATTCCCTGGCAGGTTCTACCATGCCGGAGTGGCTTGAGGGGAGGGGCCAACTAAAGTCGGACACATACCGTAAACCTGTGGTCATGTTTTACAGGAACGGGGGTCTTGCCTTAACCGGCCGGGCCGCGAGGATGACAACCTCTCTAAAAAATCCCTAGCCCCAAGCAGTGTTACGCGGTGATGAGGGTGTAGCTGGAGTAAGCGCCAGCTATGGTTGGTGGGTGCACCAATCTTTAGCGGACAACCCCGGGGTACCTGGCGACCCCCGGGTGTATTAGCCTTCCCCGGGTATGGCGGCTCTGCCCGGGGTGACCTTCTTTCCGACCACACTCGTGGGACCAATTATGGATTCTTTTAAACAAATAACCGGGGAGGGGGGAAACGAGCGTGAGGTGGAGGTGCGCGGTCCTATCGTGCGCCTCAAAAGATGTACAGAGCCGGTGTCGCGGAGGCATTCTGCAACACGCGGCAAAAAGAGGACCGCAGCGGGCCTTGGTGAGTGCGATGAGGGGGAGGAGTCAGATTTCTCTGTCTCCTCAAACCACTCATCGCAGAGTGTCCCGGGCTCGTCGTCAGCGAGGAAAAGAGGACGGCCGCCGACGACCGGCGAATATGTTGGCCTCGCAGAGGCCAAACTTAGGCTGGCCGAGGCTTCGCAGCTGGAGGCCGAGGCGAGGGAGGTGGCGGCGATATTCGACCCGGGAGCCCCCGTGCCGAGACCATCGCGGTCGAGCGTCCCGCTCCCGGACGAGACGGATATAGCGGAAAATTTCCGCAACCGTCCGACGCGGGATGTCGCGGCCGCTATATTGGAGAGCCTGGATGAAGTGGCCAGGATCTCCGGCGTGTCAAAGGGGCTGAAGGGCAATTTGGCCCGCGCCCTGAGGGTGGCCGCCTTAAACGGCAGGGTAGGGGTGTCGGAGCTGGCAGTGAGGTCAGCTACCGACGCCACGCGTGTCCTGGAGGCCGAAAATGCAGTTCTCAGGGGGCAAATGACGGAGCTGCAGGCGGAGGTGGCCCGGCTCCGGCAGGTGGTGGAGGCGAGAACGGCTGCTGCCGCAATGCCTCCGCCACGGCGCCCGGGAGAGGGCTCAGTATCGCCGCCGATCGTCGGCGCCCGGGATTGCCATCGCTCCGGGCAAGAAAAGTCCTCGCCACCACCTGCGGCTGCGCCCGCAGATTTTCTGGCGCAAATAGGCGCCCTGATGGACGCCAAATTGGCGTCATTCAGGAAGGAGCTCGCGCCGCGAACGGACTCGGCCCTACGATCGGTGGCCCCTGGACCGTCCGTCCCCTCACAGTCTTCGGACGGGGTGGGGCGGAGGGCGAAGAAGAAAAAGAAAGGTGGGAAATCTGGGGCGGCTATAGCGGCCCAGACGGAGCCCGCTCGACCTCGAGCAGAATTGGCCCCACACTCCGCCGCGCCTCCACCTCAGGAGGCGTGGTCCCAGGTGGTTGGCCGGAAGGCCAAAAAGGCGGCTGCCAAGGCCACTGCGGCCGCGAATAGAAAAGGACGGGTGGTCCCGGCGGCCCCCAGGAAGACACCCCTGCCTCCTCGACCGCCACGCACAGCAGCGGTTACCATAACGGTTCCGTCTGGCGTGGACATTACTTACGCGCAGGCGATGGCCACTGCCAGGTCCAAGGTTGACCTGGCAGAAATTGGCATCGCCTCGCTGAGGCCGCGAAGGGCGGTGACTGGGGGGTTAATTTTGGAGGTCCCTGGCACCGATGGGGCCGCCAAGGCCACCGTCCTCGCCACAAAAGTGGCGGAAGCGCTGGCAGGCACCGGCGTAAAGGTCGCGCGTCCGGTCAAAAAAGCTGACCTTAGGGTGCGCGGCCTGGTCGACTCGACCACGCCGGCGGAGGTCGCTGCGGCTGTTGCCCGCGTGGGCGGGTGCAGCGAGGGGGACATCAATACCGGCGAAATCCGGGCTTCCCCCTCGGGATTGGGCACCCTCTGGGTCCGATGTCCTGCCGCGGCCGCTCGCAAGGTTGCTGTCGCGGGCCGGATAACTGTCGGCTGGACCCAGGCAGCCGTGGAGGCCCTGAGTGCCCGGCCCCTGCAGTGTTACCGTTGCCTTGGTGTTGGCCACACCAGTCAGCGGTGCACTTCTGCCGAGGATAGGTCCAACTGCTGCTATAGATGCGGCAGTCGGGACCATAAGGTGGCAGCCTGTACGGCCACGCCCAATTGTCCGCTTTGTGCGGGCGCGGGCAAGCCGTCTGGTCACCGCCTCGGGAGCCGGGCATGTCCTGCCGGTGCGGGGCGAGGCAAGGGGGGCGGCCAAAGGTCGTCTGCCAGATTTAATAAAAAAGGGAAGGGAACCACGATGGCCAAGGCAGCGACCACCGTGGCCAGCAACGAAAAGGCGGCACCTCCTGATGCTACCGCCGCACCCGCGGGGGCGGATGGGACCAATAAAGTCCCAGACGCCACCGCATCCGCGGCCGTGACGGCGATGGACACGGCTGTGTAATGGGGCCCCCGGGCCCGATAATACAAGTTAACCTCAACTGCTCGGCCAGAGCGCAGGATCTCATGTTTCAATGCCTGGCCGAGCGGGGTGCCGGGTTGGCAGTCGTGGCGGAGCCGCACAGGGTCCCCAAACATCCACACTGGATGGGGGACTCGATTGGCTCCGCCGCGATTATTTGGGCTGGGAGGCCGGGGTCCCCGCCGTGCTCGCTTATCGAGCGCGGCCTGGGATACGTGGCCGTTGATTGGGGCGGCACCGCGGTTGTGGCGATATACGCACCTCCAAGGTGGTCCCTCGAAGAGTTTGAGCAGTATCTGGACGGGGTAGGGAGATGCGTCTCCCGCTGCCATCCCCGTCCGGTGCTGGTCCTGGGGGACTTTAATGCCAAGGCCACGGCTTGGGGTTCCCCCGGGACTGATTCGAGGGGCCGGGAGGTGCTGGATTGGGCGGCGGGACTGGAGCTCCGTCTTCTGAACACGGGCTCGGTCCATACGTGCGTGCGGCATAACGGGGGGTCCATCGTTGACCTTTCGTGGGCAACGCCCCCGGCCGCGCGCCGTATTACGGGGTGGAGGGTGGCGGAAGGGGTCGAGACGTTGTCTGACCACAGATACATAGTTCTCGACCTCTCCGGCGCCCCACCATCGACACCCCGTCGTCGCCCCGCCGATGAGGGTTCGCCTCAGCCGCGGTGGGCGCTGAAGCGCCTCGACCAGGACGCTCTGATGGCGGCAGCACACGTCGTGGCCTGGCCAGCAACACCGGCTGGGCCAGTCGACGGGAATGGGGAGGCCCAGTGGTTCCGGGGCGCAATGACGTCGATTTGCGACGTCGCCATGCCCCGGGCCAGGGTCTTCCCGAGGAAGGCGGTGTACTGGTGGACGCGCGCGATAGCGGAATTACGCACCGAGTGCGTCCGCGCGCGACGCCAGTACGCTCGCGCCCGTCGACGACGACGTACGGACGACGTGCTGGCTGCCCAGCTGTACGGGCTATATCGGGAGAAGGTGGTCGCCCTGCAGCTGGCCATCAGGCGGGCAAAGGACCAGGCCTGGCGCGATCTCCTCGGCTCTCTGAACCGAGATCCGTGGGGGCGCCCATACAAGATGGCATTGGGACGATTACGTCCCTGGGCGCCCCCCGTAACGGAGAGCCTGGATCCGGGGTTGCTCGGGCGGGTCGTGGACGCTTTATTCCCCGTTAGCGGCGAGGCGTCCCGGCCCGACCCTGAGCCAGAGGAACATGAGTGGTCCCCGGATCTTGAGGTCGCGCCGGAGGAGATGGCCGGGGTCTTCAAATGGCTCCGGGGCAAGAATACCGCCCCGGGGCCGGACGGTATCCCCGGCCGGGTCTGGTTGCTCGCCGCGGGCGTCCTGGGGGAGAGGCTGAGGAGCCTCTACTCTGGGCTCCTGAGGTCGGGGACGTTCCCCGACCTATGGAGAGAAAGTCGGATGGTCCTCTTGAGGAAGGATGGGAGGCCGGGGGATTCTCCCTCCGCGTACCGGCCCATTTGTCTCCTGGATGAGGCGGGCAAGATCTTCGAGAAGATCATTGTTGCCCGCCTCTCCAGACACCTGTCCCGCGACGGCCCAGATCTGGCGGACTGCCAGTTTGGCTTCCGGGAGGGGCGATCGACGGTCGACGCTATCGACCGTCTCAAGTCCCTCTCGGACAATGCCGTGGCAAGGGGCGGGGTGTGCTTGGCGGTGTCCATTGACATCGTCAATGCGTTCAACACCCTGCCCTGGTCCGCCATCAGGGAGGCCCTCGCCGATCACCAGGTGCCTCCCTATCTGAGGCGGGTGATAGGGGCCTACCTTCGGGACGGGTGGGTTGAATACCCGGGCCGGTACGGGGTGATACGGAGGGAAGTGGACCGCGGGGTCCCGCAGGGGTCCGTTTTAGGACCGCTCCTGTGGGACCTGGGTTACAACGCGGTCCTGGAAAAGGCCTCCCTGCCCGACGGTGCCACCCTCGTCTGCTACGCGGACGACACGTTGGTGGTCGCCGTCGGGAGTACCTTCGAGAGGACCATCCGACGAGCAGAGGTTGCGGTGGCAGCCGTCGTCACGAGGATCCGCGATCTGGGGCTGAAAATAGCCCCGGAGAAGGCCGAGGCTGTCTGGTTTCACGGACGGCCTCGGTCTCGGCCACCGGCCAGATCGTGGATCCGGGTTGGAGAAGCCTGCGTCGAGGTGAAGTCCGAGTTGAAATATCTCGGACTGATCCTCGACAGCCGCTGGAGCTTCGATGCGCATCTCGACCGTCTCGTCCTCCGAGTCGAAAAGGCGGCGGCCTCTTTGGGCCGCCTGCTGCCCAACCTCGGGGGACCGGGAGATTTGGTGCGCCGCCTATACCTGGGCGTGGTGCGGTCTATGGCCTTATACGGTGCCCCAATCTGGGCGCCGTACGTGATGACCAGCCGGCGCAACACGCTGTTGTTGCGCCGGCTGCAGAGGCGGATGGCCATCCGCCTCATAAGAGGTTACCGCACCACGTCTACCGTGGCGGCGCTTGCTCTGGCGGGAGAACTTCCCTTCGAGCTTCAGGCGGCGGTGCGCGCATATGTTTATGGGCGCACAAGCATCGCCAGCCGTGCTCGAGGGGCCCCGCCGGAGCGAGAGACGGTCGAGGGCTTCGAGCTCCAGGCCCGGAGACTAGCGCTGGCCAGATGGCGTGCCGAGCTTTGCTCCCACGCCGGCGAGCGCGTCCCCGGGGCTCTCCTGCCGCACTTCACCTCGTGGCGGGAGAGACGGCATGGCAGGCTCTCCTACCGAGCGACGCAGGTGTTCACCGGGCATGGCTGCTTCGGTGTCTACCTGTGTCGCATCGGGCGGGAAGCGACGACGGTGTGCCACCATTGTGGCGCGGAGGAAGACTCGGCGCAGCACACGCTGGAGGAATGTCCCGCCTTTTCAGCGCTGCGCCGAGTCCTAAGACGAGAAGTCGGCCACGACCTCGCACTCTCCAGCCTAGTTGGGGCCATGCTGGAGGGCCCGGGGAAGTGGGCGGCAGCAATCTCTTTCTGCGAGGAGGTTATGTCGCGGAAGGAGGCTGCCGAGCGGGATCGGGAGCTTACAGATCCCGCCCGACGTGCCCGGGGGCGGCGTGCGCGCCCACGCCGAGAAACACCGGGCAGCTGAGAGTAGGCGGGCGGCGGGTGTACCAGTACATGCTGGTTTCATTGCCCGCCGCCCGCCAACAGAGGAGGACGTCCACTGTTGGGGATGGGGGATGACGAGTCGCCTGAAGGAGGCGAGGGTTAACTGTAATCCTCCTCCAATATACTCGTCGTCCCCCCGGCGTCCGCTGTGATCAGGGCGGGGGCCCTGGTCACCTATCGCGCGGTCGCCGTGTCGGGGCGGTGCGGGGTGCGACCCCTCGCGCCGCCGAATTTAAATGGATTTAGGGGGGAGGATTTATTTTATTTCCCCCCGGGACGCGGCCGGCCATCGTTACCATCCTGATGGCCGGCCAGGCGAGGGGGAGCCGCGGTAGTGTTCTTCAAGAGTTCCCGTGGCTCCCCCGTTGAATCGCCAGCGATCGGTCCTGCGTCCTCAGGTCGCCGTGGAGGTTTTAGTGGGTCAAACCCCACACTACCCTCGTCCCGCTCCCCCGGGCGGGGCGGGGGTGTCTGGCGAGCAGATTTCCTCCACGTAAAATAAAAAAAAAAAAAAAAAAAAAAGGTTACCTGTCCCCCCCCCGTGTCCGCTACCTTGTCGTGGTGGGGGGGCTTCGTGCCCTAATGATCCTCAAGGCTGTGCCGGCGGGGAATTTATTCCCTGGCAGGTTCTACCATGCCGGAGTGGCTTGAGGTGAGGGCCAACTAAAGTCGGACACATACCGTAAACCTGTGGTCATGTTTTACAGGAACGGGGGTCTTGCCTTAACCGGCCGGGCCGCGAGGATGACAACCTCTCTAAAAAATCCCTAGCCCCAAGCAGTGTTGCGCGGTGAAGAGGGCGTAGCTGGAGTAAGCGCCAGCTATGGTTGGTGGGTGCACCAATCGTTAGCGGACAACCCCGGGGTACCTGGCGACCCCCCGGGCGTATTAGCCTTCCCCGGGTATGGCGGCTCTACCCGGGGTGACCTCCTTTCCGACCACACTCGTGGGATTAAGTATGGAGTCTACTTTTTCACAAACAACCGGGGAGGGGGGAAACGAACGTGAGGTGGAGGTGCGCGGGCCTATCGTGCGCCTCAAAAGATGCACAGAGCCGGTGTCGCGGAGGCACTCGGCGACACGCGGCAAAAAGAGGACCGCAGCGGGCCTTGGTGAGTGCGATGAGGGGGAGGAGTCAGATTTCTCTGTCTCCTCCCACCACTCATCGCAGAGTGTCCCGGGCTCGTCGTCAGCGAGGAAAAGAGGACGGCCGCCGACGACCGGCGAATATGTTGGCCTCGCAGAGGCCAAACTTAGGCTGGCCGAGGCTTCGCAGCTGGAGGCCGAGGCAAGGGAGGTGGCGGCGATATTCGACCCGGGAGCCCCCGTGCCGAGACCATCGCGGTCGAGCGTCCCGCTCCCGGACGAGACGGATATAGCGGAAAATTTCCGCAACCGTCCAACGCGCGATGTCGCGGCCGCTATATTGGAGAGCCTGGATGAAGTGGCCAGGATCTCCGGCGTGTCAAAGGGGCTGAAGGGCAATTTGGCCCGCGCCCTAAGGGTGGCCGCCTTAAACGGCAGGGTGGGGGTGTCCGAGCTTGCGGTTAGGTCAGCTACCGACGCCACGCGTGCCCTGGAGGCAGAGAATGCCGTCCTCAGGGGGCAAATGACGGAGCTGCGGGCGGAGGTGGCTCGGCTCCGGCAGGTGGTGGAGGCGAGTACGGCTGCTGCCGCAATGCCTCCGCCGCCGCGCCCGGGAGGGGGCTCAGTATCGCCGCCGATCGTCGCCGCCCGGGACTGCCAACGCTCCGGGCAAGAAAAGTCCTCGCCCCCACATGCGACTGCGCCCGCAGATTTTCTGGCGCAGATAAGCGCCCTGATAGACGCCAAATTGGCGTCATTCAGGAGGGAGCTCGCGCCGCGAACGGACTCGGCCCTGCGATCGGTGGCACCTGGGCCGTCCGTCCCCTCACAGTCTTCGGACAGGGTGGGGCGGAAGACGAAGAAGAAGAAGAAAGGTGGGAAAGCTGGGGCGGCTATAGCGGCCCAGACGGAGCCCGCTCGACCGCGAGCAGAATCGGCGCTACCCTCTGCCGCGCCTCCGCCCCAGGAGGCGTGGTCCCAGGTGGTTGGCCGCAAGGCTAAAAAGGCGGCTGCCAAGGCCACTGCTGCGGCGAATAACAAAAAAGGACGGGTGGTCCCGGCGGCCCCCAGGAAGACACCCCTGCCTCCGCGACCGCCACGCACAGCAGCGGTTACCATAACGGTTCCGTCTGGCGTGGACATTACTTACGCGCAGGCGATGGCCACTGCCAGGTCCAAGGTGGACCTGGCAGAAATTGGCATCGCCTCGCTGAGGCCGCGAAGGGCGGTGACTGGGGGGTTAATTTTGGAAGTCCCTGGCACCGATGGGGCCGCCAAGGCCACCGTCCTCGCCACAAAAGTGGCGGAAGCGCTGGCAGGCACCGGCGTAAAGGTCGCGCGTCCGGTCAAAAAAGCTGACCTTAGGGTGCGCGGCCTGGTCGATTCGACCACGCCGGCGGAGGTCGCTGCGGCTGTTGCCCGCGTGGGCGGGTGCAGCGAGGGGGACATCAATACCGGCGAAATCCGGTCTTCCCCCTCGGGATTGGGCACACTCTGGGTCCGATGTCCTGCCGCGGCCGCTCGCAAGGTTGCTGTCGCGGGCGGGATAACCGTCGGCTGGACCCATGCAGTCGTGGAGGCCCTGAGTGCCCGGCCTCTGCAGTGTTACCGTTGCCTTGATGTTGGCCACACCAGTCAGCGGTGCACTTCTGCCGAGGATAGGTCCGACTGCTGCTATAGATGCGGCAGTCGGGACCATAAGGTGGCAGCCTGTACGGCCACGCCCAATTGTCCGCTTTGTGCGGGCGCGGGCAGGCCTTCTGGTCACCGCCTCGGCGGCCGGGCGTGTCCTGTCAGTGCGAGGCGAGGCAAGGTAGGCGGCCAAAGGTCGTCTGCCAGATTCAATAAAAAAGGGAAGGAAACCACGATGGCCAAGGCAGCGACCACCGTGGCCAGCAACGAAAAGGCGGCACCGCCTGATGCTACCGCCGCACCCGCGGGGGCGAATGGGGCCACTAAAGTCCCTGACGTCACCGCATCCGCGGCCGTGACGGCGATGGACACGGCTGTGTAATGGGGCCCCCGGGCCCGATAATACAAGTTAACCTCAACTGCTCGGCCAGAGCGCAGGATCTCCTGTTTCAATGCCTGGCCGAGCGGGGTGCCGGGTTGGCAGTCGTGGCGGAGCCGCACAGGGTCCCCAAACATCCACACTGGATGGGGGACTCGATTGGCTCCGCCGCGATTATTTGGGCTGGGAGGTCGGGGTCCCCGCCGTGCTCGGTTATCGAGCGCGGCCTGGGATACGTGGCCGTTGATTGGGGCGGAACCGCGGTTGTGGCGATATACGCACCTCCAAGGTGGTCCCTCGAAGAGTTTGAGCAGTATCTGGACGGGGTAGGGAGATGCGTCTCCCGCTGCCATCCCCGTCCGGTGCTGGTCCTGGGGGACTTCAATGCCAAGGCCACGGCTTGGGGTTCCCCCGGGACTGACTCGAGGGGCCGGGAGGTGCTGGATTGGGCGGCGGGACTGGAGCTCCGTCTCCTGAATACGGGCTCGGTCCATACGTGCGTGCGGCATAACGGGGGGTCCATCGTTGACCTTTCGTGGGCAACGCCCCCGGCCGCGCGCCGTATTACGGGGTGGAGGGTGGCGGAAGGGGTCGAGACGTTGTCTGACCACAGATACATAATTCTCGACCTCTCCGCCGCCCCACCATCGACACCCCGTCGTCGCCCCGCTGATGAAGGATCGCCTCAACCGCGGTGGGCGCTGAAGCGCCTCGACCAGGACGCTCTGATGGCGGCAGCCCACGTCGTGGCCTGGCCAGCAACACCGGCCGGGCCAGTCGACGGGAATGGGGAGGCCCGTTGGTTCCGGGGCGCAATGACGTCGGTTTGCGACGTCGCCATGCCCCGGGCCAGGGTCTTCCCGAGGAAGGCTGTGTACTGGTGGTCGCGTGCGATAGCTGAATTACGCACCGAGTGCGTCCGCGCGCGACGCCAGTACGCTCGCGCCCGTCGACGACGACGTACGGACGACGTGCTGGCTGCCCAGCTGTACGGGCGATATCGGGAGAAGGTGGTCGCCCTGCAGCTGGCCATCAGGCGAGCGAAGGACCAGGCCTGGCGCGATCTCCTCGGCTCTCTAAACCGAGATCCGTGGGGGCGCCCATACAAGATGGCATTGGGACGATTGCGTCCCTGGGCGCCCCCCGTGACGGAGAGCCTGGATCCGGGGCTGCTCGGGCGGGTCGTGGACGCTTTATTCCCCGTTAGCGAGGGGCCGTCCCGGCCCGTCCCTGAGCCAGAGGAACATGAGTGGTCCCCGGATCTTGAGGTCGCGCCGGAGGAGATGGCCGGGGTCGTCAAATGGCTCCGGGGCATGAATACCGCCCCGGGGCCGGACGGTATCCCCGGCCGGGTCTGGTTGCTCGCCACGAGCGTCCTGGGGGAGAGGCTGAGGAGCCTCTACTCTGGGCTCCTGAGGTCGGGGACGTTCCCCGACCTATGGAGAGAAAGTCGGATGGTCCTCTTGAGGAAGGATGGGAGGCCGGGGGATTCTCCCTCCGCGTACCGGCCCATTTGTCTCCTGGATGAGGCGGGCAAGATCTTCGAGAAGATCATTGTTGCCCGCCTCTCCAGGCACCTGTCCCGCGACGGCCCAGATCTGGCGGACTGCCAGTTTGGCTTCCGGGAGGGGCGATCGACGGTCGACGCTATCGTCCGTCTCAAGTCCCTCTCGGACAATGCCGTGGCAAGGGGCGGGGTGTGCTTGGCGGTGTCCATTGACATCGTCAATGCGTTCAACACCCTGCCCTGGTCCGCCATTAGGGGGGCCCTCGTCGATCACCAGGTGCCTCCCTATCTGAGGCGGGTGATCGGGGCCTACCTGCGGGACAGGTGGGTCGAATACCCGGGCCGGTACGGGATGATACGGAGGGAAGTGGACCGCGGGGTCCCGCAGGGGTCTGTTTTAGGACCGCTCCTGTGGGACCTGGGTTACAACGCGGTCCTGGAAAAGGCCTCCCTGCCCGACGGTGCCACCCTCGTCTGCTACGCGGACGACACGTTGGTGGTCGCCGTCGGAAGTACCTTCGAGAGGACCATCCGACGAGCAGAGGTTGCGGTGGCAGCCGTCGTCGCGAGGATCCGCGATCTGGGGCTGAAAATAGCCCCGGAGAAGGCCGAGGCTGTCTGGTTCCACGGACGGCCTCGGTCTCGGCCACCGGCCAGATCGTGGATCCGGGTTGGAGAAGCCTGCGTCGAGGTGAAGTCCCAGTTGAAATATCTCGGACTGATCCTCGACAGCCGCTGGAGCTTCGATGCGCATCTCGACCGTCTCGTCCCCCGAGTCGAAAAGGCGGCGGCCTCTTTGGGCCGCCTGCTGCCCAACCTCGGGGGGCCGGGAGATTTGGTGCGCCGCCTATACCTGGGCGTGGTGCGGTCTATGGCCTTATACGGTGCCCCAATATGGGCGCCGTACGTGATGACCAGCCGGCGCAACACGCTGTTGTTGCGCCGGCTGCAGAGGCGGTTGGCCATCCGCCTCATAAGAGGTTACCGCACCACGTCTACCGTGGCGGCGCTTGCTCTGGCGGGTGAACTTCCCTTCGAGCTTCAGGCGGCGGTGCGCGCCTATGTTTACAGGCGCACTAGCATCGCCAGCCGTGCTCGGGGGTCCCCGCCGGAGCGAGAGACGGTCGAGGGCTTCGAGCTCCAGGCCCGGCGACTAGCGCTCGCCAGATGGCGTGCCGAGCTTTGCTCCCACGCCGGCGAGCGCGTCCCCGGGGCTCTCCTGCCGCACTTCACCTCGTGGCGGGAGAGACGGCATGGCAGGCTCTCCTACCGAGCGACGCAGGTGTTCACCGGGCATGGCTGCTTCGGTGTCTACCTGTGTCGCATCGGGCGGGAAGCGACGACGGGGTGCCACCATTGTGGCGCGGAGGAAGACTCGGCGCAGCACACGCTGGAGGAATGTCCCGCCTTTTCAGCGCTGCGCCGAGTCCTAAGACGAGAAGTCGGCCACGACCTCGCACTCTCCAGCCTAGTTGGGGCCATGCTGGAGGGCCCGGGGAAGTGGGCGGCAGCAATCTCTTTCTGCGAGGAGGTTATGTCGCGGAAGGAGGCTGCCGAGCGGGATCGGGAGCTTACAGATCCCGCCCGACGTGCCCGGGGACGGCGTGCGCGCCCACGCCGAGAAACCCCGGGCAGCTGAGAGTAGGCGGGCGGCGGGTGTACCAGAACATGCTGGTTTCATTGCCCGCCGCCCGCCAACAGAGGAGGACGTCCACTGTTGGGCGTGGGGGATGACGAGTCGCCTGAAGGAGGCGAGGTTTAACTGTAATCCTCCTCCAATATACTCGTCTTCCCCCCGGCGGCCGCTGTGATCAGGGCGGGGGCCCTGGTCACCTATCGCGCGGTCGCCGTGTCGGGGCGGTGCGGGGTGCGACCCCTCGCGCCGCCGAATTTAAATGGATTTTAGGGGGGAGGATTTATTTTATTTCCCCCCGGGACGCGGCCGGCCATCGTTACCATCCTGACAGCCGGCCAGGCGAGGGGGAGCCGCGGTAGTGTTCTTCAAGAGTTCCCGTGGCTCCCCCGTTGAATCGCCAGCGATCGGTCCTGCGTCCTCAGGTCGCCGTGGAGGTATTAGTGGGTCAAACCCCACACTACCCTCGTCCCGCTCCCCCGGGCGGGGCGGGGGTGTCTGGCGAGCAGATTTCCTCCACGTAAAATAAAAAAAAAAAAAAAGGTTACCTGTCCCCCCCCCCCGTGTCCGCTACCTTGTCGTGGTGGGGGGGCTTCGTGCCCTAATGATCCTCAAGGCTGTGCCGGCGGGGAATTTATTCCCTGGCAGGTTCTACCATGCCGGAGTGGCTTGAGGTGAGGGGCCAACTAAAGTCGGACACATACCGTAAACCTGTGGTCATGTTTTACAGGAACGGGGGTCTTGCCTTAACCGGCCGGGCCGCGAGGATGACAACCTCTCTAAAAAATCCCTAGCCCCAAGCAGTGTTGCGCGGTGAAGAGGGCGTAGCTGGAGTAAGCGCCAGCTATGGTTGGTGGGTGCACCAATCGTTAGCGGACAACCCCGGGGTACCTGGCGACCCCCCGGGCGTATTAGCCTTCCCCGGGTATGGCGGCTCTACCCGGGGTGACCTCCTTTCCGACCACACTCGTGGGACCAATTATGGATTCTTTTAAACAAATAACCGGGGAGGGGGGAAACGAGCGTGAGGTGGAGGTGCGCGGGCCTATCGTGCGCCTCAAAAGATGTGCAGAGCCGGTGTCGCGGAGGCATTCTGCAACACGCGGCAAAAAGAGGACCGCAGCGGGCCTTGGTGAGTGCGATGAGGGGGAGGAGTCAGATTTCTCTGTCTCCTCAAACCACTCATCGCAGAGTGTCCCGGGCTCTTCGTCGGCGAGGAAGAGAGGACGGCCGCCGACGACCGGCGAATATGTTGGCCTCGCAGAGGCCAAACTTAGGCTGGCCGAGGCCTCGCAGTTGGAGGCCGAGGCAAGGGAGGTGGCGGCGATATTCGACCCGGGTGCCCCCGTGCCGAGACCATCGCGGTCGAGCGTTCCGCTCCCGGACGAGACGGATATCGCGGAAAATTTCCGTAACCGTCCGACGCGGGATGTCGCGGCCGCTATATTGGAGAGCCTGGATGAGGTGGCCAGGATCTCCGGTGTGTCAAAGGGGCTGAAGGGCAACTTGGCCCGCGCCCTGAGGGTGGCCGCCTTAAACGGCAGGGTAGGGGTGTCCGAGCTGGCAGTGAGGTCAGCTACCGACGCCACGCGTGTCCTGGAGGCCGAAAATGCCGTCCTCAGGGGGCAAATGACGGAGCTGCAGGCGGAGGTAGCCCGGCTCCGGCAGGTGGTGGAGGCGAGAACGGCTGCTGCTGCAATGCCCCCGCCGCCACGCCCGGGAAAGGGCTCAGTATCGCTGCCGATCGTCGACGCCCGGGATTGCCATCGCTCCGGGCAAGAAAAGTCCTCGCCACCACCTGCGGCTGCGCCCGCAGATTTTCTGGCGCAAATAGGCGCCCTGATAGACGCCAAATTGGCGTCATTCAGGAAGGAGCTCGCGCCGCGAACGGACTCGGCCCTACGATCGGTGGCCCCTGGGCCGTCCGTCCCCTCACAGTCTTCGGACAGGGTGGGGCGGAGGGCGAAGAAGAAAAAGAAAGGTGAGAAAGCTGGGGCGGCTAAAGCGGCCCAGACGAAGCCCGCTCGACCGCGAGCAGAATTGGCCCCACCCTCCGCCGCGCCTCCACCCCAGGAGGCGTGGTCTCAGGTGGTTGGCCGGAAGGCCAAAAAGGCGGCAGCCAAGGCCACTGCGGCCGCGAATAAAAGAGGACGGGTGGTCCCGGTGGCCCCCGGGAAGACACCCCTGCCTCCACGACCGCCACGCACAGCAGCGGTTACCATAACGGTCCCGACTGGCGTGGAGATGACCTACGCGCAGGCGATGGCCACTGCCAGGTCCAAGGTGGACCTGGCAGAAATTGGCATCGCCTCGCTGAGGCCGCGAAGGGCGGTGACTGGGGGGTTAATTTTGGAGGTCCCTGGCACCGATGGGGCCGCCAAGGCCACCGTCCTCGCCACAAAAGTGGCAGAAGCGCTGGCAGGCACCGGCGTAAAGGTCGCGCGTCCGGTCAAAAAAGCTGACCTTAGGGTGCGCGGCCTGGTCGATTCGACCACGCCGGCGGAGGTCGCTGCGGCTGTTGCCCGCGTGGGCGGGTGCAGCGAGGGGGACATCAATACCGGCGAAATCCGGGCTTCCCCCTCGGGATTGGGCACCCTCTGGGTCCGATGTCCTGCCGCGGCCGCTCGCAAGGTTGCTGTCGCGGGCCGGATAACTGTCGGCTGGACCCAGGCAGCCGTGGAGGCCCTGACTGCAAGGCCTCTGCAGTGTTACCGTTGCCTTGGTGTTGGCCACACCAGTCAGCGATGCACTTCTGCCGAGGATAGGTCCGACTGCTGCTATAGATGCGGCAGTCGGGACCATAAGGTGGCAGCCTGTACGGCCACGCCCAATTGCCCGCTTTGTGCGGGCGCGGGCAAGCCGTCTGGTCACCGCCTCGGCAGCCGGGCATGTCCTGCCAGTGTGAGGCGAGGCAAGGTAGGCGGCCAAAGGCCGTCTGCCAGACTTAATAAAAAAGGGAAGGTAACCACGATGGCCAACGCAGCGACCACCGTGGCCAGCAACGGAAAGGCAGCATCGCCTGATGCTACCGCCGCGCCCGCGGGGGCGGATGGGGCCATTAAAGTCCCAGACGCCACCGCATCCGCGGCCGTGACGGCGATGGACACGGCTGTGTAATGGGGCCCCCGGGCCCGATAATACAAGTTAACCTCAACTGCTCGGCCAGAGCGCAGGATCTCCTGTTTCAATGCCTGGCCGAGCGGGGTGCCGGGTTGGCAGTCGTGGCGGAGCCGCACAGGGTCCCCAAACATCCACACTGGATGGGGGACTCGATTGGCTCCGCCGCGATTATTTGGGCTGGGAGGCCGGGGTCCCCGCCGTGCTCGCTTATCGAGCGCGGTCTGGGATACGTGGCCGTTGATTGGGGCGGCACCGCGGTTGTGGCGATATACGCACCTCCGAGGTGGTCCTTCGAAGAGTTTGAACAGTATCTGGACGGGGTAGGGAGATGCGTCTCCCGCTGCCATCCCCGACCGGTACTGGTCCTGGGGGACTTCAATGCCAAGGCCACGGCTTGGGGTTCCCCCGGGACTGACTCGAGGGGCCGGGAGGTGCAGGATTGGGCGGCGGGACTGGAGCTCCGTCTCCTGAACACGGGCTCGGTCCATACGTGCGTGCGGCATAACGGGGGGTCCATCGTTGACCTTTCGTGGGCAACGCCCCCGGCCGCGCGCCGTATTACGGGGTGGAAGGTGGCGGAAGGGGTCGAGACGTTGTCTGACCACAGATACATAGTTCTCGACCTCTCCGCCGCCCCACCATCGACACCCCGTCGTCGCCCCGCCGATGAGGGTTCGCCTCAACCGCGGTGGGCGCTGAAGCGCCTCGACCAGGACGCTCTGATGGCGGCAGCCCACGTCGTGGCCTGGCCAGCAACACCGGCCGGGCCAGTCGACGGGAATGGGGAGGCCCATTGGTTCCGGGGCGCAATGACGTCGATTTGCGACGTCGCCATGCCCCGGGCCAGGGTCTTCCCGAGGAAGGCGGTGTACTGGTGGTCGCGCGCGATGGCGGAATTACGCACCGAGTGCGTCCGCGCGCGACGCCAGTACGCTCGCGCCCGTCGACGACGACGTACGGACGACGTGCTGGCTGCCCAACTGTACGGGCGATATCGGGAGAAGGTGGTCGCCCTGCAGCTGGCCATCAGGCGGGCAAAGGACCAGGCCTGGCGCGATCTCCTCGGCTCTCTGAACCGAGACCCGTGGGGGCGCCCATACAAGATGGCATTGGGACGTTTACGTCCCTGGGCGCCCCCCGTGACGGTGAGCCTGGATCCGGGGCTGCTCGGGCGGGTCGTGGGCGCTTTATTCCCCGTTAGCGGGGAGGCGCCCCGGCCCGTCCCTGAGCCAGAGGAACACGAGTGGTCCCCGGATCTTGAGGTCGCGCCGGAGGAGATGGCCGCGGTCGTCAAATGGCTCCGGGGTAAGAATACCGCCCCGGGGCCGGACGGTATCCCCGGCCGGGTCTGGTTGCTCGCCGCGAGCGTCCTGGGGGAGAGGCTGAGGAGCCTCTACTCTGGGCTCCTGAGGTCGGGGACGTTCCCTGACCTATGGAGAGAAAGTCGGATGGTCCTCTTGAGGAAGGATGGGAGGCCGGGGGATTCTCCCTCCGCGTACCGGCCCATTTGTCTCCTGGATGAGGCGGGCAAGATCTTCGAGAAGATCATTGTTGCCCGCCTCTCCATGCACCTGTCCCGCGACGGCCCCGATCTGGCGGACTGCCAGTTTGGCTTCCGGGAGGGGCGATCGACGGTCGACGCTATCGACCGTCTCAAATCCCTCTCGGACAATGCCGTGGCAAGGGGCGGGGTGTGCTTGGCGGTGTCCATTGACATCGTCAATGCGTTCAACACCCTGCCCTGGTCCGCCATTAGGGAGGCCCTCGTTGCTCACCAGGTGCCTCCCTATCTGAGGCGGGTGATCGGTGCCTACCTGCGGGACAGGTGGGTCGAATACCCGGGCCGGTACGGGATGATACGGAGGGAAGTGGACCGCGGGGTCCCGCAGGGGTCCGTTTTAGGACCGCTCCTGTGGGACCTGGGTTACAACGCGGTCCTGGAGAAGGCCTCCCTGCCCGACGGTGCCACCCTCGTCTGCTACGCGGACGACACGTTGGTGGTCGCCGTTGGGAGTACCTTCGAGAGGACCATCCGACGAGCAGAGGTTGCGGTGGCAGCCGTCGTCGCGAGGATCCGCGATCTGGGGCTGAAAATAGCCCCGGAGAAGGCCGAGGCTGTCTGGTTTCACGGACGGCCTCGGTCTCGGCCACCGGCCAGATCGTGGATCCGAGTTGGAGAAGCCTGCGTAGAGGTGAAGTCCGAGTTGAAATATCTCGGACTGATCCTCGACAGCCGCTGGGGCTTCGGTGCGCATCTCGACCGTCTCGTCCCCCGAGTCGAAAAGGCGGCGGCCTCTTTGGGCCGCCTGCTGCCCAACCTCGGGGGACCGGGAGATTTGGTGCGCCGCCTATACCTGGGCGTGGTGCGGTCTATGGCCTTATACGGTGCCCCAATATGGGCGCCGTACGTGATAACCAGCCGGCGCAGCACGCTGTTGTTGCGCCGGCTGCAGAGGCGGTTGGCCATCCGCCTCATAAGAGGTTACCGCACCGCGTCTACCGTGGCGGCGCTTGCTCTGGCGGGAGAACATCCCTTCGAGCTTCAGGCGGCGGTGCGCGCCTATGTTTATAGGCGCACTAGCATCGCCAGCCGTGCTCGAGGGGCCCCGCCGGAGCGAGAGACGGTCGAGGGCTTCGAGCTCCAGGCCCGGAGACTAGCGCTCGCCAGATGGCGTGCCGAGCTTTGCTCCCACGCCGGCGAGCGCGTGCCCGGGGCTCTCCTGCCGCACTTCACCTCGTGGCGGGAGAGACGGCATGGCAGGCTCTCCTACCGAGCGACGCAGGTGTTCACCGGGCATGGCTGCTTCGGTGTCTACCTGTGTCGCATCGGGCGGGAAGCGACGACGGTGTGCCACCATTGTGGCGCGGAGGAAGACTCGGCGCAGCACACGCTGGAGGAATGTCCCGCCTTTTCAGCGCTGCGCCGAGTCCTAAAACGAGAAGTCGGCCACGACCTCGCACTCTCCAGCCTAGTTGGGGCCATGCTGGAGAGCCCGGGGAAGTGGGCGGCAGCAATCTCTTTCTGCGAGGAGGTTATGTCGCGGAAGGAGGCTGCCGAGCGGGATCGGGAGCTTACAGATCCCGCCCGACGTGCCCGGGGACGGCGTGCGCGCCCACGCCGAGAAACCCCGGGCAGCTGAGAGTAGGCGGGCGGCGGGTGTACCAGAACATGCTGGTTTCATTGCCCGCCGCCCGCCAACAGAGGAGGACCTCCACTGTTGGGAGTGGGGGATGACGAGTCGCCTGAAGGAGGCGAGGGTTAACTGTAATCCTCCTCCAATATACTCGTCGCCCCCCCGGCGTCCGCTGTGATCAGGGCGGGGGCCCTGGTCACCTATCGCGCGGTCGCCGTGTCGGGGCGGTGCGGGGTGCGACCCCTCGCGCCGCCGAATTTAAATGGATTTTAGGGGGGAGGATTTATTTCATTTCCCCCCAGGACGCGGCCGGCCATCGTTACCATCTTGATGGCCGGCCAGGCGAGGGGGAGCCGCGGTAGTGTTCTTCAAGAGTTCCCGTGGCTCCCCCGTTGAATCGCCAGCGATCGGTCCTGCGTCCTCAGGTCGCCGTGGAGGTTTTAGTGGGTCAAACCCCACACTACCCTCGTCCCGCTCCCCCGGGCAGGGCGGGGGTGTCTGGCGAGCAGATTTCCTCCACGTAAAATAAAAAAAAAAAAAAAAAAAAAAAAAAAGGTTACCTGTCCCGCGACGGCCCCGATCTAGCGGACTGCCAGTTTGGCTTCCGGGAGGGGCGATCGACGGTCGATGCTATCGGCCGTCTCAAGTCCCTCTCGGACAATGCCGTGGCAAGGGGCGGGGTGTGCTTGGCGGTGTCCATTGACATCGTCAATGCGTTCAACACCCTGCCCTGGTCCGCCATTAGGGAGGCCCTCGTCGATCACCATGTGCCTCCCTATCTGAGGCGTGTGATCGGGGCCTACCTGCGGGACAGGTGGGTTGAATACCCGGGCCGGTGCGGGATGATACGGAGGGAAGTGGACCGCGGGGTCCCGCAGGGGTCCGTTTTAGGACCGCTCCTGTGGGACCTGGGTTACAACGCGGTCCTGGAGAAGGCCTCCCTGCCCGACGGTGCCACCCTCGTCTGCTACGCGGACGACACGTTGGTGGTCGCCGTCGGGAGTACCTTCGAGAGGACCATCCGACGAGCAGAGGTTGCGGTGGCAGCCGTCGTCGCGAGGATCCGCGATCTGGGGCTGAAAATAGCCCCGGAGAAGGCCGAGGCTGTCTGGTTTCACGGACGGCCTCGGTCTCGGCCACCGGCCAGATCGTGGATCCGGGTTGGAGAAGCCTGCGTCGAGGTGAAGTACGAGTTGAAATATCTCGGACTGATCCTCGACAGCCGCTGGAGCTTCGATGCGCATCTCGACCGTCTCGTCCCCCGAGTCGAAAAGGCGGCGGCCTCTTTGGGCCGCCTGCTGCCCAACCTCGGGGGACCGGGAGATTTGGTGCGTCGCCTATACCTGGGCGTGGTGCGGTCTATGGCCTTATACGGTGCCCCAATATGGGCGCCGTACGTGATGACCAGCCGGCGCAACACGCTGTTGTTGCGCCGGCTGCAGAGGCGGATGGCCATCCGCCTCATAAGAGGTTACCGCACCACGTCTACCGTGGCGGCGCTTGCTCTGGCGGGAGAACTTCCCTTCGAGCTTCAGGCGGCGGTGCGCGCCTATGTTTATGGGCGCACAAGCATCGCCAGCCGTGCTCGAGGGGCCCCGCCGGAGCGAGAGACGGTCGGGGGCTTCGAGCTCCAGGCCCGGAGACTAGCGCTCGCCAGATGGCGTGCCGAGCTTTGCTCCCACGTCGGCGAGCGCGTCCCCGGGGCTCTCCTGCCGCACTTCACCTCGTGGCGGGAGAGACGGCATGGCAGGCTCTCCTACCGAGCGACGCAGGTGTTCACCGGGCATGGCTGCTTCGGTGTCTACCTGTGTCGCATCGGGCGGGAAGCGACGACGGTGTGCCACCATTGTGGCGCGGAGGAAGACTCGGCGCAGCACACGCTGGAGGAATGTCCCGCCTTTTCAGCGCTGCGCCGAGTCCTAAAACGAGAAGTCGGCCGCGAACTCGCACTCTCCAGCCTAGTTGGGGCCATGCTGGAGGGCCCGAGGAAGTGGGCGGCAGCAATCTCTTTCTGCGAGGAGGTTATGTCGCGGAAGGAGGCTGCCGAGCGGGATCGGGAGCTTACAGATCCCGCCCGACGTGCCCGGGGACGGCGTGCGCGCCCACGCCAAGAAACCCCGGGCAGCTGAGAGTAGGCGGGCGGCGGGTGTACCAGAATATGCTGGTTTCATTGCCCGCCGCCCGCCAACAGAGGAGGACGTCCACTGTTGGGAGTGGGGGATGACAAGTCGCCGGAAGGAGGCGAGGGTTAACTGTGATCCTCCTCCGGTATACTCGTCGTCCCCCCGGCGGCCGCTGTGATCAGGGCGGGGGCCCTGGTCACCTATCGCGCGGTCGCCGTGTCGGGGCGGTGCGGGGTGCGGCCCCTCGCGCCGCCGAATTTAAATGGATTTTAGGGGGGAGGATTTATCTCCCCCCGGGACGCGGCCGGCCATCGTTACCATCTTGATGGCCGGCCAGGCGAGGGGGAGCCGCGGTAGTGTTCTTCAAGAGTTCCCGTGGCTCCCCCGTTGAATCGCCAGCGATCGGTCCTGCGTCCTCAGGTCGCCGTGGAGGTTTTAGTGGGTCAAACCCCACACTACCCTCGTCCCGCTCCCCCGGGCGGGGCGGGGGTGTCTGGCGAGCAGATTTCCTCCACGTAAAATAAAAAAAAAAAAAAAAGGTTATGTCAAGGTCCCCCCCATGTCCGCTACCTTGTCGTGGTGGGGGGGCTTCGTGCCCTAATGATCCTCAAGGCTGTGCCGGCGGGGAATTTATTCCCTGGCAGGTTCCACCATGCCGGAGTGGCTTGAGGTGAGGGGCCAACTAAAGTCGGACACATACCGTAAACCTGTGGTCATGTTTTACAGGAACGGGGGTCTTGCCTTAACCGGCCGGGCCGCGAGGATGACAACCTCTCTAAAAAATCCCTAGCCCCAAGCAGTGTTGCGCGGTGATGAGGGTGTAGCTGGAGTAAGCGCCAGCTATGGTTGGTGGGTGCACCAATCTTTAGCGGACAACCCCGGGGTACCTGGCGACCCCCGGGTGTATTAGCCTTCCCCGGGTATGGCGGCTCTGCCCGGGGTGACCTTCTTTCCGACCACACTCGTGGGACCAATTATGGATTCTTTTAAACAAATAACCGGGGAGGGGGGAAACGAGCGTGAGGTGGAGGTGCGCGGTCCTATCGTGCGCCTCAAAAGATGTACAGAGCCGATGTCGCGGAGGCATTCTGCAACACGCGGCAAAAAGAGGACCGCAGCGGGCCTTGGTGAGTCCGATGAGGGGGAGTTGTCAGATTTCTCTGTCTCCTCAAACCACTCATCGCAGAGTGTCCCGGGCTCGTCGTCAGCGAGGAAAAGAGGACGGCCGCCGACGACCGGCGAATATGTTGGCCTCGCAGAGGCCAAACTTAGGCTGGCCGAGGCTTCGCAGCTGGAGGCCGAGGCAAGGGAGGTGGCGGCGATATTCGACCCGGGAGCCCCCGTGCCGAGACCATCGCGGTCGAGCGTCCCGCTCCCGGACGAGACGGATATAGCGGAAAATTTCCGCAACCGTCCAACGCGGGATGTCGCGGCCGCTATATTGGAGAGCCTGGATGAAGTGGCCAGGATCTCCGGCGTGTCAAAGGGGCTGAAGGGCAATTTGGCCCGCGCCCTAAGGGTGGCCGCCTTAAACGGCAGGGTGGGGGTGTCCGAGCTTGCGGTTAGGTCAGCTACCGACGCCACGCGTGCCCTGGAGGCAGAGAATGCCGTCCTCAGGGGGCAAATGACGGAGCTGCGGGCGGAGGTGGCTCGGCTCCGGCAGGTGGTGGAGGCGAGTACGGCTGCTGCCGCAATGCCTCCGCCGCCGCGCCAGGGAGAGGGCTCAGTATCGCCGCCGATCGTCGGCTCCCGGGATTGCCATCGCTCCGGGCAAGAAAAGTCCTCGCCCCCACATGCGACTGCGCCCGCAGATTTTCTGGCGCAGATAAGCGCCCTGATAGACGCCAAATTGGCGTCATTCAGGAGGGAGCTCGCGCCGCGAACGGACTCGGCCCTGCGATCGGTGGCACCTGGGCCGTCCGTCCCCTCACAGTCTTCGGACAGGGTGGGGCGGAAGACGAAGAAGAAGAAGAAAGGTGGGAAAGCTGGGGCGGCTATAGCGGCCCAGACGGAGCCCGCTCGACCGCGAGCAGAATCGGCGCTACCCTCTGCCGCGCCTCCGCCCCAGGAGGCGTGGTCCCAGGTGGTTGGCCGCAAGGCTAAAAAGGCGGCTGCCAAGGCCACTGCGGCGGCGAATAATAAAAAAGGACGGGTGGTCCCGGCGGCCCCCAGGAAGACACCCCTGCCTCCGCGACCGCCACGCACAGCAGCGGTTACCATAACGGTTCCGTCTGGCGTGGACATTACTTACGCGCAGGCGATGGCCACTGCCAGGTCCAAGGTGGACCTGGCAGAAATTGGTATCGCCTCGCTGAGGCCGCGAAGGGCGGTGACTGGGGGGTTAATTTTGGAAGTCCCTGGCACCGATGGGGCCGCCAAGGCCACCGCCCTCGCCACAAAAGTGGCGGAAGCGCTGGCAGGCACCGGCGTAAAGGTCGCGCGTCCGGTCAAAAAGCTGACCTTAGGGTGCGCGGCCTGGTCGATTCGACCACGCCGGCGGAGGTCGCTGCGGCTGTTGCCCGCGTGGGCGGGTGCAGCGAGGGGGACATCAATACCGGCGAAATCCGGTCTTCCCCCTCGGGATTGGGCACCCTCTGGGTCCGATGTCCTGCCGCGGCCGCTCGCAGGGTTGCTGTCGCGGGCCGGATAACCGTCGGCTGGACCCAGGCAGCCGTGGAGGCCCTGAGTGCCCGGCCTCTGCAGTGTTACCGTTGCCTTGGTGTTGGCCACACCAGTCAGCGGTGCACTTCGGTCGAGGATAGGTCCGACTGCTGCTATAGATGCGGCAGTCGGGACCATAAGGTGGCAGCCTGTACGGCCACGCCCAATTGTCCCCTTTGTGCGAGCGCGGGCAAGCCGTCTGGTCACCGCCTCGGCAGCCGGGCATGTCCTGCTAGTGCGCGGCGAGGCAAGGGAGGCGGCCAAAGGCCGTCTGCCAGATTTAATAAAAAGAGGAAGGAAACCACGATGGCCAAGGCAGCGACCACCGTGGCCAGCAACGAAAAGGCGGCACCGCCTGATGCTACCGCCGCACCCGCGGGGGCGAATGGGGCCACTAAAGTCCCTGACGCCACCGCATCCGCGGCCGTGACGGCGATGGACACGGCTGTGTAATGGGGCCCCCGGGCCCGATAATACAAGTTAACCTCAACTGCTCGGCCAGAGCGCAGGATCTCCTGTTTCAATGCCTGGCCGAGCGGGGTGCCGGGTTGGCAGTCGTGGCGGAGCCGCACAGGGTCCCCAAACATCCACACTGGATGGGGGACTCGATTGGCTCCGCCGCGATTATTTGGGCTGGGAGGCCGGGGTCCCCGCCGTGCTCGCTTATCGAGCGCGGCCTGGGATACGTGGCCGTCGATTGGGGCGGCACCGCGGTTGTGGCGATATACGCACCTCCAAGGTGGTCCCTCGAAGAGTTTGAGCAGTATCTGGACGGGGTAGGGAGATGCGTCTCCCGCTGCCATCCCCGTCCGGTGCTCGTCCTGGGGGACTTTAATGCCAAGGCCACGGCTTGGGGTTCCCCCGGGACTGATTCGAGGGGCCGGGAGGTGCTGGATTGGGCGGCGGGACTGGAGCTCCGTCTCCTGAACACGGGCTCGGTCCATACGTGCGTGCGGCATAACGGGAGGTCCATCGTTGACCTTTCGTGGGCAACGCCCCAGGCCGCGCGCCGTATTACGGGGTGGAGGGTGGCGGAAGGGGTCGAGACGTTGTCTGACCACAGATACATAGTTCTCGACCTCTCCGCCGCCCCACCATCGACACTCCGTCGTCGCCCCGCCGATGAAGGTTCGCCTCAGCCGCGGTGGGCACTGAAGCGCCTCGACCAGGACGCTCTGATGGCGGCAGCACACGTCGTGGCCTGGCCAGCAACACCGGCCGGGCCAGTCGACGGGAATGGGGAGGCCCATTGGTTCCGGGGCGCAATGACGTCGATTTGCGACGTCGCCATGCCCCGGGCCAGGGTCTTCCCGAGGAAGGCGGTGTACTGGTGGTCGCGCGAAATAGCGGAATTACGCACCGATTGCGTCCGCGCGCGACGCCAGTACGCTCGCGCCCGTCGACGTCGACGTACGGACGACGTGCTGGCTGCCCAGCTGTACGGGCGATATCGGGAGAAGGTGGTCGCCCTGCAGCTGGCCATCAGGCGAGCGAAGGACCAGGCCTGGCGCGATCTCCTCGGCTCTCTGGACCGAGATCCGTGGGGGCGCCCATACAAGATGGCTTTGGGACGATTGCGTCCCTGGGCGCCCCCCGTGACGGAGAGCCTGGATCCGGATCTGCTCGGGCGGGTCGTGGACGCTTTATTCCCCGTTAGCGGGGAGGCGTCCCGGCCCGTCCCTGAACCGGAGGAACATGAGTGGTCTCCGGATCTTGAGGTCGCGCCGGAGGAGATGGCCGGGGTCGTCAAATGGCTCCGGGGCAAGAATACCGCCCCGGGGCCGGACGGTATCCCCGGCCGGGTCTGGTTGCTCGCCGCGAGCGTCCTGGGGGAGAGGCTGAGGAGCCTCTACTCTGGGCTCCTGAGTTCGGGGACGTTCCCCGACCTATGGAGAGAAAGTCGGATGGTCCTCTTGAGGAAGGATGGGAGGCCGGGGGATTCTCCCTCCGCGTACCGGCCCATTTGTCTCCTGGATGAGGCGGGCAAGATCTTCGAGAAGATCATTGTTGCCCGCCTCTCCAGACACCTGTCCCGCGACGGCCCAGATCTGGCGGACTGCCAGTTTGGCTTCCGGGAGGGGCGATCGACGGTCGACGCTATCGACCGTCTCAAGTCCCTCTCGGACAATGCCGTGGCAAGGGGCGGGGTATGCTTGGCGGTGTCCATTGACATCGTCAATGCGTTCAACACCCTGCCCTGGTCCGCCATTAGGGAGGCCCTCGTCGATCACCAGGTGCCTCCCTATCTAAGGCGGGTGATCGGAGCCTACCTGCGGGACAGGTGGGTTGAATACCCGGGCCGGTACGGGATGATACGGAGGGAAGTGGACAGCGGGGTCCCGCAGGGGTCCGTTTTAGGACCGCTCCTGTGGGACCTTGGTTACAACGCGGTCCTGGAAAAGGCCTCCCTGCCCGACGGTGCCACTCTCGTCTGCTACGCGGACGACACGTTGGTGGTCGCCGTCGGGAGTACCTTCGAGAGGACCATCCGACGAGCAGAGGTTGCGGTGGCAGCCGTCGTCGCGAGGATCCGCGATCTGGGGCTGCAAATAGCCCCGGAGAAGGCCCAGGCTGTCTGGTTTCACGGACGGCCTCGGTCTCGGCCACCGGCCAGATCGTGGATCCGGGTTGGAGAAGCCTGCGTCGAGGTGAAGTCCGAGTTGAAATATCTCGGACTGATCCTCGACAGCCGCTGGAGCTTCGATGCGCATCTCGACCGTCTCGTCACCCGAGTCGAAAAGGCGGCGGCCTCTTTGGACCGCCTGCTGCCCAACCTCGGGGGACCGGGAGATTTGGTGCGCCGCCTATACCTGGGCGTGGTGCGGTCTATGGCCTTATACGGTGCCCCAATATGGGCGCCGTACGTGATGACCAGCCGGCGCAACACGCTATTGTTGCGCCGGCTGCAGAGGCGGATGGCCATCCGCCTCATAAGAGGTTACCGCACCACGTCTACCGTGGCGGCGCTTGCTCTGGCGGGAGAACTTCCCTTCGAGCTTCAGGCGGCGGTGCGCGCCTATGTTTATGGGCGCACAAGCATCGCCAGCCGTGCTCGAGGGGCCCCGCCGGAGCGAGAGACGGTCGAGGGCTTCGAGCTCCAGGCCCGGAGACTAGCGCTCGCCAGATGGCGTGCCGAGCTTTGCTCCCACGCCGGCGAGCGCGTCCCCGGGGCTCTCCTGCCGCACTTCACCTCGTGGCGGGAGAGACGGCATGGCAGGCTCTCCTACCGAGCGACGCAGGTGTTCACCGGGCATGGCTGCTTCGGTGTCTACCTGTGTCGCATCGGGCGGGAAGCGACGACGGTGTGCCACCACTGTGGCGCGGAGGAAGACTCGGCGCAGCACACGCTGGAGGAATGTCCCGCCTTTTCAGCGCTGCGCCGAGTCCTAAAACGAGAAGTCGGCCGCGACCTCGCACTCTCCAGCCTAGTTGGGGCCATGCTGGAGGGCCCGGGGAAGTGGGCGGCAGTAATCTCTTTCTGCGAGGAGGTTATGTCGCGGAAGGAGGCTGCCGAGCGGGATCGGGAGCTTACAGATCCCGCCCGACGTGCCCGGGGACGGCGTGCGCGCCCACGCCGAGAAACCCCGGGCAGCTGAGAGTAGGCGGGCGACGGGTGTACCAGAACATGCTGGTTTCATTGCCCGCCGCCCGCCAACAGAGGAGGACATCCACTGTTGGGAGTGGGGGATGACGAGTCGCCTGATGGAGGGGAGGGTTAACTGTGATCCTCCTCCAATATACTCGTCGTCCCCCCGGCGGCCGCTGTGATCATGGCGGGGGCCCTGGTCACCTATCGCGCGGTCGCCGTGTCGGGGCGGTGCGGGGTGCGACCCCTCGCGCCGCCGAATTTAAATGGATTCTAGGGGGGAGGATTTATCTCCCCCCGGGACGCGGCCGGCCATCGTTACCATCTTGATGGCCGGCCAGGCGAGGGGGAGCCGCGGTAGTGTTCTTCAAGAGTTCCCGTGGCTCCCCCGTTGAATCGCCAGCGGTCGGTCCTGCGTCCTCAGGTCGCCGTGGAGGTTTTAGTGGGTCGATCCCCACACTACCCTCGTCCCGCTCCCCCGGGCGGGGCGGGGGTGTCTGGCGAGCAGATTTCCTCCACGTAAAATAAAAAAAAAAAAAAAAAAAAAAAAAGAAAAAAAAAAAAAAAAAAAAAAAGGTTATGTCAAGGTTCCCCCCCGTGTCCGCTACCTTGTCGTGGTGGGGGGGCTTCGTGCACTAATGATCCTCAAGGCTGTGCCGGCGGGGAATTTATTCCCTGGCAGGTTCTACCATGCCGGAGTGGCTTGAGGTGAGGGGCCAACTAAAGTCGGACACATACCGTAAACCTGTGGTCATGTTTTACAGGAACGGGGGTCTTGCCTTAACCGGCCGGGCCGCGAGGATGACAACCTCTCTAAAAAATCCCTAGCCCCAAGCAGTGTTGCGCGGTGATGAGGGTGTAGCTGGAGTAAGCGCCAGCTATGGTTGGTGGGTGCACCAATCTTTAGCGGACAACCCCGGGGTACCTGGCGACCCCCGGGTGTATTAGCCTTCCCCGGGTATGGCGGCTCTGCCCGGGGTGACCTTCTTTCCGACCACACTCGTGGGACCAATTATGGATTCTTTTAAACAAATAACCGGGGAGGGGGGAAACGAGCGTGAGGTGGAGGTGCGCGGGCCTATCGTGCGCCTCAAAAGATGTGCAGAGCCGGTGTCGCGGAGGCATTCTGCAACACGCGGCAAAAAGAGGACCGCAGCGGGCCTTGGTGAGTGCGATGAGGGGGAGGAGTCAGATTTCTCTGTCTCCTCCCACCACTCATCGCAGAGTGTCCCGGGCTCGTCATCAGCGAGGAAGAGAGGACGGCCGCCGACGACCGGCGAATATGTTGGCCTCGCAGAGGCCAAACTTAGGCTGGCCGAGGCCTCGCAGTTGGAGGCCGAGGCAAGGGAGGTGGCGGCGATATTCGACCCGGGTGCCCCCGTGCCGAGACCATCGCGGTCGAGCGTTCCGCTCCCGGACGAGACGGATATCGCGGAAAATTTCCGCAACCGTCCGACGCGGGATGTAGCGGCCGCTATATTGGAGAGCCTGGATGAGGTGGCCAGAATCTCCGGTGTGTCAAAGGGGCTGAAGGGCAACTTGGCCCGCGCCCTGAGGGTGGCCGCCTTAAACGGCAGGGTGGGGGTGTCCGAGCTGGCAGTGAGGTCAGCTACCGACGCCACGCGTGTCCTGGAGGCCGAAAATGCCGTCCTCAGGGGGCAAATGACGGAGCTGCAGGCGGAGGTGGCCCGGCTCCGGCAGGTGGTGGAGGCGAGAACGGCTGCTGCCGCAATGCCTCCGCCGCCGCGCCCGGGAGAGGGCTCAGTATCGGCGCCGATCGTCGGCGCCCGGGATTGCCATCGCTCCGGGCAAGAAAAGTCCTCGCCACCACCTGCGGCTGTGCCCGCAGATTTTCTGGCGCAAATAGGCGCCCTGATAGACGCCAAATTGGCGTCATTCAGGAGGGAGCTCGCGCCGCGAACGGACTCGGCCCTGCGATCGGTGGCCCCTGGGCCGTCCGTCCCCTCACAGTCTTCGGACAGGGTGCGGCGGAAGACGAAGCAGAATAAGAAAGTTGGGAAAGCTGGGGCGGCTATAGCGGCCCAGACGGAGCCCGCTCGACCGCGAGCAGAATCGGCGCTACCCTCTGCCGCGCCTCCGCCCCAGGAGGCGTGGTCCCAGGTGGTTGGCCGGAAGGCCAAAAAGGCGGCTGCCAAGGCCACTTCGGCCGCGAATAAAAAAGGACGGGTGGTCCCGGCGGCCCCCAGGAAGACACCCCTGCCTCCTCGACCGCCACGCACAGCAGCGGTTACCATAACGGTTCCGTCTGGCGTGGACATTACTTACGCGCAGGCGATGGCCACTGCCAGGTCCAAGGTGGACCTGGCAGAAATTGGCATCGCCTCGCTGAGGCCGCGAAGGGCGGTGACTGGGGGGTTAATTTTGGAAGTTCCTGGCACCGATGGGGCCGCCAAGGCCACCGTCCTCGCCACAAAAGTGGCGGAAGCGCTGGCAGGCACCGGCGTAAAGGTCGCGCGTCCGGTCAAAAAAGCTGACCTTAGGGTGCGCGGCCTGGTCGATTCGACCACGCCGGCGGAGGTCGCTGCGGCTGTTGCCCGCGTGGGCGGGTGCAGCGAGGGGGACATCAATACCGGCGAAATCCGGTCTTCCCCCTCGGGATTGGGCACCCTCTGGGTCCGATGTCCTGCCGCGGCCGCTCGCAAGGTTGCTGTCGCGGGCCGGATAACCGTCGGCTGGACCCATGCAGCCGTGGAGGCCCTGAGTGCCCGGCCTCTGCAGTGTTACCGTTGCCTTGATGTTGGCCACACCAGTCAGCGGTGCACTTCTGCCGAGGATAGGTCCGACTGCTGCTATAGATGCGGCAGTCGGGACCATAAGGTGGCAGCCTGTACGGCCACGCCCAATTGTCCGCTTTGTGCGGGCGCGGGCAGGCCTTCTGGTCACCGCCTCGGCGGCCGGGCGTGTCCTGTCAGTGCGAGGCGAGGCAAGGTAGGCGGCCAAAGGTCGTCTGCCAGATTCAATAAAAAAGGGAAGGAAACCACGATGGCCAAGGCAGCGACCACCGTGGCCAGCAACGAAAAGGCGGCACCGCCTGATGCTACCGCCGCACCCGTGGGGGCGAATGGGGCCATTAAAGTCCCTGACGCCACCGCATCCGCGGCCGTGACGGCGATGGACACGGCTGTGTAATGGGGCCCCCGGGCCCGATAATACAAGTTAACCTCAACTGCTCGGCCAGAGCGCAGGATCTCCTGTTTCAATGCCTGGCCGAGCGGGGTGCCGGGTTGGCAGTCGTGGCGGAGCCGCACAGGGTCCCCAAACATCCACACTGGATGGGGGACTCGATTGGCTCCGCCGCGATTATTTGGGCTGGGAGGCCGGGGTCCCCGCCGTGCTCGGTTATCGAGCGCGGCCTGGGATACGTGGCCGTTGATTGGGGCGGAACCGCGGTTGTGGCGATATACGCACCTCCAAGGTGGTCCCTCGAAGAGTTTGAGCAGTATCTGGACGGGGTAGGGAGATGCGTCTCCCGCTGCCATCCCCGTCCGGTGCTGGTCCTGGGGGACTTCAATGCCAAGGCCACGGCTTGGGGTTCCCCCGGGACTGACTCGAGGGGCCGGGAGGTGCTGGATTGGGCGGCGGGACTGGAGCTCCGTCTCCTGAACACGGGCTCGGTCCATACGTGCGTGCGGCATAACGGGGGGTCCATCGTTGACCTTTCGTGGGCAACGCCCCCGGCCGCGCGCCGTATTACGGGGTGGAGGGTGGCGGAAGGGGTCGAGACGTTGTCTGACCACAGATACATAATTCTCGGCCTCTCCGCCGCCCCACCATCGACACCCCGTCGTCGCCCCGCTGATGAAGGATCGCCTCAACCGCGGTGGGCGCTGAAGCGCCTCGACCAGGACGCTCTGATGGCGGCAGCCCACGTCGTGGCCTGGCCAGCAACACCGGCCGGGCCAGTCGACGGGAATGGGGAGGCCCGTTGGTTCCGGGGCGCAATGACGTCGGTTTGCGACGTCGCCATGCCCCGGGCCAGGGTCTTCCCGAGGAAGGCTGTGTACTGGTGGTCGCGTGCGATAGCTGAATTACGCACCGAGTGCGTCCGCGCGCGACGCCAGTACGCTCGCGCCCGTCGACGACGACGTACGGACGACGTGCTGGCTGCCCAGCTGTACGGGCGATATCGGGAGAAGGTGGTCGCCCTGCAGCTGGCCATCAGGCGAGCGAAGGACCAGGCCAGGCGCGATCTCCTCGGCTCTATAAACCGAGATCCGTGGGGGCGCCCATACAAGATGGCATTGGGACGATTGCGTCCCTGGGCGCCCCCCGTGACGGAGAGCCTGGATCCGGGGCTGCTCGGGCGGGTCGTGGACGCTTTATTCCCCGTTAGCGAGGGGCCGTCCCGGCCCGTCCCTGAGCCAGAGGAACATGAGTGGTCCCCGGATCTTGAGGTCGCGCCGGAGGAGATGGCCGGGGTCGTCAAATGGCTCCGGGGCAAGAATACCGCCCCGGGGCCGGACGGTATCCCCGGCCGGGTCTGGTTGCTCGCCACGAGCGTCCTGGGGGAGAGGCTGAGGAGCCTCTACTCTGGGCTCCTGAGGTCGGGGACGTTCCCCGACCTATGGAGAGAAAGTCGGATGGTCCTCTTGAGGAAGGAAGGGAGGCCGGGGGATTCTCCCTCCGCGTACCGGCCCATTTGTCTCCTGGATGAGGCGGGCAAGATCTTCGAGAAGATCATTGTTGCCCGCCTCTCCAGGCACCTGTCCCGCGACGGCCCAGATCTGGCGGACTGCCAGTTTGGCTTCCAGGAGGGGCGATCGACGGTCGACGCTATCGTCCGTCTCAAGTCCCTCTCGGACAATGCCGTGGCAAGGGGCGGGGTGTGCTTGGCGGTGTCCATTGACATCGTCAATGCGTTCAACACCCTGCCCTGGTCCGCCATTAGGGGGGCCCTCGTCGATCACCAGGTGCCTCCCTATCTGAGGCGGGTGATCGGGGCCTACCTGCGGGACAGGTGGGTCGAGTACCCGGGCCGGTACGGGATGATACGGAGGGAAGTGGACCGCGGGGTCCCGCAGGGGTCTGTTTTAGGACCGCTCCTGTGGGACCTGGGTTACAACGCGGTCCTGGAAAAGGCCTCCCTGCCCGACGGTGCCACCCTCGTCTGCTACGCGGACGACACGTTGGTGGTCGCCGTCGGAAGTACCTTCGAGAGGACCATCCGACGAGCAGAGGTTGCGGTGGCAGCCGTCGTCGCGAGGATCCGCGATCTGGGGCTGAAAATAGCCCCGGAGAAGGCCGAGGCTGTCTGGTTCCACGGACGGCCTCGGTCTCGGCCACCGGCCAGATCGTGGATCCGGGTTGGAGAAGCCTGCGTCGAGGTGAAGTCCCAGTTGAAATATCTCGGACTGATCCTCGACAGCCGCTGGAGCTTCGATGCGCATCTCGACCGTCTCGTCCCCCGAGTCGAAAAGGCGGCGGCCTCTTTGGGCCGCCTGCTGCCCAACCTCGGGGGACCGGGAGATTTGGTGCGCCGCCTATACCTGGGCGTGGTGCGGTCTATGGCCTTATACGGTGCCCCAATCTGGGCGCCGTACGTGATGACCAGCCGGCGCAACACGCTGTTGTTGCGCCGGCTGCAGAGGCGGATGGCCATCCGCCTCATAAGAGGTTACCGCACCACGTCTACCGTGGCGGCGCTTGCTCTGGCGGGAGAACTTCCCTTCGAGCTTCAGGCGGCGGTGCGCGCCTATGTTTATGGGCGCACAAGCATCGCCAGCCGTGCTCGAGGGGCCCTGCCGGAGCGAGAGACGGTCGAGGGCTTCGAGCTCCAGGCCCGGCGACTAGCGCTCGCCAGATGGCGTGCCGAGCTTTGCTCCCACGCCGGCGAGCGCGTCCCCGGGGCTCTCCTGCCGCACTTCACCTCGTGGCGGGAGAGACGGCATGGCAGGCTCTCCTACCGAGCGACGCAGGTGTTCACCGGGCATGGCTGCTTCGGTGTCTACCTGTGTCGCATCGGGCGGGAAGCGACGACGGTGTGCCACCACTGTGGCGCGGAGGAAGACTCGGCGCAGCACACGCTGGAGGAATGTCCCGCCTTTTCAGCGCTGCGCCGAGTCCTAAAACGGGAAGTCGGCCACGACCTCGCACTCTCCAGCCTAGTTGGGGCCATGCTGGAGGGCCCGGGGAAGTGGGCGGCAGCAATCTCTTTCTGCGAGGAGGTTATGTCGCGGAAGGAGGCTGCCGAGCGGGATCGGGAGCTTACAGATCCCGCCCGACGTGCCCGGGGACGGCGTGCGCGCTCACGCCGAGAAACCCCGGGCAGCTGAGAGTAGGCGGGCGGCGGGTGTACCAGAATACGCTGGTTTCATTGCCCGCCGCCCGCCAACAGAGGATGACGTCCACTGTTGGGGTGGGGGATGGCGAGTCGTCTGAGGGAGGCGAGTGTTAACTGTGATCCTCCTCCAATATACTCGTCGTCCCCCCGGCGGCCGCTGTGATCAGGGCGGGGGCCCTGGTCACCTATCGCGCGGTCGCCGTGTCGGGGCGGTGCGGGTTGCGACCCCTCGCGCCGCCGAATTTAAATGGATTTTAGGGGGGAGGATTTATCTCCCCCCGGGACGCGGCCGGCCATCGTTACCACCTTGATGGCCGGCCAGGCGAGGGGGAGCCGCGGTAGTGTTCTTCAAGAGTTCCCGTGGCTCCCCCGTTGAATCGCCAGCGATCGGTCCTGCGTCCTCAGGTCGCCGTGGAGGTTTTAGTGGGTCAAACCCCACACTAACCTCGTCCCGCTCCCCCGGGCGGGGCGGGGGTGTCTGGCGAGCAGATTTCCTCCACGTAAAATAAAAAAAAAAAAAAAGGTTATGTCAAGGTTCCCCCCCGTGTCCGCTACCTTGTCGTGGTGGGGGGGCTTCGTGCCCTAATGATCCTCAAGGCTGTGCCGGCGGGGAATTTATTCCCTGGCAGGTTCTACCATGCCGGAGTGGCTTGAGGTAAGGGGCCAACTAAAGTCGGACACATACCGTAAACCTGTGGTCATGTTTTACAGGAACGGGGGTCTTGCCTTAACCGGCCGGGCCGCGAGGATGACAACCTCTCTAAAAAATCCCTAGCCCCAAGCAGTGTTGCGCGGTGATGAGGGTGTAGCTGGAGTAAGCGCCAGGTATGGTTGGTGGGTGCACCAATCTTTAGCGGACAACCCCGGGGTACCTGGCGACCCCCGGGTGTATTAGCCTTCCCCGGGTATGGCGGCTCTGCCCGGGGTGACCTTCTTTCCGACCACACTCGTGGGACCAATTATGGATTCTTTTTCAATTACAACCGGGGAGGGGGGAAACGAGCGTGAGGTGGAGGTGCGCGGGCCTATCGTGCGCCTCCAAAGATGTACAGAGCCGGTGTCGCGAAGGCATTCTGCAACACGCGGCAAAAAGAGGACCGCAGCGGGCCTTGGTGAGTGCGATGACGGGGAGGAGTCAGATTTCTCTGTCTCCTCCCACCACTCATCGCAGAGTGTCCCGGGCTCTTCGTCGGCGAGGAAGAGAGGACGGCCGCCGACGACCGGCGAATATGTTGGCCTTGCAGAGGCCAAACTTAGGCTGGCCGAGGCCTCGCAGTTGGAGGCCGAGGCAAGGGAGGTGGCGGCGATATTCGACCCGGGTGCCCCCGTGCCGAGACCATCGCGGTCGAGCGTCCCGCTCCCGGACGAGACGGATATCGCGGAAAATTTCCGCAACCGTCCGACGCGGGATGTCGCGGCCGCTATATTGGAGAGCCTGGATGAGGTGGCCAGGATCTCCGGCGTGTCAAAGGGGCTGAAGGGCAATTTGGCCCGCGCCTTGAGGGTGGCCGCCTTAAACGGCAGGGTAGGGGTGTCGGAGCTGGCAGTGAGGTCAGCTACCGACGCCACGCGTGTCCTGGAGGCCGAAAATGCCGTCCTCAGGGGGCAAATGACGGAGCTGCAGGCGGAGGTGGCCCGGCTCCGGCAGGTGGTGGAGGCGAGAACGGCTGCTGCCGCAATGCCTCCGCCACGGCGCCCGGGAGAGGGTTCAGTATCGCCGCCGATCGTCGGCGCCCGGGATGGCCATCGCTCCGGGCAAGAAAAGTCCTCGCCACCACCTGCGGCTGCGCCCGCAGATTTTCTGGCGCAAATAGGCGCCCTGATAGACGCCAAATTGGCGTCATTCAGGAGGGAGCTCGCGCCGCGAACGGACTCGGCCCTGCGATCGGTGGCCCCTGGGCCGTCCGTCCCCTCACAGTCTTCGGACAGGGTGGGGCGGAGGGCGAAGAAGAAAAAGAAAGGTGAGAAAGCTGGGGCGGCTAAAGCGGCCCAAAGGAAGCCCGCTCGACCGCGAGCAGAATTGGCCCCACCCTCCGCCGCGCCACCACCCCAGGAGGCGTGGTCCCAGGTGGTTGGCCGGAAGGCCAAAAAGGCGGCTGCCAAGGCCACTGCGGCCGCGAATAAAAAAGGACGGGTGGTCCCGGCGGCCCCCAGGAAGACACCCCTGCCTCCTCGACCGCCACGCACAGCAGCGGTTACCATAACGGTTCCGTCTGGCGTGGACATTACTTACGCGCAGGCGATGGCCACTGCCAGGTCCAAGGTGGACCTGGCAGAAATTGGCATCGCCTCGCTGCGGCCGCGAAGGGCGGTGACTGGGGGGTTAATTTTGGAGGTCCCTGGCACCGATGGGGCCGCCAAGGCCACCGTCCTCGCCACAAAAGTGGCGGAAGCACTGGCAGGCACCGGCGTAAAGGTCGCGCGTCCGGTCAAAAAAGCTGACCTTAGGGTGCGCGGCCTGGTCGATTCGACCACGCCGGCGGAGGTCGTTGCGGCTGTTGCCCGCGTGGGCGGGTGCAGCGAAGGGGACATCAATACCGGCGAAATTCGGTCTTCCCCCTCGGGATTGGGCACCCTCTGGCTCCGATGTCCTGCCGCGGCCGCTCGCAAGGTTGCTGTCGCGGGCCGGATAAATGTCGGCTGGACCCAGGCAGCCGTGGAGGCCCTGAGTGCCCGGCCTCTGCAGTGTTACCGTTGCCTTGGTGTTGGTCACACCAGTCAGCGGTGCACTTCTGCCGAGGATAGGTCCGACTGCTGCTATAGATGCGGCAGTCGGGACCATAAGGTGGCAGCCTGTACGGCCACGCCCAATTGTCCGCTTTGTGCGGGCGCGGGCAAGCCGTCTGGTCACCGCCTCGGCAGCCGGGCATGTCCTGCCAGTGCGAGGCGAGGCAAGGTAGGCGGCCAAAGGCCGTCTGCCAGACTTAATAAAAAAGGGAAGGTAACCACGATGGCCAAGGCGGCGACCACCGTGGCCAGCAACGGAAAGGCAGCATCGCCTGATGCTACCGCCGCGCCCGCGGGGGCGGATGGGGCCATTAAAGTCCCAGACACCACCGCATCCGCGGCCGTGACGGCGATGGACACGGCTGTGTAATGGGGCCCCCGGGCCCGATAATACAAGTTAACCTCAACTGCTCGGCCAGAGCGCAGGATCTCCTGTTTCAATGCCTGGCCGAGCGGGGTGCCGGGTTGGCAGTCGTGGCGGAGCCGCACAGGGTCCCCAAACATCCACACTGGATGGGGGACTCGATTGGCTCCGCCGCGATTATTTGGGCTGGGAGGCCGGGGTCCTCGCCGTGCTCGCTTATCGAGCGCGGCCTGGGATACGTGGCCGTTGATTGGGGCGGCACCGCGGTTGTGGCGATATACGCACCTCCAAGGTGGTCCCTCGAAGAGTTTGAGCAGTATCTGGACGGGGTAGGGAGATGCGTCTCCCGCTGCCATCCCCGTCCGGTGCTGGTCCTGGGGGACTTCAATGCCAAGGCCACGGCTTGGGGTTCCCCCGGGACTGACTCGAGGGGCCAGGAGGTGCTTGATTGGGCGGCGGGACTGGAGCTCCGTCTCCTGAATACGGGCTCGGTTCATACGTGCGTGCGGCATAACGGGGGGTCCATCGTTGACCTTTCGTGGGCAACGCCCCCGGCCGCGCGCCGTATTACGGGGTGGAGGGTGGCGGAAGGGGTCGAGACGTTGTCTGACCACAGATACATAGTTCTCGACCTCTCCGCCGCCCCACCGTCGACACTCCGTCGTCGCCCCGCCGATGAAGGTTCGCCTCGACCGCGGTGGGCGCTGTAGCGCCTCGACCAGGACGCTCTGATGGCGGCAGCCCACGTCGTGGCCTGGCCAGCAACACCGACCGGGCCAGTCGACGGGAATGGGGAGGCCCATTGGTTCCGGGGCGCAATGACGTCGGTTTGCGACGTCGCCATGCCACGGGCCAGGGTCTTCCCGAGGAAGGCGGTGTACTGGTGGTCGCGCGAGATAGCGGAATTACGCACCGAGTGCGTTCGCGCGCGACGCCAGTACGCTCGCGCCCGTCGACGACGACGAACGGACGACGTGCTGGCTGCCCAGCTGTACGGGCTATATCGGGAGAAGGTGGTCGCCATGCAGCTGGCCATCAGGCGGGCAAAGGACCAGGCCTGGCGCGATCTCCTCGGCTCTCTGAACCGAGATCCGTGGGGGCGCCCATACAAGATGGCTTTGGGACGATTGCGTCCCTGGGCGCCCCCCGTGACGGAGAGCCTGGATCCGGGGCTGCTCGGGCGGGTCGTGGACGCTTTATTCCCAGTTAGCGGGGAGGCGTCCCGGCCCGTCCCTGAGCCAGAGGAACATGAGTGGTCCCCGGATCTTGAGGTCGCGCCGGAGGAGATGGCCGCGGTCGTCAAATGGCTCCGGGGCAAGAATACCGCCCCGGGGCCGGACGGTATCCCCGGCCGGGTCTGGTTGCTCGCCGCGAGCGTCCTGGGCGAGAGGCTGAGGAGCCTCTACTCTGGGCTCCTGAGGTCGGGGACGTTCCCCGACCTATGGAGAGAAAGTCGGATGGTCCTCTTGAGGAAGGATGGGAGGCCGGGGGATTCTCCCTCCGCGTACCGGCCCATTTGTCTCCTGGATGAGGCGGGCAAGATCTTCGAGAAGATCATTGTTGTCCGCCTCTCCAGACACCTGTCCCGCGACGGCCCAGATCTGGCGGACTGCCAGTTTGGCTTCCGGGAGGGGCGATCGACGGTCGACGCAATCGACCGCCTCAAGTCCCTCTCGGACAATGCCGTGGCAAGGGGCGGGGTGTGCTTGGCGGTGTCCATTGACATCGTCAATGCGTTCAACACCCTGCCCTGGTCCGCCATTAGGGAGGCCCTCGTCGATCACCAGGTGCCTCCCTATCTGAGGCGGGTTATCGGGGCCTACCTGCGGGACAGGTGGGTTGAATACCCGGGCCGGCACGGGATGATACGGAGGGAAGTGGACCGCGGGGTCCCGCAGGGGTCCGTTTTAGGACCGCTCCTGTGGGACCTTGGTTACAACGCGGTCCTGGAAAAGGCCTCCCTGCCCGACGGTGCCACCCTCGTCTGCTACGCGGACGACACGTTGGTGGTCGCCGTCGGAAGTACCTTCGAGAGGACCGTCCGACGAGCAGAGGTTGCGGTGGCAGCCGTCGTCGCGAGGATCCGCGATCTGGGGCTGAAAATAGCCCCGGAGAAGGCCGAGGCTGTCTGGTTCCACGGACGGCCTCGGTCTCGGCCACCGGCCAGATCGTGGATCCGGGTTGGAGAAGCCTGCGTCGAGGTGAAGTCCGAGTTAAAATATCTCGGACTGATCCTCGACAGCCGCTGGAGCTTCGATGCGCATCTCGACCGTCTCGTCCCCCGAGTCGAAAAGGCGGCGGCCTCTTTGGGCCGCCTGCTGCCCAACCTCGGGGGACCGGGAGATTTGGTGCGCCGCCTATACCTGGGCGTGGTGCGGTCTATGGCCTTATACGGTGCCCCAATATGGGCGCCGTACGTGATGACCAGCCGGCGCAACACGCTGTTGTTGCGCCGGCTGCAGAGGCGGATGGCCATCCGCCTCATAAGAGGTTACCGCACCACGTCTACCGTGGCGGCGCTTGCTCTGGCGGGAGAACTTCCCTTCGAGCTTCAGGCGGCGGTGCGCGCCTATGTTTATGGGCGCACAAGCATCGCCAGCCGTGCTCGAGGGGCCCCGCCGGAGCGAGAGACGATCGAGGGCTTCGAGCTCCAGGCCCGGGGACTAGCGCTCGCCAGATGGCGTGCCGAGCTTTGCTCCCACGCCGGCGAGCGCGTCCCCGGGGCTCTCCTGCCGCACTTCACCTCGTGGCGGGAGAGACGGCATGGCAGGCTCTCCTACCGAGCGACGCAGGTGTTCACCGGGCATGGCTGCTTCGGTGTCTACCTGTGTCGCATCGGGTGGGAAGCGACGACGGTGTGCCACCATTGTGGCGCGGAAGAAGACTCGGCGCAGCACACGCTGGAGGAATGTCCCGCCTTTTCAGCGCTGCGCCGAGTCCTAAAACGAGAAGTCGGCCACGACCTCGCACTCTCCAGCCTAGTTGGGGCCATGCTGGAGGGCCCGGGGAAGTGGGCGGCAGCAATCTCTTTCTGCGAGGAGGTTATGTCGCGGAAGGAGGCTGCCGAGCGGGATCGGGAGCTTACAGATCCCGCCCGACGTGCCCGGGGACGGCGTGCGCGCCCACGCCGAGAAACCCCGGGCAGCTGAGAGTAGGCGGGCGGCGGGTGTACCAGAATATGCTGGTTTCATTGCCCGCCGCCCGCCAACAGAGGAGGACGTCCACTGTTGGGAGTGGGGGATGACGAGTCGCCTGAAGGAGGCGATGGTGACTGTGATCCTCCTCCAATATACTCGTCGTCCCCCCGGCGGCCGCTGTGATCAGGGCGGGGGCCCTGGTCACCTATCACGCGGTCGCCGTGTCGGGGCGGTGCGGGGTGCGACCCCTCGCGCCGCCGAATTTAAATGGATTCTAGGGGGGAGGATTTATCTCCCCCCGGGACGCGGCCGGCCAACGTTACCATCCTGATGGCCGGCCAGGCGAGGGGGAGCCGCGGTAGTGTTCTTCAAGAGTTCCCGTGGCTCCCCCGTTGAATCGCCAGCGATCGGTCCTGCGTCCTCAGGTCGCCGTGGAGGTTTTAGTGGGTCGATCCCCACACTATCCTCGTCCCGCTCCCCCGGGCGGGGCGGGGGTGTCTGGCGAGCAGATTTCCTCCACGTAAAATAAAAAAAAAAAAAAAAAAAAAAGGTTATGTCAAGGTTCAACGCGGTCCTGGAAAAGGCCTCCCTGCCCGACGGTGCCACTCTCGTCTGCTACGCGGACGACACGTTGGTGGTCGCCGTCGGGAGTACCTTCGAGAGGACCATCCGACGAGCAGAGGTTGCGGTGGCAGCCGTCGTCGCGAGGATCCGCGATCTGGGGCTGCAAATAGCCCCGGAGAAGGCCCAGGCTGTCTGGTTTCACGGACGGCCTCGGTCTCGGCCACCGGCCAGATCGTGGATCCGGGTTGGAGAAGCCTGCGTCGAGGTGAAGTCCGAGTTGAAATATCTCGGACTGATCCTCGACAGCCGCTGGAGCTTCGATGTGCATCTCGACCGTCTCGTCCCCCGAGTCGAAAAGGCGGCGGCCTCTTTGGGCCGCCTGATGCCCAACCTCGGGGGACCGGGAGATTTGGTGCGCCGCCTATACCTGGGCGTGGTGCGGTCTATGGCCTTATACGGTGCCCCAATATGGGCGCCGTACGTGATGACCAGCCGGCGCAACACGCTGTTGTTGCGCCGGCTGCAGAGGCGGATGACCATCCGCCTCATAAGAGGTTACCGCACCACGTCTACCGTGGCGGCGCTTGCTCTGGCGGGTGAACTTCCCTTCGAGCTTCAGGCGGCGGTGCGCGCCTATGTTTACAGGCGCACTAGCATCGCCAGCCGAGCTCGAGGGGCCCCGCCGGAGCGAGAGACGGTCGAGGGCTTCGAGCTCCAGGCCCGGAGACTAGCGCTCGCCAGATGGCGTGCCGAGCTTTGCTCCCACGCCGGCGAGCGCGTCCCCGGGGCTCTCCTGCCGCACTTCACCTCGTGGCGGGAGAGACGGCATGGCAGGCTCTCCTACCGAGCGACGCAGGTGTTCACCGGGCATGGCTGCTTCGGTGTCTACCTGTGTCGCATCGGGCGGGAAGCGACGACGGTGTGCCACCATTGTGGCGCGGAGGAAGACTCGGCGCAGCACACGCTGGAGGAATGTCCCGCCTTTTCAGCGCTGCGCCGAGTCCTAAAACGGGAAGTCGGTCACGACCTCGCACTCTCCAGCCTAGTTGGGGCCATGCTGGAGAGCCCGGGGAAGTGGGCGGCAGCAATCTCTTTCTGCGAGGAGGTTATGTCGCGGAAGGAGGCTGCCGAGCGGGATCGGGAGCTTACAGATCCCGCCCGACGTGCCCGGGGACGGCGTGCGCGCCCACGCCGAGAAACCCCGGGCAGCTGAGAGTAGGCGGGCGGCGGGTGTACCAGAATATGCTGGTTTCATTGCCCGCCGCCCGCCAACAGAGGAGGACGTCCACTGTTGGGAGTGGGGGATGACGAGTCGCCTGAAGGAGTCGAGGGCTAACTGTGATCCCCCTCCAATATACTCGTCGTCCCCCCGGCGGCCGCTGTGATCAGGGCGGGGGCCCTGGTCACCTATCGCGCGGTCGCCGTGTCGGGGCGGTGCGGGGTGCGACCCCTCGCGCCGCCGAATTTAAATGGATTTTAGGGGGGAGGATTATATCTCCCCCCGGGACGCGGCCGGCAATAGTTACCATATTGATGGCCGGCCAGGCGAGGGGGAGCCGCGGTAGTGTTCTTCAAGAGTTCCCGTGGCTCCCCCGTTAGATCGCCAGCGATCGGTCCTGCGTCCTCAGGTCGCCGTGGAGGTTTTAGTGGGTCAAACCCCACACTACCCTCGTCCCGCTCCCCCGGGCGGGGCGGGGGTGTCTGGCGAGCAGATTTCCTCCACGTAAAATAAAAAAAAAAAAAAAGGTTATGTCAAGGTTATGTCAAGGTTATGTCAAGGTTATGTCAAGGTTATGTCAAGGTTATGTCAAGGTTATGTCAAGGTTATGTCAAGGTAGGCGGATGGCCATCCGCCTCATAAGAGGTTACCGCACCACGTCTACCGTGGCGGCGCTTGCTCTGGCGGGTGAACTTCCCTTCGAGCTTCAGGCGGCGGTGCGCGCCTATGTTTACAGGCGCACTAGCATCGCCAGCCGAGCTCGAGGGGCCCCGCCGGAGCGAGAGACGGTCGAGGGCTTCGAGCTCCAGGCCCGGAGACTAGCGCTCGCCAGATGGCGTGCCGAGCTTTGCTCCCACGCCGGCGAGCGCGTCCCCGGGGCTCTCCTGCCGCACTTCACCTCGTGGCGGGAGAGACGGCATGGCAGGCTCTCCTACCGAGCGACGCAGGTGTTCACCGGGCATGGCTGCTTCGGTGTCTACCTGTGTCGCATCGGGCGGGAAGCGACGACGGTGTGCCACCATTGTGGCGCGGAGGAAGACTCGGCGCAGCACACGCTGGAGGAATGTCCCGCCTTTTCAGCGCTGCGCCGAGTCCTAAAACGGGAAGTCGGTCACGACCTCGCACTCTCCAGCCTAGTTGGGGCCATGCTGGAGAGCCCGGGGAAGTGGGCGGCAGCAATCTCTTTCTGCGAGGAGGTTATGTCGCGGAAGGAGGCTGCCGAGCGGGATCGGGAGCTTACAGATCCCGCCCGACGTGCCCGGGGACGGCGTGCGCGCCCACGCCGAGAAACCCCGGGCAGCTGAGAGTAGGCGGGCGGCGGGTGTACCAGAATATGCTGGTTTCATTGCCCGCCGCCCGCCAACAGAGGAGGACGTCCACTGTTGGGAGTGGGGGATGACGAGTCGCCTGAAGGAGTCGAGGGCTAACTGTGATCCCCCTCCAATATACTCGTCGTCCCCCCGGCGGCCGCTGTGATCAGGGCGGGGGCCCTGGTCACCTATCGCGCGGTCGCCGTGTCGGGGCGGTGCGGGGTGCGACCCCTCGCGCCGCCGAATTTAAATGGATTTTAGGGGGGAGGATTATATCTCCCCCCGGGACGCGGCCGGCAATAGTTACCATATTGATGGCCGGCCAGGCGAGGGGGAGCCGCGGTAGTGTTCTTCAAGAGTTCCCGTGGCTCCCCCGTTAGATCGCCAGCGATCGGTCCTGCGTCCTCAGGTCGCCGTGGAGGTTTTAGTGGGTCAAACCCCACACTACCCTCGTCCCGCTCCCCCGGGCGGGGCGGGGGTGTCTGGCGAGCAGATTTCCTCCACGTAAAATAAAAAAAAAAAAAAAGGTTATGTCAAGGTTATGTCAAGGTTATGTCAAGGTTATGTCAAGGTTATGTCAAGGTTATGTCAAGGTTATGTCAAGGTTATGTCAAGGTAGGCGGATGGCCATCCGCCTCATAAGAGGTTACCGCACCACGTCTACCGTGGCGGCGCTTGCTCTGGCGGGAGAACTTCCCTTCGAGCTTCAGGCGGCGGTGCGCGCCTATGTTTATGGGCGCACAAGCATCGCCAGCCGTGCTCGAGAGGCCCCGCCGGAGCGAGAGACGGTCGAGGGCTTCGAGCTCCAGGCCCGGAGACTAGCGCTCGCCAGATGGCGTGCCGAGCTTTGCTCCCACGCCGGCGAGCGCGTCCCCGGGGCTCTCCTGCCGCACTTCACCTCGTGGCGGGAGAGACGGCATGGCAGGCTCTCCTACCGAGCGACGCAGGTGTTCACCGGGCATGGCTGCTTCGGTGTCTACCTGTGTCGCATCGGGCGGGAAGCGACGACGATGTGCCACCATTGTGGCGCGGAGGAAGACTCGGCGCAGCACACGCTGGAGGAATGTCCCGCCTTTTCAGCGCTGCGCCGAGTCCTAAGACGAGAAGTCGGCCACGACCTCGCACTCTCCAGCCTAGTTGGGGCCATGCTGGAGAGCCCGGGGAAGTGGGCGGCAGCAATCTCTTTCTGCGAGGATGTTATGTCGCGGAAGGAGGCTGCCGAGCGGGATCGGGAGCTTACAGATCCCGCCCGACGTGCCCGGGGACGGCGTGCGCGCCCACGCCGAGAAACCCCGGGCAGCTGAGAGTAGGCGGGCGGCGGGTGTACCAGAACATGCTGGTTTCATTGCCCGCCGCCCGCCAACAGAGGAGGACCTCCACTGTTGGGAGTGGGGGATGACGAGTCGCCTGATGGAGGGGAGGGTTAACTGTGATCCTCCTCCAATATACTCGTCGTCCCCCCGGCGGCCGCTGTGATCATGGCGGGGGCCCTGGTCACCTATCGCGCGGTCGCCGTGTCGGGGCGGTGCGGGGTGCGACCCCTCGCGCCGCCGAATTTAAATGGATTTTAGGGGGGAGGAATTATTTTATTTCCCCCCGGGACGCGGCCGGCCATCGTTACCATCATGATGGCCGGCCAGGCGAGGGGGAGCCGCGGTAGTGTTCTTCAAGAGTTCCCGTGGCTCCCCCGTAGAATCGCCAGCGATCGGTCCTGCGTCCTCAGGTCGCCGTGAAGGTTTTAGTGGGTCAAACCCCACACTACCCTCGTCCCGCTCCCCCGGGCGGGGCGGGGGTGTCTGGCGAGCAGATTTCCTCCACGTAAAATAAAAAAAAAAAAAAAAAAAAAAAGGTTATGTCAAGGTGTCCCCGGATCTTGAGGTCGCGCCGGAGGAGATGGCCGGGGTCGTCAAATGGCTCCGGGGCAAGAATACCGCCCCGGGGCCGGACGGTATCCCCGGCCGGGTCTGGTTGCTCGCCACGAGCGTCCTGGGGGAGAGGCTGAGGAGCCTCTACTCTGGGCTCCTGAGGTCGGGGACGTTCCCCGACCTATGGAGAGAAAGTCGGATGGTCCTCTTGAGGAAGGATGGGAGGCCGGGGGATTCTCCCTCCGCGTACCGGCCCATTTGTCTCCTGGATGAGGCGGGAAAGATCTTCGAGAAGATCATTGTTGCCCGCCTCTCCAGACACCTGTCCCGCGACGGCCCCGATCTAGCGGACTGCCAGTTTGGCTTCCGGGAGGGGCGATCGACGGTCGACGCTATCGACCGTCTCAAGTCCCTCTCGGACAATGCCGTGGCAAGGGGCGGGGTGTGCTTGGCGGTGTCCATTGACATTGTCAATGCGTTCAACACCCTGCCCTGGTCCGCCATCAGGGGGGCCCTCGTCGATCACCAGGTGCCTCCCTATCTGAGGCGGGTGATCGGGGCCTACCTGCGGGACAGGTGGGTTGAATACCCGGGCCGGTGCGGGATGATACGGAGGGAAGTGGACCGCGGGGTCCCGCAGGGGTCCGTGTTAGGACCGCTCCTGTGGGACCTGGGTTACAACGCGGTCCTGGAAAAGGCCTCCCTGCCCGACGGTGCCACCCTCGTCTGCTACGCGGACGACACGTTGGTGGTCGCCGTCGGGAGTACCTTCGAGAGGACCATCCGACGAGCAGAGGTTGCGGTGGCAGCCGTCGTCGCGAGGATCCGCGATCTGGGGCTGAAAATAGCCCCGGAGAAGGCCGAGGCTGTCTGGTTTCACGGACGGCCACGGTCTCGGCCACCGGCCAGATCGTGGATCCGGGTTGGAGAAGCCTGCGTAGAGGTGAAGTCCGAGTTGAAATATCTCGGACTGATCCTCGACAGCCGCTGGAGCTTCGATGCGCATCTCGACCGTCTCGTCCCCCGAGTCGAAAAGGCGGCGGCCTCTTTGGGCCGCCTGCTGCCCAACCTCGGGGGACCGGGAGATTTGGTGCGCCGCCTATACCTGGGCGTGGTGCGGTCTATGGCCTTATACGGTGCCCCAATATGGGCGCCGTACGTGATGACCAGCCGGCGCAACACGCTGTTGTTGCGCCGGCTGCAGAGGCGGATGGCCATCCGCCTCATAAGAGGTTACCGCACCACGCCTACCGTGGCGGCGCTTGCTCTGGCGGGAGAACTTCCATTCGAGCTTCAGGCGGCGGTGCGCGCCTATGTTTACAGGCGCACTAGCATCGCCAGTCGTGCTCGGGGGTCCCCGCCGGAGCGAGAGACGGTCGAGGGCTTCGAGCTCCAGGCCCGGAGACTAGCGCTCGCCAGATGGCGTGCCGTGCTTTGCTCCCACGCCGGCGAGCGCGTCCCCGGGGCTCTCCTGCCGCACTTCACCTCGTGGCGGGAGAGACGGCATGGCAGGCTCTCCTACCGAGCGACGCAGGTGTTCACCGGGCATGGCTGCTTCGGTGTCTACCTGTGTCGCATCGGGCGGGAAGCGACGACGGTGTGCCACCATTGTGGCGCGGAGGAAGACTCGGCGCAGCACACGCTGGAGGAATGTCCCGCCTTTTCAGCGCTGCGCCGAGTCCTAAAACGAGAAGTCGGCCACGACCTCGCACTCTCCAGCCTAGTTGGGGCCATGCTGGAGGGACCGGGGAAGTGGGCGGCAGCAATCTCTTTCTGCGAGGAGGTTATGTCGCGGAAGGAGGCTGCCGAGCGGGATCGGGAGCTTACAGATCCCGCCCGACGTGCCCGGGGGCGGCGTGCGCGCCCACGCCGAGAAACCCCGGGCAGCTGAGAGTAGGCGGGCGGCGGGTGTACCAGTACATGCTGGTTTCATTGCCCGCCGCCCGCCAACAGAGGAGGACCTCCACTGTTGGGAGTGGGGGATGACGAGTCGCCTGAAGGAGGCGAGGGTTAACTGTGATCCTCCTCCAATATACTCGTCGTCCTCCCGGCGGCCGCTGTGATCAGGGCGGGGGCCCTGGTCACCTATCGCGCGGTCGCCGTGTCGGGGCGGTGCGGGGTGCGACCCCTCGCGCCGCCGAATTTAATTGTATTTTAGGGGGGAGGATTATATCTCCCCCGGGACGCGGCCGGCCATCCTTACCATCCTGATGGCCGGCCAGGCGAGGGGGAGCCGCGGTAGTGTTCTTCAAGAGTTCCCGTGGCTCCCCCGTTGAATCGCCAGCGATCGGTCCTGCGTCCTCAGGTCGCCGTGGAGGTTTTAGTGGGTCAAACCCCACACTACCCTCGTCCCGCTCCCCCGGGCGGGGCGGGGGTGTCTGGCGAGCAGATTTCCTCCACGTAAAATAAAAAAAAAAAAAAAAAAAAAAGGTTATGTCAAGGTCGCGATCTCCTCGGCTCTCTGAACCGAGATCCGTGGGGGCGCCCATACAAGATGGCTTTGGGACGATTGCGTCCCTGGGCGCCCCCCGTGACGGAGAGCCTGGATCCGGGGCTGCTCGGGCGGGTCGTGGACGCTTTATTCCCCGTTAGCGGGGAGGCGTCCCGGCCCGTCCCTGAGCCAGAGGAACATGAGTGGTCCCCGGATCTTGAGGTCGCGCCGGAGGAGATGGCCGGGGTCGTCAAATGGCTCCGGGGCAAGAATACCGCCCCGGGGCCGGACGGTATCCCCGGCCGGGTCTGGTTGCTCGCCACGAGCGTCCTGGGGGAGAGGCTGAGGAGCCTCTACTCTGGGCTCCTGAGGTCGGGGACGTTCCCCGACCTATGGAGAGAAAGTCGGATGGTCCTCTTGAGGAAGGATGGGAGGCCGGGGGATTCTCCCTCCGCGTACCGGCCCATTTGTCTCCTGGATGAGGCGGGCAAGATCTTCGAGAAGATCATTGTTGCCCGCCTCTCCAGACACCTGTCCCGCGGCGGCCCAGATCTGGCGGACTGCCAGTTTGGCTTCCGGGAGGGGCGATCGACGGTCGACGCTATCGACCGTCTCAAGTCCCTCTCGGACAATGCCGTGGCAAGGGGCGGGGTGTGCTTGGCGGTGTCCATTGACATCGTCAATGCGTTCAACACCCTGCCCTGGTCCGCCATTAGGGAGGCCCTCGTAGATCACCAGGTGCCTCCCTATCTGAGGCGGGTGATCGGGGCCTACCTGCGGGACAGGTGGGTTGAATACCCGGGCCGGTGCGGGATGATACGGAGGGAAGTGGACCGCGGTGTCCCGCAGGGGTCCGTTTTAGGACCGCTCCTGTGGGACCTGGGTTACAACGCGGTCCTGGAAAAGGCCTCCCTGCCCGACGGTGCCACCCTCGTCTGCTACGCGGACGACACGTTGGTGGTCGCCGTCGGGAGTACCTTCGAGAGGACCATCCGACGAGCAGAGGTTGCGGTGGCAGCCGTCGTCGCGAGGATCCGCGATCTGGGGCTGAAAATAGCCCCGGAGAAGGCCGAGGCTGTCTGGTTTCACGGACGGCCTCGGTCTCGGCCACCGGCCAGATCGTGGATCCGGGTTGGAGAAGCCTGCGTCGAGGTGAAGTCCGAGTTGAAATATCTCGGACTGATCCTCGACAGCCGCTGGAGCTTCGATGCGCATCTCGACCGTCTCGTCCCCCGAGTCGAAAAGGCGGCGGCCTCTTTGGGCCGCCTGCTGCCCAACCTCGGGGGACCGGGAGATTTGGTGCGCCGCCTATACCTGGGCGTGGTGCGGTCTATGGCCTTATACGGTGCCCCAATATGGGCGCCGCACGTGATGACCAGCCGGCGCAACACGCTGTTGTTGCGCCGGCTGCAGAGGCGGATGGCCATCCGCCTCATAAGAGGTTACCGCACCACGTCTACCGTGGCGTCGCTTGCTCTGGCGGGAGAACTACCCTTCGAGCTTCAGGCAGCGGTGCGCGCCTATGTTTATGGGCGCACAAGCATCGCCAGCCGTGCTCGAGGGGCCCCGCCGGAGCGAGAGACGGTCGAGGGCTTCGAGCTCCAGGCCCGGAGACTAGTGCTCGCCAGATGGCGTGCCGAGCTTTGCTCCCACGCCGGCGAGCGCGTCCCCGGGGCTCTCCTGCCGCACTTCACCTCGTGGCGGGAGAGACGGCATGGCAGGCTCTCCTACCGAGCGACGCAGGTGTTCACCGGGCATGGCTGCTTCGGTGTCTACCTGTGTCGCATCGGGCGGGAAGCGACGACGGTGTGCCACCATTGTGGCGCGGAGGAAGACTCGGCGCAGCATACGCTGGAGGAATGTCCCGCCTTTTCAGCGCTGCGCCGAGTCCTAAAACGGGAAGTCGGCCACGACCTCGCACTCTCCAGCCTAGTTGGGGCCATGCTGGAGGGCCCGGGGAAGTGGGCGGCAGCAATCTCTTTCTGCGAGGAGGTTATGTCGCGGAAGGAGGCTGCCGAGCGGGATCGGGAGCTTACAGATCCCGCCCGACGTGCCCGGGGACGGCGTGCGCGCCCACGCCGAGAAACCCCGGGCAGCTGAGAGTAGGCGGGCGGCGGGTGTACCAGAATATGCTGGTTTCATTGCCCGCCGCCCGCCAACAGAGGAGGACCTCCACTGTTGGGAGTGGGGGATGACGAGTCGCCTGAAGGAGGCGAGGGTTAACTGTAATCCTCCTCCAATATACTCGTCGTCCCCCCAGCGGCCGATGTGATCAGGGCGGGGGCCCTGGTCACCTATCGCGCGGTCGCCGTGTCGGGGCGGTGCGGGGTGCGACCCCTCGCGCCGCCGAATTTAAATGGATTTTAGGGGGGAGGATTTATTTTATTTCCCCCCGGGACGCGGCCGGCCATCGTTACCATCTTGATGGCCGGCCAGGCGAGGGGGAGCCGCGGTAGTGTTCTTCAAGAGTTCCCGTGGCTCCCCCGTTGAATCGCCAGCGATCGGTCCTGCGTCCTCTGGTCGCCGTGGAGGTTTTAGTGGGTCAATCCCCACACTACCTTCGTCCCGCTCCCCCGGGCGGGGCGGGGGTGTCTGGCGAGCAGATTTCCTCCACGTAAAATAAAAAAAAAAAAAAAAAGGTTATGTCAAGGTTTTCCACGGACGGCCTCGGTCTCGGCCACCGGCCAGATCGTGGATCCGGGTTGGAGAAGCCTGCGTCGAGGTGAAGTCCGAGTTGAAATATCTCGGACTGATACTCGACAGCCGCTGGAGCTTCGATGCGCATCTCGACCGTCTCGTCCCCCGAGTCGAAAAGGCGGCGGCCTCTTTGGGCCGCCTGCTGCCCAACCTCGGGGGACCGGGAGATTTGGTGCGCCGCCTATACCTGGGCGTGGTGCGGTCTATGGCCTTATACGGTGCCCCAATCTGGGCGCCGTACGTGATGACCAGCCGGCGCAACACGCTGTTGTTGCGCCGGCTGCAGAGGCGGATGGCCATCCGCCTCATAAGAGGTTACCGCACCACGTCTACCGTGGCGGCGCTTGCTCTGGCGGGAGAACTTCCTTTCGAGCTTCAAGCGGCGGTGCGCGCCTATGTTTATAGGCGCACTGGCATCGCCAGCCGTGCTCGAGGGGCCCCGCCGGAGCGTGAGACGGTCGAGGGCTTCGAGCTCCAGGCCCGGCGACTAGCGCTCGCCAGATGGCGTTCCGAGCTTTGCTCCCACGCCGGCGAGCGCGTCCCCGGGGCTCTCCTGCCGCACTTCACCTCGTGGCGGGAGAGACGGCATGGCAGGCTCTCCTACCGAGCGACGCAGGTGTTCACCGGGCATGGCTGCTTCGGTGTCTACCTGTGTCGCATCGGGCGGGAAGCGACGACGGTGTGCCACCATTGTGGCGCGGAGGAAGACTCGGCGCAGCACACGCTGGAGGAATGTCCCGCCTTTTCAGCGCTGCGCCGAGTCCTAAAACGAGAAGTCGGCCACGACCTCGCACTCTCCAGCCTAGTTGGGGCCATGCTGGAGAGCCCGTGGAAGTGGGCGGCAGCAATCTCTTTCTGCGAGGAGGTTATGTCGCGGAAGGAGGCTGCCGAGCGGGATCGGGAGCTTACAGATCCCGCCCGACGTGCCCGGGGACGGCGTGCGCGCCCACGCCGAGAAACCCCGGGCAGCTGAGAGTAGGCGGGCGGCGGGTGTACCAGAATATGCTGGTTTCATTGCCCGCCGCCCGCCAACAGAGGAGGACGTCCACTGTTGGGAGTGGGGGATGACGGGTCGCCTGACGGAGGCGAGGGTTAACTGTGATCCTCCTCCAATATACTCGTCGCCCCCCCGGCGGCCGCTGTGATCAGGGCGGGGGCCCTGGTCACCTATCGCGCGGTCGCCGTGTCTGGGCGGTGCGGGGTGCGACCCCTCGCGCCGCCGAATTTAAATGGATTTTAGGGGGGAGGATTATATCTCCCCCCGGGACGCGGCCGGCCATCGTTACCATCCTGATGGCCGGCCAGGCGAGGGGGAGCCGCGGTAGTGTTCTTCAAGAGTTCCCGTGGCTCCCCCGTTAAATCGCCAGCGATCGGTCCTGCGTCCTCAGGTCGCCGTGGAGGTTTTAGTGGGTCGATCCCCACACTACTCTCGTCCCGCTCCCCCGGGCGGGGCGGGGGTGTCTGGCGAGCAGATTTCCTCCACGTAAAATAAAAAAAAAAAAAAAAGGTTATGTCAAGGTTTCCCCCCCGTGTCCGCTACCTTGTCGTGGTGGGGGGGCTTCGTGCCCTAATGATCCTCAAGGCTGTGCTGGCGGGGAATTTATTCCCTGGCAGGTTCTACCATGCCGGAGTGGCTTGAGGTGAGGGGCCAACTAAAGTCGGACACATACCGTAAACCTGTGGTCATGTTTTACAGGAACGGGGGTCTTGCCTTAACCGGCCGGGCCGCGAGGATGACAACCTCTCTAAAAAATCCCTAGCCCCAAGCAGTGTTGCGCGGTGAAGAGGGCGTAGCTGGAGTAAGCGCCAGCTATGGTTGGTGGGTGCACCAATCGTTAGCGGACAACCCCGGGGTACCTGGCGACCCCCCGGGCGTATTAGCCTTCCCCGGGTATGGCGGCTCTACCCGGGGTGACCTCCTTTCCGACCACACTCGTGGGACCAATTATGGATTCTTTTTCACAAACAACCGGGGAGGGGGGAAACGAGCGTGAGGTGGAGGTGCGCGGGCCTATCGTGCGCCTCCAAAGATGTACAGAGCCGGTGTCGCGGAGGCATTCTGCAACACGCGGCAAAAAGAGGACCGCAGCAGGCCTTGGTGAGTGCGATGACGGGGAGGAGTCAGATTTCTCTGTCTCCTCCCACCACTCATCGCAGAGTGTCCCGGGCTCTTCGTCGGCGAGGAAGAGAGGACGGCCGCCGACGACCGGCGAATATGTTGGCCTCGCAGAGGCCAAACTTAGGCTGGCCGAGGCTTCGCAGCTGGAGGCCGAGGCAAGGGTGGTGGCGGCGATATTCGACCCGGGTGCCCCCGTGCCGAGACCATCGCGGTCGAGCGTCCCGCTCCCGGACGAGACGGATATCGCGGAAAATTTCCGCAACCGTCCGACGCGGGATGTCGCCGCCGCTATATTGGAGAGCCTGGATGAGGTGGCCAGGATCTCCGGCGTTTCGAAGGGGCTGAAGGGCAACTTGGCCCGCGCCCTGAGGGTGGCCGCTTTAAACGGCAGGGTGGGGGTGTCCGAGCTTGCGGTTAGGTCAGCAACCGACTCCACGCGTGTCCTGGAGGCCGAGAATGCCGTCCTCAGGGGGCAAATGACGGAGCTGCAGGCGGAGGTGGCCCGGCTCCGGCAGGTGGTGGAGGCGAGAACGGCTGCTGCCGCAATGCCTCCGCCGCCACGCCCGGGAGAGGGCTCAGTATCGCCGCCGATCGTCGGCGCCCGGGATTGCCATCGCTCCGGGCAAGAAAAGTCCTCGCCACCACCTGCGGCTGCGCCCGCAGATTTTCTGGTGCAGATAAGCGCCCTGATAGACGCCAAATTGGCGTCATTCAGGAGGGAGCTCGCGCCGCGAACGGATTCGGCACTGCGATCGGTGGCACCTGGGCCGTCCGTCCCCTCACAGTCTTCGGACAGGGTGGGGCGGAGGGCGAAGAAGAAAAAGAGAGGTGGGAAATCTGGGGCGGCTATAGCGGCCCAGACGGAGCCCGCTCGACCGCGAGCAGAATCGGCGCTACCCTCTGCCGCGCCTCCACCCCAGGAGGCGTGGTCCCAGGTGGTTGGCCGGAAGGCCAAAAAGGCGGCTGCCAAGGCCACTGCGGCCGCGAATAAAAAAGGACGGGTGGTCCCGGCGGCCCCCAGGAAGACACCCCTGCCTCCTCGACCGCCACGCACAGCAGCGGTTACCATAACGGTTCCGTCTGGCGTGGACATTACTTACGCGCAGGCGATGGCCACTGCCAGGTCCAAGGTGGACCTGGCAGAAATTGGCATCGCCTCGCTGAGGCCGCGAAGGGCGGTGACTGGGGGGTTAATTTTGGAGGTCCCTGGTACCGATGGGGCCGCCAAGGCCACCGTCCTCGCCACAAAAGTGGCGGAAGCACTGGCAGGCACCGGCGTAAAGGTCGCGCGTCCGGTCAAAAAAGCTGACCTTAGGGTGCGCGGCCTGGTCGATTCGACCACGCCGGCGGAGGTCGCTGCGGCTGTTGCCCGCGTGGGCGGGTGCAGCGAGGGGGACATCAATACCGGCGACATCCGGTCTTCCCCCTCGGGATTGGGCACCCTCTGGGTCCGATGTCCTGCCGCGGCCGCTCGCAAGGTTGCTGTCGCGGGCCGGATAACCGTCGGCTGGACCCAGGCAGCCGTGGAGGCCCTGAGTGCCCGGCCTCTGCAGTGTTACCGTTGCCTTGGTGTTGGCCACACCAGTCAGCGGTGCACTTCTGCCGAGGATAGGTCCGACTGCTGCTATAGATGCGGCAGTCGGGACCATAAGGTGGCAGCCTGTACGGCCACGCCCAATTGTCCGCTTTGTGCGGGCGCGGGCAAGCCGTCTGGTCACCGCCTCGGCAGCCGGGCTTGTCCTGCCAGTGCGGGGCGGGGCAGGGGAGGCGGCCAAAGGCTGTCTGCCAGGTATAATAAAAAGGGGAGGGAAAACACGATGGCCAAGGCAGCAACCACCGTGGCCAGCAACGAAAAGGTAGCATCGCCTGATGCTGCCGCCGCACCCGCGTGGGCGGATGGGGCCACTAAAGTCCCAGACGCCACCGCATGCGCGGCCGTGACGGCGATGGACACAGCTGTGTAATGGGGCCCCCGGGCCCGATAATACAAGTTAACCTCAACTGCTCGGCCAGAGCGCAGGATCTTCTGTTTCAATGCCTGGCCGAGCGGGGTGCCGGGTTGGCAGTCGTGGCGGAGCCGCACAGGGTCCCCAAACATCCACACTGGATGGGGGACTCGATTGGCTCCGCCGCGATTGTTTGGGCTGGGAGGCCGGGGTCCTCGCCGTGCTCGCTTATCGAGCGTGGCCTGGGATACGTGGCCGTTGATTGGGGCGGCACCGCGGTTGTGGCGATATACGCACCTCCAAGGTGGTCCCTCGAAGAGTTTGAGCAGTATCTGGACGGGGTAGGGAGATGCGTCTCCCGCTGCCATCCCCGTCCGGTGCTGGTCCTGGGGGACTTTAATGCCAAGGCCACGGCTTGGGGTTCACCCGGGACTGATTCGAGGGGCCGGGAGGTGCTGGATTGGGCGGCGGGACTGGAGCTCCGTCTCCTGAACACGGGCTCGGTCCATACGTGCGTGCGGCATAACGGGGGGTCCATCGTTGACCTTTCGTGGGCAACGCCCCCGGCCGCGCGCCGTATTACGGGGTGGAGGGTGGCGGAAGGGGTCGAGACGTTGTCTGACCACAGATACATAGTTCTCGACCTTTCCGCCGCCCCACCATCGACACCCCGTCGTCGCACCGCCGATGAAGGTTCACCTCGACCGCGGTGGGCGCTGAAGCGCCTCGACCAGGACGCTCTGATGGCGGCAGCACACGTCGTGGCCTGGCCAGCAACACCGGCCGGGCCAGTCGACGGGAATGGGGAGGCCCGTTGGTTCCGGGGCGCAATGACATCGGTTTGCGACGTCGCCATGCCCCGGGCCAGGGTCTTCCCGAGGAAGGCGGTGTACTGGTGGTCGCGCGAGATAGCGGAATTACGCACCGAGTGCGTTCGCTCGCGACGCCAGTACGCTCGCGCCCGTCGACGACGACGAACGGACGACGTGCTGGCTGCCCAGCTGTACGGGCGATATCGGGAGAAGGTGGTCGCCCTGCAGCTGGCCATCAGGCGAGCGAAGGACCAGGCCTGGCGCGATCTCCTCGGCTCTCTGAACCGAGATCCGTGGGGGCGCCCATACAAGATGGCATTGGGACGATTGCGTCCCTGGGCGCCCCCCGTGACGGAGAGCCTGGATCCGGGGCTGCTCGGGCGGGTCGTGGACGCTTTATTCCCCGTTAGCGGTGAGGCGTCCCGGCCCGTCCCTGAGCCAGAGGAACATGAGTGGTCCCCGGATCTTGAGGTCGCGCCGGAGGAGATGGCCGGGGTCGTCAAATGGCTCCGGGGCAAGAATACCGCCCCGGGGCCGGACAGTATCCCCGGCCGGGTCTGGTTGCTCGCGGCGAGCGTCCTGGGGGAGAGGCTGAGGTGCCTCTACTCTGGGCTCCTGAGGTCGGGGACGTTCCCCGACCTATGGAGAGAAAGTCGGATGGTCCTCTTGAGGAAGGAGGGGAGGCCGGGGGATTCTCCCTCCGCGTACCGGCCCATTTGTCTCCTGGATGAGGCGGGCAAGATCTTCGAGAAGATCATTGTTGCCCGCCTCTCCAAACACCTGTCCCGCGACGGCCCCGATCTAGCGGACTGCCAGTTTGGCTTCCGGGAGGGGCGATCGACGGTCAACGCCATCGACCGTCTCAAGTCCCTCTCGGACAATGCCGTGGCAAGGGGCGGGGTGTGCTTGGCGGTGTCTATTGACATCGTCAATGCGTTCAACACCCTGCCCTGGTCCGCCATTAGGGAGGCCCTCGTCGATCACCAGGTGCCTCCCTATCTGAGGCGGGTGATCGGGGCCTACCTGCGGGACAGGTGGGTTGAATACCCGGGACGGTACGGGATGATACGGAGGGAAGTGGACCGCGGGGTCCCGCAGGGGTCCGTTTTAGGACCGCTCCTGTGGGACCTGGGTTACAACGCGGTCCTGGAGAAGGCCTCCCTGCCCGACGGTGCCACCCTCGTCTGCTACGCGGACGACACGTTGGTGGTCGCCGTCGGGAGTACCTTCGAGAGGACCATCCGACGAGCAGAGGTTGCGGTGGCAGCCGTCGTCGCGAGGATCCGCGATCTGGGGCTGAAAATAGCCCCGGAGAAGGCCGAGGCTGTCTGGTTTCACGGACGGCCTCGGTCTCGGCCACCGGCCAGATCGTGGATCCGGGTTGGAGAAGCCTGCGTCGAGGTGAAGTCCGAGTTGAAATATCTCGGACTGATCCTCGACAGCCGCTGGAGCTTCGATGCGCATCTCGACCGTCTCGTCCCCCGAGTCGAAAAGGCGGCGGCCTCTTTGGGCCGCCTGCTGCCCAACCTCGGGGGACCGGGAGAATTGGTGCGCCGCCTATACCTGGGCGTGGTGCGGTCTATGGCCTTATACGGTGCCCCAATATGGGCTCCGTACGTGATGACCAGCCGGCGCAACACGCTGTTGTTGCGCCGGCTGCAGAAGCGGATGGCCATCCGCCTCATAAGAGGTTACCGCACCACGTCTACCGTGGCGGCGCTTGCTCTGGCGGGAGAACTTCCTTTCGAGCTTCAGGCGGCGGGGCGCGCCTATGTTTATAGGCGCACAAGCATCGCCAGCCGTGCTCGAGGTGCCCCGCCGGAGCGAGAGACGGTCGGGGGCTTCGAGCTCCAGGCCCGGAGACTAGCGCTCGCCAGATGGCGTGCCGAACTTTGCTCCCACGCCGGCGAGCGCGTCCCCGGGGCTCTCCTGCCGCACTTCACCTCGTGGCGGGAGAGACGGCATGGCAGGCTCTCCTACCGAGCGACGCAGGTGTTCACCGGGCATGGCTGCTTCGGTGTCTACCTGTGTCGCATCGGGCGGGAAGCGACGACGGTGTGCCACCATTGTGGCGCGGAGGAAGACTCGGCGCAGCACACGCTGGAGGAATGTCCCGCCTTTTCAGCGCTGCGCCGAGTCCTAAAACGGGAAGTCGGTCACGACCTCGCACTCTCCAGCCTAGTTGGGGCCATGCTGGAGAGCCCGGGGAAGTGGGCGGCAGCAATCTCTTTCTGCGAGGAGGTTATGTCGCGGAAGGAGGCTGCCGAGCGGGATCGGGAGCTTACAGATCCCGCCCGACGTGCCCGGGAACGGCGTGCGCGCCCACGCCGACAAAACCCGGGCAGCTGAGAGTAGGCGGGCGGCGGGTGTACCAGAATATTCTGGTTTCATTGCCCGCCGCCCGCCAACAGAGGAGGACGTCCACTGTTGGGAGTGGGGGATGACGAGTCGTCTGAGGGAGGCGAGTGTTAACTGTGATCCTCCTCCAATATACTCGTCGTCCCCCCGGCGGCCGCTGTGATCAGGGCGGGGGCCTTGGTCACCTATCGCGCGGTCGCCGTGTCGGGGTGGTGCGGGGTGCGACCCCTCGCGCCGCCGAATTTAAATGGATTCTAGGGGGGAGGATTTATCTCCCCCCGGGACGCGGCCGGCCATCGATACCATCTTGATGGCCGGCCAGGCGAGGGGGAGCCGCGGTAGTGTTCTTCAAGAGTTCCCGTGGCTCCCCCGTTGAATCGCCAGCGATCGGTCCTGCGTCCTCAGGTCGCCGTGGAGGTTTTAGTGGGTCAATCCCCACACTACCCTCGTCCTGCTCCCCCGGGCGGGGCGGGGGTGTCTGGTGAGCAGATTTCCTCCACGTAAAATAAAAAAAAAAAAAAAAAAAAAAAAAAAAAAAAAAAAAAAAAGGTTATGTCAAGGTTATGTCAAGGTTATGTCAAGGTTATGTCGGTCGGATAAGGGACTGTCATGCGTAACTAAGGCCTTCTGGCCATAGCCTCTGCAGTCCAAGTCTTCCCCACCTTCACGTGGTACCGGCTGTTCTCGCCGAAGGGGTTCAGGCTCTCGAATGACGCAGCAACAGTGGTAGCTGTCGACGGGCACAACCACTCACTTTCATATACACACACGTTTCTACGCGTGCTTCCGGGCACCCTTTGTCTCGGGGAGAGTGTAAGAGAGGCCTTCCCCTTTTTCCGGGGAGCCAGTGGATGAATTGAGTAACTCTATAAACGGGTTCACTCGCGAATGAAGGGGGCCTACCTATAAACGGGAATGCCCTGGCGGGTTATGAATGGTCCGGGTACCTGGTCAATAGGTACACCGGAATATGAATGAGTCTCCGAGTTCGAGGGGTCGCTGTCTGGGAGTACGGTGCAGTGATCGTCGGGGGTGGGAATGATCGGGGGTCCTGAGGGGACTTCCTCGTGTCCGTGTGCGCCCCCTATCTGGAGGGTACAGCGGTTAACACCGGTGGGCACTGCCGGGCCGCCATTAGTAGGGGGGCCCGAACCCAGCCCAGCCAGTTGGGAGGCAGCCCTGCACAGTGGTAGGGCGATTACGCTAAATCCCGCTTCTCGTAGTAGTGCCGAGTGGCGTCCGGACGGGTACCCTGCTGCGGGGAGCGGGGGGGGAACCGACGAGGCCACCGGATTGTAGGGACGCTCGGACATCGGGGGGGTCCAGGACGGGCTGCCGGTGCCCCTTCTCCCGGCGATCCTCCTGGCCACGCTAAACATTTACACTTTCTTGCACACTTTGTACTGTCCCTTCTGTGTTTTTATTTTTTACACAAAATGAACCACGACAAAACTAAGCAGGTATCTACAGTGCCGCCTGCATCTCTCGGCCGTGCCGAGATAAGGGTGTGTCCCGGCACCCGCAACTCCTCCAAGTCGGTAGGCAACCAGGCCGACTTGGAAGTGACGGCTACTGGAAGCCAACGAGGCCAACGCCGCGACGCCGAGCAGGAGGGTTCTCCTTTCCTGCCCAGGAAAAGCCTGGCACGATCTCCGCCGTCGGGATCCCGCGATCCTGTTCGCGAGACCGGAGACGAGAGTCCCCGGACGGAGGCCGTTACGGCATCTTCTCCGGCTCCCAACCCCTCCTCTCCTCCCTTCTTCTCCCCCCTCCCCCCTTCCTCCCTCTTTACCTTCCCTTCTTCCCCCACCCTTGGCTCCGGAAAGGGGTCAGCGGGGAGGGGGAAGATCAAGAGGAAGAGGACCGCTTTTTCGTCGCCCGAAGAAGCATACGAATGCACGTCGGACGAATCGACGTCGGCCAGTGGTTTTGTGAGTCCCCTGCCTTGCTTGGAGACTCAAGTTAAGAAGGCGGTTGCCGGTACGCGAGCCCTCGCCAAAAAGCTAGGCGCCTCAGCCGAGCAAGAGGAGGGCACGCGTAAGCTATTTAACACCATTATCAGGAGTCTCAACGAGGTGCAACATGCGGTCAAGGCTATGAGGAGGAACGAGCGTGCCCCTTCAACCTTAACTCCAGCCCACCGCCCTCCAACACGGAGCTCCCCAGCTCCGGACGCGAAGCCTGGAGGTCGCGGGGTCAATACGGGCACGCAGACCGAGCCTGCGACGGAGAGGATGGACACCGAGTGCATCGCCCCGCCGAGGACCAGGTCTTGTGGCACTCAGACCTGCGACCCGCAGGAGGTGGACGACCACGACGTAGCGGACTGGACGCGCGGGGCCAGGGACTGGCCATCTCTCCGAGCACTGGTGGACAGGAGGTGGGCGGAATCGTCGTTCGTGAACACGACAATTGTCGAGGGTAACCCCCTCGTTGGCTGTCCGGACGACGATCTGGCGTGCTTCGCCCCAGCTGACCTCGAGGTGGGAACGGGCCCTGCCCGCTTTCTTCTAGACCGGATACCGGGGGTTGCTGACCTGAGGACGGACCCTCCATCGGTTGGTGAGTCCACATTTCTCACCCTTAGGACATCCATTCCGCGCCGCGATGCCCCCCCCAGAATCCGCGAGAAAAGAATATTTGTCGCGGCTGACAGGGTAACCGGGTCCAGCACCTTCGCGGCGGAAAACGCGTACAGGGCACTCGCGCACTTAAGGGAGTTGGGAGTCAAGATGGCATGCAAGTGCATAGCCATTGCCTCCCACCCCGACATTCCTTCGGAACCTTTCCGAAAGATGCTGGAGGCGGTTTTTTCGGGAACCGGGGTTGCAATTAAGATCTGGGGGATCCCAGCCGGCCAAATGCGTCGCCCCCCCGAGCAGCCCTCCGACACGGTACTGGTGAGGGGCGAGAACCTCACGTACGCTCAGATGCTTCGGGCCGTAAAGGATAAGGTCGACATCGACGGCGCGGGGATTCTCGTCTCCGACGTCAGGACCAGCAGGGATGGACATATGCTCATTCAAGTGAGGGGCGACGGGGCGAAGGCCAGGGCCCTCAGCTCCCTTGTCAACGAAAAAGTACAAGGGCTTAGGGCGTCGGTCGGGGTGGGAAGGGGTCCTCTCCGCACCTTGCACCTCCGCCGTGTCGAAGGCGACGCGACCGTCGACGACATAAAGGCGGCTATTCACGGGAGGCTGCCCGAATTTCCATCTGACAGCTACAAGATACGCGCTCTCCGGCCGGCGTTTGCTGGGAGGCAGAATGCATCTATTCTGGCTCCCGCGTCGGTGGCGGCGCGTATCCTCGCCCTCAGCCCGCTACGCGTGGGCTGGAGCTGCTGTCTGGTAACTGAGCGCGAGGAAATCCTCCAGTGCTTCAGGTGCCGGGGATACGGACATCGGGCCGCTGACTGTAAAGGGCCAGACCGTACAAAGGTCTGCCGCAAATGCGGCGCTGATGATCACCGGGCGGGCGAGTGTAAGGGGCGCGAGAGGTGCGTGGTCTGCGACCAGGACGGGCACCGGGACGGGGGTCTCAGATGTCCTGCATACCGCAGGGCCCTTGAAGAGGCCAGGAGCAAGGGGGGGAAGCCTCCTTCTAACGAACGACGTCCAAGAATAACGCCGCGAGCGCGGGCCTCTCCCCCTTCGGTTGAAAAGGGGATTAGCTCGTCCGCGGTGCGCAATCATAATACAACACCTGAGCAGTCTGCTCGTCGGGATGAAGCAGGCATTAGTTCTGGGGGCGGTGGTACGCGCGCGGGTGGATGTCCGCAGCCTGCACCGCGCGGTGCATCGGCCGGGGGGGTACCCCCTGTGCCAAGTAGCGCGTCGCCAACGCGCAGCGATGTCTGCGCAGACCAGTGCGCAGACTCGGCCCTTCGCCGCGAGCCGTGCCGGAAAGAGCCGAAGCTCAGGCTGAAGAGAGCGCCGGCCCAGGGACGCGCGGGGGGAGACGGGCTGACGAGTCCGAATGACGTCGTCTTGCGTCCGCGCAGCACGGAACGCGCAGGCGGCGGCGCAGGCGCGGCCGAGCTGGGCGAAATTACACGACAGGAGCCGAGCGGCTCAACAAGCACTGCGGAGCAGGGACGTGCGGAGAGGGACGGTCCTCTCCGTCAAAATATAGAAAGTAAGGCTGACGTCACGTAACGTCTGTTTCGATACGCGACTGACACGCACGGTTTTTTGTGCAAGAGTTTTTGTGCGAGGTACATTTCTTGTCGGCCTACTTCTTAAACTTTTTCTTTTTCTTACAGTTCTTTTCTTTTGTTATAACGTTAGCTTATCGGTCGTTAACCGATAAGTTTTGAAATTTAATTTAATTAATTTTATTAGTGAAGTGCAGTGTGTGGGTGCAACGGCAACGCCGAGCTTAACATTGCTGTACGGAATCCACTGTTTGGTTCATCGGAATACCTTCGCTTCGTTTTTAGCAGAGCGCAAACGTCTCGCCGACGGTAAATCCCATATTTACTCTCAATTTTCGAATTTCACGAGACGTTATACTAGTGCGGCGCAATGGCTAATATGGCCAGTTTACAGAGCATCCGGCTGGGGGGTCTCAATGTTCTCCAGATAAACCTGCATAGGTGTCGGCTAGCCCACGATTTACTGCAGCAGGCTGTGCGTGAGCTCGAGGTCGACGTTGTCCTCGTGTCGGAGCCCTGGACCGTTCCAGGTGACTGGCACAGGGATGAAACCGGAAAGGCGGCCGTCTGGGTCGCGGGGAGGGGCGCTGCGGGGGCGGGGGTTAGGCCTGTAGGGGCCGTTCGGGGGGCGGTGGCGGTCAGCGTGGGTGACCTCACCCTCGTTGGCTGCTATTTCTCCCCGAATATTCCTCTCTCTGAATTCGGTGCCCTTCTCTGTGATCTTGAGGCCCTAATTGGAAATATCCCTTTGGGTCAGATTGCAGTGGGCGGGGACTTCAACGCGAAGTCCCCGGCCTGGGGATCGGTCTGCTCCGATGCAAGGGGGCACGCCGTCCTCGAGCTCATAAATAAGATGGGCCTCGTCCCGGTAAAGAGTACCGGGTCTTTCACTTTTGAGAGGGGGAGCCAGCGCTCCCTCATCGATTTTATGTTCTGTGGCGGCGGCGCCTATGCCAGGTTGATGGAGAGCAGGATCCTCGACATTGAGACTGCCTCCGACCACCGGTACATTCTACACAAGTTTGGTGGGTGCGCGGCCGGGCGGGGACCGCATCTCGGCCCACCGCGCCGGAGCATCGACACCAGGAAATTCTTGGAATTATATTGCAGGTATGCGCATGAAGCTAACCCTCTCAGTATTGTTACTGTTGAGGACGTGGACGCGTACATAGACATGATTGTCGACCTGGCCGGACGAGCGTCTCGCACCCTCCACCCCGGGCTGCGCGATAAGCGTCCCGTGTGGTGGTGGAGTAGCGAGATCGCGACGGCCAGGAAAATGGTTTGCAAGGCCAGGCGAAGCCTGCAGAGGGCCAGGCGCGGTCGGGACGCCGGGGCCCTGGAAGTTCGTATCTCGGCGTATAAAGTCCTTAAAAAGGACCTGGCACGCTCTATAGCGATTGCCAAGTCCGCCGCGTGGAAAAAGTTCACCGATAGCGTGGAGGCTGATGTGTGGGGCCGGCCGTACCTGTGGGTCAGCGGCAGGGTCAAGGGACGCTCTCCGCCAGCATCCCTTAGTGCCGGCGAGGTTGCGGACGTCGTCCGCAAGCTTTTTGTAACGGAGCCTCCTAGTGGGGCTCCCTTCCCTCGAATTGAGGAGTTTATATCAGAGTGCTCTGCCTCTTCTAGGCAGTTTTTTACAGAGGACGAGGTCGAGGCGGCCATCAAAAAGGTCAAGAGGAAGGCGGCCGGCGTCGACGGCATAGCGTCCTCCGTGGTCTGGGCTCTTGGGAGAGAGGCACTCAGTCACGTCGCCCACCTTTTCAACACATGCCTCGAATTGGGATATTTCCCGGAGGCGTGGAAGGTGGGCCGGCTGGTGTTGATCCCTAAGAAGCCTGGACCCGGGGGCGTGGTGTCGTGGCGCCCGCTTTGCCTTCTCTCGAACTTCTCCAAGGCGTTTGAGTATTGTCTCAAGGAGCGCCTGGTGTCCGTGGTGGCCTTCGCAAGCAATCAATTTGGCTTTGTCAAGCGCAAAAGCACGGTCGATGCCATGTGTCGCCTCATCGACACATGGGATGCTGCCAAGCGTACAGGATTGCATTGCGTAATGGTTGCCTTGGACGTCAGGAATGCCTTTAACACCGTAAGGTGGGACGGTATTTTGGGCGCCTTGGCGGGGAAAGGGGTCTCGGCTCCGCTGTTGCGCGTGCTGAGTAGCTATCTCAGTGGGCGCGTGGTGGAGGCGACGACCCCGTCCGGACCTGAGCGTTTTCCAGTTCATGCCGGGGTGCCTCAGGGCTCCGTTCTCGGCCCCTGGTTCTGGAACGCCCAATACGATGGCCTCCTCGAGATGCCTCTTCCCAGGCACTGTAGTCTAATAGGATTTGCGGACGACGTCGCCCTGCTCGTCGGCGCGCGCAGTGCCGATCGCGTGGTTGCGTTGGCCGAGCAAACGCTCGCCCGCATCCGCGCGTGGTTCAGGGACAACCATCTAGAGCTGGCGGAGGAGAAGACCGAGGTCCTGCACCTGACCAGCAGGAAGGCTCCGGGGCCCCTCCAGCTGGCCCTCGGTTCGGCGTCCCTTCGAGGCGGCGGATGCGTGCGCTACCTTGGACTGCTGATCGAGGGAAATCAGTGTTTTCGTGCACATGTCAGGCGAAGCTGCGAGAAGGCAGCCAAGTACGCGGGCCTGCTAGCCCGAATCCTTCCCAATATCCGGGGCGGGGGCTACTGGGCTCGGCTGCTCTATTATAGGGTGGTCGAGTCGGTGGTCCTCTACGCGGCCCCTGCCTGGGCGCACGTGGCGTCGAGGTGCGGCAACGATAAGGCCATTAACGCGGTCCAGCGTTCGATCCTGGCCCGAGTGGCCAGGTCGTACAGGACCGTGTCCCTCGACGCCGTTTGTGTTCTGGCGGGCGTGCCGCCCCTGGTGTTGGTGGCGGAGGAAAGGCTTCGCATTTTTCGCAGGCTGTCCACCCTCGACCGGGGCTCGGAGGGCTTCGTGTCGGAGGCTGGGCGGGTTAAGGCTGAGGAAAGGCTTGTCACGTTACAGCGTTGGCAAGACAGATGGGATGCTGCAAAGCATGGACGCTGGACCCACCGCTTGATTCCCGTTATCAGCGAGTGGGTCCAGTGGGGCCCTAAAATTCTCAGTTTTCACCTGACCCAGTTTATCACCGGGCACGGATGCTTCTCTGAGTATCAGTCGAGGATGGGCTTTTTGTCGAGTGATCTCTGCCTGGCATGTGGGCGTGGGCCTGATGGCCCCGTTCATGCGTTCTTGGAGTGCGGGCGTTTTGCTGCCGAGAGGGGCGCCGCCGAGGGTTCGATGGGAACAGCTATCGGCCTCGACAATTTTATGGCGCTTCTAAAAAACGACACCACCAGGACAATTCTCGTTCGCTACATCACCGGTGTTGCCAAGCAACGAGAAGAGCTTGACCGGATAGAAAAGCGACGGCACCGCAGGATGCGAGGCACCTCCAGCTGATCTGGTTGTGTCAATAGTCTAGACGTTCACTATTTATTTATTTAATTATTTATTTAATTATTTATTCTTTATACTTTTTTTTTTCACTTTCTATTTATGTACTTATTTATTTTCTATTTTATGTCCCTTATATTTATAGATGTTTGTCCTAGACTTCGGTTCCCCTAGGTTTGTCTAGGTGCTCCATGTCTATTTTTTCTTGTCTCTAGGATTTTTAGCATAGGCTTACCGTGGCCTTTGTCAAACGGTCAAGACAGATGATCCAGACACCCACCGTGCAGGAATCCCGAGAGGGGACGCCGCGGTGGGTGTTCTGCGCAAAGGCTGAAGCCTGAGGAGGGGTTTAGTGGGTATACCAGGCATTGCACCTTTTTCGCCAGGGAGTCCCACACTCCCGCCCACCAACATCCAGGGGCGGCGTGCGCAAAGCATTCCCCTCCTCCTGAAAAAAAAAAAAAAAAAAAAAAAAAAAAAAAAAAAAAAAAAAAAAAATGTCAAGGTTATGTCAAGGTTATGTCAAGGTTTACGGGCGATATCGGGAGAAGGTGGTCGCCCTGCAGCTGGCCATCAGGCGAGCGAAGGACCAGGCCTGGCGCGATCTCCTCGGCTCTCTAAACCGAGATCCGTGGGGGCGCCCATACAAGATGGCATTGGGACGATTGCGTCCCTGGGCGCCCCCCGTGACGGAGAGCCTGGATCCGGGGCTGCTCGGGCGGGTCGTGGACGCTTTATTCCCCGTTAGCGGGGAGGCGACCCGGCCTGTCCCTGAGCCAGAGGAACATGAGTGGTCCCCGGATCTTGAGGTCGCGCCGGAGGAGATGGCCGGGGTCGTCAAATGGCTCCGGGGCAAGAATACCGCCCCGGGGCCGGACGGTATCCCCGGCCGGGTCTGGCTGCTCGCCGCGAGCGTCCTGGGCGAGAGGCTGAGGAGCCTCTACTCTGGGCTCCTGAGGTCGGGGACGTTCCCCGACCTATGGAGAGAAAGTCGGATGGTCCTCTTGAGGAAGGATGGGAGGCCGGGGGATTCTCCCTCCGCGTACCGGCCCATTTGTCTCCTGGATGAGGCGGGAAAGATCTTCGAGAAGATCATTGTTGCCCGCCTCTCCAGACACCTGTCCCGCGACGGCCCAGATCTGGCGGACTGCCAGTTTGGCTTCCGGGAGGGGCGATCGACGGTCGACGCAATCGACCGCCTCAAGTCCCTCTCGGACAATGCCGTGGCAAGGGGCGGGGTGTGCTTGGCGGTGTCCATTGACATCGTCAATGCGTTCAACACCCTGCCCTGGTCAGCCATTAGGGAGGCCCTCGTCGATCACCAGGTGCCTCCCTATCTGAGGCGGGTGATCGGAGCCTACCTGCGGGACAGGTGGGTGGAATACCCGAGCCGTTGCGGGATGATACGGAGGGAAGTGGACCGCGGGGTCCCGCAGGGGTCCGTTTTAGGACCGCTCCTGTGGGACCTGGGTTACAACGCGGTCCTGGAGAAGGCCTCCCTGCCCGACGGTGCCACCCTCGTCTGCTACGCGGACGACACGTTGGTGGTCGCCGTCGGGAGTACCTTCGAGAGGACCATCCGACGAGCAGAGGTTGCGGTGGCAGCCGTCGTCGCGAGGATCCGCGATCAGGGGCTGAAAATAGCCCCGGAGAAGGCCGAGGCTGTCTGGTTTCACGGACGGCCTCGGTCTCGGCCACCGGCCAGATCGTGGATCCGGGTTGGAGAAGCCTGCGTCGAGGTGAAGTCCGAGTTGAAATATCTCGGACTGATCCTCGACAGCCGCTGGAGCTTCGGTGCGCATCTCGACCGTCTCGTCCCCCGAGTCGAAAAGGCGGCGGCCTCTTTGGGCCGCCTGCTGCCCAACCTCGGGGGACCGGGTGATTTGGTGCGCCGCCTATACCTGGGCGTGGTGCGGTCTATGGCCTTGTACGGTGCCCCAATATGGGCGCCGTACGTGATGACCAGCCGGCGCAGCACGCTGTTGTTGCGCCGGCTGCAGAGGCGGATGGCCATCCGCCTCATAAGAGGATACCGCACCACGTCTACCGTGGCGGCGCTTGCTCTGGCGGGAGAACTTCCCTTCGAGCTTCAGGCGGCGGTTCGCGCCTATGTTTATAGGCGCACTAGCATCGCCAGCCGTGCTCGAGGGGCCCCGCCGGAGCGTGAGACGGTCGAGGGCTTCGAGCTCCAGGCCCGGCGACTAGCGCTCGCCAGATGGCGTGCCGAGCTTTGCTCCCACGCCGGCGAGCGCGTCCCCGGGGCTCTCCTGCCGCACTTCACCTCGTGGCGGGAGAGACGGCATGGCAGGCTCTCCTACCGAGCGACGCAGGTGTTCACCGGGCATGGCTGCTTCGGTGTCTACCTGTGTCGCATCGGGCGGGAAGCGACGACGGTGTGCCACCACTGTGGCGCGGAGGAAGACTCGGCGCAGCACACGCTGGAGGAATGTCCCGCCTTTTCAGCGCTGCGCCGAGTCCTAAAACGAGAAATCGGCCACGACCTCGCACTCTCCAGCCTAGTTGGGGCCATGCTGGAGGGCCCGGGGAAGTGGGCGGCAGCAATCTCTTTCTGCGAGGAGGTTATGTCGCGGAAGGAGGCTGCCGAGCGGGATCGGGAGCTTACAGATCCCGCCCGACGTGCCCGGGGACGGCGTGCGCGCCCACGCCGAGAAACCCCGGGCAGCTGAGAGTAGGCGGGCGGCGGGTGTACCAGAATATGCTGGTTTCATTGCCCGCCGCCCGCCAACAGAGGAGGACGTCCACTGTTGGGAGTGGGGGATGACGAGTCGCCTGAAGGAGGCGAGGGTTAACTGTAATCCTCCTCCAATATACTCGTCGTCCCCCCGGCGGCCGCTGTGATCTGGGCGGGGGCCCTGGTCACCTATTGCGCGGTCGCCGTGTCGGGGCGGTGCGGGGTGCGACCCCTCGCGCCGCCAAATTTAAATGGATTTTAGGGGGGAGGATTTATTCTATTTCCCCCCGGGACGCGGCCGGCCATCGTTACCATCTTGATGGCCGGCCAGGCGAGGGGGAGCCGCGGTAGTGTTCTTCAAGAGTTCCCGTGGCTCCCCCGTTGTATCGCCAGCGATCGGTACAGCGTCCTCAGGTCGCCGTGGAGGTTTTAGTGGGTCAAACCCCACACTACCCTCGTCCCGCTCCCCCGGGCTGGGCGGGGGTGTCTGGCGAGCAGATTTCCTCCACGTAAAATAAAAAAAAAAAAAAAAAAAGGTTATGTCAAGGTTATGTCAAGGTTATGTCAAGGTTCCTCTTGAGGAAGGATGGGAGGCCGGGGGATTCTCCCTCCGCGTACCGGCCCATTTGTGTCCTGGATGAGGCGGGCAAGATCTTCGAGAAGATCATTGTTGCCCGCCTCTCCAGACACCTGTCCCGCGACGGCCCCGATCTCGCGGACTGCCAGTTTGGCTTCCGGGAGGGGCGATCGACGGTAGACGCTATTGACCGTCTCAAGTCCCTCTCGGACAATGCCGTGGCAAGGGGCGGGGTGTGCTTGGCGGTGTCCATTGACATCGTCAATGCGTTCAACACCCTGCCCTGGTCCGCCATTAGGGAGGCCCTCGTTGATCACCAGGTGCCTCCCTATCTGAGGCGGGTGATCGGGGCCTACCTGCGGGACAGGTGGGTTGAATACCCGGGCCGGTGCGGGATGATACGGAGGGAAGTGGACCGCGGGGTCCCGCAGGGGTCCGTTTTAGGACCGCTCCTGTGGGACCTGGGTTACAACGCGGTCCTGGAGAAGGCCTCCCTGCCCGACGGTGCCACCCTCGTCTGCTACGCGGACGACACGTTGGTGGTCGCCGTCGGGAGTACCTTCGAGAGGACCATCCGACGAGCAGAGGTTGCGGTGGCAGCCGTCGTCGCGAGGATCCGCGATCTGGGGCTGAAAATAGCCCCGGAGAAGGCCGAGGCTGTCTGGTTTCACGGACGGCCTCGGTCTCGGCCACCGGCCAGATCGTGGATCCGGGTTGGAGAAGCCTGCGTCGAGGTGAAGTCCGAGTTGAAATATCTCGGGCTGATCCTCGACAGCCGCTGGAGCTTCGATGCGCATCTCGACCGTCTCGTCCCCCGAGTCGAAAAGGCGGCTGCCTCTTTGGGCCGCCTGCTGCCCAACCTCGGGGGACCGGGAGATTTGGTGCGCCGCCTATACCTGGGCGTGGTGCGGTCTATGGCCTTATACGGTGCCCCAATATGGGCGCCGTACGTGATGACCAGCCGGCGCAACACGCTGTTGTTGCGCCGGCTGCAGAGGCGGATGGCCATTCGCCTCATAAGAGGTTACCGCACCACGTCTACCGTGGCGGCGCTTGCTCTGGCGGGAGAACTTCCCTTCGAGCTTCAGGCGGCGGTGCGCGCCTATGTTTATAGGCGCACAAGCATCTCCAGCCGTGCTCGAGGGGCCCCGCCGGAGCGAGAGACGGTCGGGGGCTTCGAGCTCCAGGCCCGGAGACTAGCGCTCGCCAGATGGCGTGCCGAGCTTTGCTCCCACGCCGGCGAGCGCGTCCCCGGGGCTCTCCTGCCGCACTTCACCTCGTGGCGGGAGAGACGGCATGGCAGGCTCTCCTACCGAGCGACGCAGGTGTTCACCGGGCATGGCTGCTTCGGTGTCTACCTGTGTCGCATCGGGCGGGAAGCGACGACGGTGTGCCACCATTGTGGCGCGGAGGAAGACTCGGCGCAGCACACGCTGGAGGAATGTCCCGCCTTTTCAGCGCTGCGCCGAGTCCTAAAACGAGAAGTCGGCCACGACCTCGCACTCTCCAGCCTAGTTGGGGCCATGCTGGAGAGCCCGGGGAAGTGGGCGGCAGCAATCTCTTTCTGCGAGGAGGTTATGTCGCGGAAGGAGGCTGCCGAGCGGGATCCGGAGCTTACAGATCCCGCCCGACGTGCCCGGGGACGGCGTGCGCGCCCACGCCGAGAAACCCCGGGCAGCTGAGAGTAGGCGGGCGGCGGGTGTACCAGAACATGCTGGTTTCATTGCCCGCCGCCCGCCAACAGAGGAGGACATCCACTGTTGGGAGTGGGGGATGACGAGTCGCCTGATGGAGGGGAGGGTTAACTGTGATCCTCCTCCAATATACTCGTCGTCCCCCCGGCGGCCGCTGTGATCATGGCGGGGGCCCTGGTCACCTATCGCGCGGTCGCCGTGTCGGGGCGGTGCGGGGTGCGACCCCTCGCGCCGCCGAATTTAAATGGATTCTAGGGGGGAGGATTTATCTCCCCCCGGGACGCGGCCGGCCATCGTTACCATCTTGATGGCCGGCCAGGCGAGGGGGAGCCGCGGTAGTGTTCTTCAAGAGTTCCCGTGGCTCCCCCGTTGAATCGCCAGCGGTCGGTCCTGCGTCCTCAGGTCGCCGTGGAGGTTTTAGTGGGTCGATCCCCACACTACCCTCGTCCCGCTCCCCCGGGCGGGGCGGGGGTGTCTGGCGAGCAGATTTCCTCCACGTAAAATAAAAAAAAAAAAAAAAAAAAAAAAAAAAAAAAAAAAAAAAAAAAAAAGGTTATGTCAAGGTTATGTCAAGGTTGTAGTGATGACGGTCGCGTCATCTCGTCTGAAACTTGTCGCTTTCGAGGTAAAGCGGTGTTCGGTCGCGTTCAACGGAGTGATGGGTGACCGCGCGCGCGTGGGTTACTTTCTTGCACACGCTCGCGTGCCTCTATTCTCTGCATTCACGAGCGAATTTTTGGCTTTGGGACGACTACGTCCCTGGGCGCCCCCCGTGACGGAGAGCCTGGATCCGGGGCTGCTCGGGCGGGTCGTGGACGCTTTATTCCCCGTTAGCGGGGAGGCGTCCCGGCCCGTCCCTGAGCCAGAGGAACATGAGTGGTCCCCGGATCTCGAGGTCGCGCCGGAGGAGATGGCCGGGGTCGTCAAATGGCTCCGGGGCAAGAATACCGCCCCGGGGCCGGACGGTATCCCCGGCCGGGTCTGGTTGCTCGCCGCGAGCGTCCTGGGGGAGAGGCTGAGGAGCCTCTACTCTGGGCTCCTGAGGTCGGGGACGTTCCCCGACCTATGGAGAGAAAGTCGGATGGTCCTCTTGAGGAAGGATGGGAGGCCGGAGGAATCTCCCTCCGCGTACCGGCCCATTTGTCTCCTGGATGAGGCGGGCAAGATCTTCGAGAAGATCATTGTTGCCCGCCTCTGCAGACACCTGTCCCGCGACGGCCCAGATCTGGCGGACTGCCAGTTTGGCTTCCGGGAGGGGCGATCGACGGTCGACGCTATCGACCGTCTCAAGTCCCTCTCGGACAATGCCGTGGCAAGGGGCGGGGTGTGCTTGGCGGTGTCCATTGACATCGTCAATGCGTTCAACACCCTGCCCTGGTCCGCCATTAGGGGGGCCCTCGTCGATCACCAGGTGCCTCCATATCTGAGGCGGGTGATCGGGGCCTACCTGCGGGACAGGTGGGTCGAATACCCGGGCCGGTACGGGATGATACGGAGGGAAGTGGACCGCGGGGTCCCGCAGGGGTCTGTTTTAGGACCGCTCCTGTGGGACCTGGGTTACAACGCGGTCCTGGAAAAGGCCTCCCTGCCCGACGGTGCCACCCTCGTCTGCTACGCGGACGACACGTTGGTGGTCGCCGTCGGAAGTACCTTCGAGAGGACCATCCGACGAGCAGAGGTTGCGGTGGCAGCCGTCGTCGCGAGGATCCGCGATCTGGGGCTGAAAATAGCCCCGGAGAAGGCCGAGGCTGTCTGGTTCCACGGACGGCCTCGGTCTCGGCCACCGGCCAGATCGTGGATCCGGGTTGGAGAAGCCTGCGTCGAGGTGAAGTCCCAGTTGAAATATCTCGGACTGATCCTCGACAGCCGCTGGAGCTTCGATGCGCATCTCGACCGTCTCGTCCCCCGAGTCGAAAAGGCGGCGGCCTCTTTGGGCCGCCTGCTGCCCAACCTCGGGGGACCGGGAGATTTGGTGCGCCGCCTATACCTGGGCGTGGTGCGGTCTATGGCCTTATACGGTGCCCCAATATGGGCGCCGTACGTGATGACCAGCCGGCGCAACACGCTGTTGTTGCGCCGGCTGCAGAGGCGGATGGCCATCCGCCTCATAGGGGGTTACCGCACCACGTCTACCGTGGCGGCGCTTGCTCTGGCGGGAGAACTTCCCTTCGAGCTTCAGGCGGCGGTGCGCGCCTATGTTTATAGGCGCACAAGCATCGCCAGCCGTGCTCGAGGGGCCCCGCCGGAGCGAGAGACGGTCGAGGGCTTCGAGCTCCAGGCCCGGCGACTAGCGCTCGCCAGATGGCGTGCCGAGCTTTGCTCCCACGCCGGCGAGCGCGTCCCCGGGGCTCTCCTGCCGCACTTCACCTCGTGGCGGGAGAGACGGCATGGCAGGCTCTCCTACCGAGCGACGCAGGTGTTCACCGGGCATGGCTGCTTCGGTGTCTACCTGTGTCGCATCGGGCGGGAAGCGACGACGGTGTGCCACCATTGTGGCGCGGAGAAAGACTCGGCGCAGCACACGCTGGAGGAATGTCCCGCCTTTTCAGCGCTGCGCCGAGTCCTAAAACGAGAAGTCGGCCACGACCTCGCACTCTCCAGCCTAGTTGGGGCCATGCTGGAGGGCCCGGGGAAGTGGGCGGCAGCAATCTCTTTCTGCGAGGAGGTTATGTCGCGGAAGGAGGCTGCCGAGCGGGATCGGGAGCTTACAGATCCCGCCCGACGTGCCCGGGGACGGCGTGCGCGCCCACGCCGAGAAACCCCGGGCAGCTGAGAGTAGGCGGGCGGCGGGTGTACCAGAATATGCTGGTTTCATTGCCCGCCGCCCGCCAACAGAGGATGACGTCCACTGTTGGGAGTGGGGGATGACGAGTCGCCTGAGGGAGGCGAGGGTTAACTGTGATCCTCCTCCAATATACTCGTCGTCCCTCCGGCGGCCGCTGTGATCAGGGCGGGGGCCCTGGTCACCTATCGCGCGGTCGTCGTGTCGGGGCGGTGCGGGGTGCGACTCCTCTCGCCGCCGAATTTAAATGGATTTTAGGGGGGAGGATTTATCTCCCCCCGGGACGCGGCCGGCCATCGTTACCATCTTGATGGCCGGCCAGGCGAGGGGGAGCCGCGGTAGTGTTCTTCAAGAGTTCCCGTGGCTCCCCCGTTGAATCGCCAGCGATCGGTCCTGCGTCCTCAGGTCGCCGTGGAGGTTTTAGTGGGTCAATCCCCACACTACCCTCGTCCCGCTCCCCCGGGCGGGACGGGGGTGTCTGGCGAGCAGATTTCCTCCACGTAAAAATAAAAAAAAAAAAAAAAAGGTTATGTCAAGGTTATGTCAAGGTTATGTCAAGGTTATGTCAAGGTTATGTCAAGGTTATGTCAAGGTTATGTCAAGGTCCCCCCCATGTCCGCTACCTTGTCGTGGTGGGGGGGCTTCGTGCCCTAATGATCCTCAAGGCTGTGCCGGCGGGGAATTTATTCCCTGGCAGGTTCTACCATGCCGGAGTGGCTTGAGGTGAGGGGCCAACTAAAGTCGGACACATACCGTAAACCTGTGGTCATGTTTTACAGGAACGGGGGTCTTGCCTTAACCGGCCGGGCCGCGAGGATGACAACCTCTCTAAAAAATCCCTAGCCCCAAGCAGTGTTGCGCGGTGAAGAGGGCGTAGCTGGAGTAAGCGCCAGCTATGGTTGGTGGGTGCACCAATCGTTAGCGGACAACCCCGGGGTACCTGGCGACCCCCCGGGCGTATTAGCCTTCCCCGGGTATGGCGGCTCTACCCGGGGTGACCTCCTTTCCGACCACACTCGTGGGATTAAGTATGGAGTCTACTTTTTCACAAACAACCGGGGAGGGGGGAAACGAGCGTGAGGTGGAGGTGCGCGGGCCTATCGTGCGCCTCAAAAGATGCACAGAGCCGGTGTCGCGGAGGCATTCGGCGACACGCGGCAAAAAGAGGACAGCAGCGGGCCTTGGTGAGTGCGATGAGGGGGAGGAGTCAGATTTCTCTGTCTCCTCCCACCACTCATCGCAGAGTGTCCCGGGCTCGTCGTCAGCGAGGAAAAGAGGACGGCCGCCGACGACCGGCGAATATGTTGGCCTCGCAGAGGCCAAACTTAGGCTGGCCGAGGCTTCGCAGCTGGAGGCCGAGGCAAGGGAGGTGGCGGCGATATTCGACCCGGGAGCCCCCGTGCCGAGACCATCGCGGTCGAGCGTCCCGCTCCCGGACGAGACGGATATAGCGGAAAATTTCCGCAACCGTCCAACGCGGGATGTCGCGGCCGCTATATTGGAGAGCCTGGATGAAGTGGCCAGGATCTCCGGCGTGTCAAAGGGGCTGAAGGGCAATTTGGCCCGCGCCCTAAGGGTGGCCGCCTTAAACGGCAGGGTGGGGGTGTCCGAGCTTGCGGTTAGGTCAGCTACCGACGCCACGCGTGCCCTGGAGGCAGAGAATGCCGTCCTCAGGGGGCAAATGACGGAGCTGCGGGCGGAGGTGGCTCGGCTCCGGCAGGTGGTGGAGGCGAGTACGGCTGCTGCCGCAATGCCTCCGCCGCCGCGCCCGGGAGAGGGCTCAGTATCGCCGCCGATCGTCGCCGCCCGGGACTGCCAACGCTCCGGGCAAGAAAAGTCCTCGCCCCCACATGCGACTGCGCCCGCAGATTTTCTGGCGCAGATAAGCGCCCTGATAGACGCCAAATTGGCGTCATTCAGGAGGGAGCTCGCGCCGCGAACGGACTCGGCCCTGCGATCGGTGGCACCTGGGCCGTCCGTCCCCTCACAGTCTTCGGACAGGGTGGGGCGGAAGACGAAGAAGAAGAAGAAAGGTGGGAAAGCTGGGGCGGCTATAGCGGCCCAGACGGAGCCCGCTCGACCGCGAGCAGAATCGGCGCTACCCTCTGCCGCGCCTCCGCCCCAGGAGGCGTGGTCCCAGGTGGTTGGCCGCAAGGCCAAAAAGGCGGCTGCCAAGGCCACTGCGGCCGCGAATAAAAGAGGACGGGTGGTCCCGGTGGCCCCCAGGAAGACACCCCTGCCTCCGCGTCCGCCACGCACAGCAGCGGTTACCATAACGGTTCCGACTGGCGTGGAGATGACCTACGCGCAGGCGATGGCCACTGCCAGGTCCAAGGTGGACCTGGCAGAAATTGGCATCGCCTCGCTGAGGCCGCGGAGGGCGGTGACTGGGGGGTTAATTTTGGAGGTCCCTGGCACCGATGGGGCCGCCAAGGCCACCGTCCTCGCCACAAAAGTGGCGGAAGCACTGGCAGGCACCGGCGTAAAGGTCGCGCGTCCGGTCAAAAAAGCTGACCTTAGGGTGCGCGGCCTGGTCGATTCGACCACGCCGGCGGAGGTCGCTGCGGCTGTTGCCCGCGTGGGCGGGTGCAGCGAGGGGGACATCAATACCGGCGAAATCCGGGCTTCCCCCTCGGGATTGGGCACCCTCTGGGTCCGATGTCCTGCCGCGGCCGCTCGCAAGGTTGCTGTCGCGGGCCGGATAACTGTCGGCTGGACCCAGGCAGCCGTGGAGGCCCTGAGTGCCCGGCCTCTGCAGTGTTACCGTTGCCTTGGTGTTGGCCACACCAGTCAGCGGTGCACTTCTGCCGAGGATAGGTCCGACTGCTGCTATAGATGCGGCAGTCGGGACCATAAGGTGGCAGCCTGTACGGCCACGCCCAATTGTCCGCTTTGTGCGGGCGCGGGCAAGCCGTCTGGTCACCGCCTCGGCAGCCGGGCATGTCCTGCCAGTGCGGGGCGAGGCAAGGGAGGCGGCCAAAGGCCGTCTGCCAGATTGAAGAAAAAAAGGAGGGAAACCACGATGGCCAAGGCAGCGACCACCGTGGCCAGCAACGAAAAGGCGGCACCGCCTGATGCTACCGCCGCGCCCGCGGGGGCGGATGGGTTCTTTAAAGTCCCAGACGCCACCGCATCCGCGGCCGTGACGGCGATGGACACGGCTGTGTAATGGGGCCCCCGGGCCCGATAATACAAGTTAACCTCAACTGCTCGGCCAGAGCGCAGGATCTCCTGTTTCAATGCCTGGCCGAGCGGGGTGCCGGGTTGGCAGTCGTGGCGGAGCCGCACAGGGTCCCCAAACATCCACACTGGATGGGGGACTCGATTGGCTCCGCCGCGATTATTTGGGCTGGGAGGCCGGGGTCCCCGCCGTGCTCGCTTATCGAGCGCGGCCTGGGATACGTGGCCGTTGATTGGGGCGGCACCGCGGTCGTGGCGATATACGCACCTCCAAGGTGGTCCCTCGAAGAGTTTGAGCAGTATCTGGACGGGGTAGGGAGATGCGTCTCCCGCTGCCATCCCCGTCCGGTGCTGGTCCTGGGGGACTTTAATGCCAAGGCCACGGCTTGGGGTTCCCCCGGGACTGATTCGAGGGGCCGGGAGGTGCTGGATTGGGCGGCGGGACTGGAGCTCCGTCTCCTGAACACGGGCTCGGTCCATACGTGCGTGCGGCATAACGGGGGGTCCATCGTTGACCTTTCGTGGGCAACGCCCCAGGCCGCGCGCCGTATTACGGGGTGGAGGGTGGCGGAAGGGGTCGAGACGTTGTCTGACCACAGATACATAGTTCTCGACCTCTCCGCCGCCCCACCATCGACACTCCGTCGTCGCCCCGCCGATGAAGGTTCGCCACGACCGCGGTGGGCGCTGAAGCGCCTCGACCAGGACGCTCTGATGGCGGCGGCCCACGTCGTGGCCTGGCCAGCAACACCGGCCGGGCCAGTCGACGGGAATGGGGAGGCCCATTGGTTCCGTGGCGCAATGACGTCCATTTGCGACGTAGCCATGCCCCGGGCCAGGGTCTTCCCGAGGAAGGCGGTGTACTGGTGGTCGCGCGCGATAGCGGAGTTACGCACCGAGTGCGTCCGCGCGCGACGCCAGTACGCTCGCGCCCGTCGACGACGACGTACGGACGACGTTCTAGCTGCCCAGCTGTACGGGCGATATCGGGAGAAGGTGGTCGCCCTGCAGCTGGCCATCAGGCGAGCGAAGGACCAGGCCTGGCGCGATCTCCTCGGCTCTCTAAACCGAGATCCGTGGGGGCGCCCATACAAGATGGCATTGGGACGATTGCGTCCCTGGGCGCCCCCCTTGACGGAGAGCCTGGATCCGGGGCTGCTCGGGCGGGTCGTGGACGCTTTATTCCCCGTTAGCGGGGAGGCGTCCCGGCCTGTCCCTGAGCCAGAGGAACATGAGTGGTCCCCGGATCTTGAGGTCGCGCCGGAGGAGATGGCCGGGGTCGTCAAATGGCTCCGGGGCAAGAATACCGCCCCGGGGCCGGACGGTATCCCCGGCCGGGTCTGGCTGCTCGCCGCGAGCGTCCTGGGCGAGAGGCTGAGGAGCCTCTACTCTGGGCTCCTGAGGTCGGGGACGTTCCCCGACCTATGGAGAGAAAGTCGGGTGGTCCTCTTGAGGAAGGATGGGAGGCCGGGGGATTCTCCCTCCGCGTACCGGCCCATTTGTCTCCTGGATGAGGCGGGCAAGATCTTCGAGAAGATCATTGTTGCCCGCCTCTCCAGACACCTGTCCCGCGACGGCCCAGATCTGGCGGACTGCCAGTTTGGCTTCCGGGAGGGGCGATCGACGGTCGACGCAATCGACCGTCTCAAGTCCCTCTCGGACAATGCCGTGGCAAGGGGCGGGGTGTGCTTGGCGGTGTCCATTGACATCGTCAATGCGTTCAACACCCTGCCCTGGTCCGCCATTAGGGAGGCCCTCGTCGATCACCAGGTGCCTCCCTATCTGAGGCGGGTGATCGGGGCCTACCTGCGGGACAGGTGGGTTGAATACCCGGGCCGGTGCGGGATGATACGGAGGGAAGTGGACCGCGGGGTCCCGCAGGGGTCCGTTTTAGGACCGCTCCTGTGGGACCTGGGTTACAACGCGGTCCTGGAAAAGGCCTCCCTGCCCGACGGTGCCACTCTCGTCTGCTACGCGGACGACACGTTGGTGGTCGCCGTCGGGAGTACCTTCGAGAGGACCATCCGACGAGCAGAGGTTGCGGTGGCAGCCGTCGTCGCGAGGATCCGCGATCTGGGGCTGAAAATGGCCCCGGAGAAGGCCGAGGCTGTCTGGTTTCGCGGACGGCCTCGGTCTCGGCCACCGGCCAGATCGTGGATCCGGGTTGGAGAAGCCTGCGTCGAGGTGAAGTCCGAGTTGAAATATCTCGGACTGATCCTCGACAGCCGCTGGAGCTTCGATGCGCATCTCGACCGTCTCGTCCCCCGAGTCGAAAAGGCGGCGGCCTCTTTGGGCCGCCTGCTGCCCAACCTCGGGGGACCGGGAGATTTGGTGCGCCGCCTATACCTGGGCGTGGTGCGGTCTATGGCCTTATACGGTGCCCCAATATGGGCGCCGTACGTGATGACCAGCCGGCGCAACACGCTGTTGTTGCGACGGCTGCAGAGGCGGATGGCCATCCGCCTCATAAGAGGTTACCGCACCACGTCTACCGTGGCGGCGCTTGCTCTGGCGGGAGAACTTCCCTTCGAGCTTCAGGCGGCGGTGCGCGCCTATGTTTATGGGCGCACAAGCATCGCCAGCCGTGCTCGAGGGGCCCCGCCGGAGCGAGAGACGGTCGAGGGCTTCGAGCTCCAGGCCCGGAGACTAGCGCTCGCCAGATGGCGCGCCGAGCTTTGCTCCCACGCCGGCGAGCGCGTCCCCGGGGCTCTCCTGCCGCACTTCACCTCGTGGCGGGAGAGACGGCATGGCAGGCTCTCCTACCGAGCGACGCAGGTGTTCACCGGGCATGGCTGCTTCGGTGTCTACCTGTGTCGCATCGGGCGGGAAGCGACGACGGTGTGCCACCATTGTGGCGCGGAGGAAGACTCGGCGCAGCACACGCTGGAGGAATGTCCCGCCTTTTCAGCGCTGCGCCGAGTCCTAAAACGAGAAGTCGGCCACGACCTCGCACTCTCCAGCCTAGTTGGGGCCATGCTGGAGAGCCCGGGGAAGTGGGCGGCAGCAATCTCTTTCTGCGAGGAGGTTATGTCGCGAAAGGAGGCTGCCGAGCGGGATCGGGAGCTTACAGATCCCGCCCGACGTGCCCGGGGACGGCGTGCGCGCCCACGCCGAGAATCCCCGGGCAGCTGAGAGTAGGCGGGCGGCGGGTGTACCAGAATATGCTGGTTTCATTGCCCGCCGCCCGCCAACAGAGGAGGACGTCCACTGTTGGGAGTGGGGGATGACGAGTCGCCTGAAGGAGGCGAGGGTTAACTGTAATCCTCCTCCAATATACTCGTCGTCCACCCGGCGTCCGCTGTGATCAGGGCGGGGGCCCTGGTCACCTATCGCGCGGTCGCCGTGTCGGGGCGGTGCGGGGAGCGACCCCTCGCGCCGCCGAATTTAAATGGATTTTAGGGGGGAGGATTTATTTTATTTCCTCCCGGGACGCGGCCGGCCATCGTTACCATCTTGATGGCCGGCCAGGCGAGGGGGAGCCGCGGTAGTGTTCTTCAAGAGTTCCCGTGGCTCCCCCGTTGAATCGCCAGCGATCGGTCCTGCGTCTTCAGGTCGCCGTGGAGGTTTTAGTGGGTCAATCCCCACACTACCCTCGTCCCGCTCCCCCGGGTGGGGCGGGGGTGTCTGGCGAGCAGATTTCCTCCACGTAAAATAAAAAAAAAAAAAAAAAAAAAAAAAAAAAAAAAAAAAAAAGGTTATGTCAAGGTTCTCCTGGATGAGGCGGGCAAGATCTTCGAGAAGATCATTGTTGCCCGCCTCTCCAGACACCTGTCCCGCGACGGCCCCGATCTGGCGGACTGCCAGTTTGGCTTCCGGGAGGGGCGATCAACGGTCGACGCCATCGACCGTCTCAAGTCCCTCTCGGACAATGCCGTGGCAAGGGGCGGGGTGTGCTTGGCGGTGTCCATTGACATCGTCAATGCGTTCAACACCCTGCCCTGGTCCGCCATTAGGGAGGCCCTCGTCGATCACCAGGTGCCTCCCTATCTGAGGCGGGTGATCGGGGCCTACCTGCGGGACAGGTGGGTTGAATACCCGGGCCGGTGCGGGATGATACGGAGGGGAGTGGACCGCGGGGTCCCGCAGGGGTCCGTTTTAGGACCGCTCCTGTGGGACCTGGGTTACAACGCGGTTCTGGAGAAGGCCTCCCTGCCCGTCGGTGCCACCCTCGTCTGCTACGCGGACGACACGCTGGTGGTCGCCGTCGGGAGTACCTTCGAGAGGACCATCCGACGAGCAGAGGTTGCGGTGGCAGCCGTCGTCGCGAGGATCCGCGATCTGGGGCTGAAAATAGCCCCGGAGAAGGCCGAGGCTGTCTGGTTTCACGGACGGCCTCGGTCTCGGCCACCGGCCAGATCGTGGATCCGGGTTGGAGAAGCCTGCGTCGAGGTGAAGTCCGAGTTGAAATATCTCGGACTGATCCTCGACAGCCGCTGGAGCTTCGATGCGCATCTCGACCGTCTCGTCCCCCGAGTCGAAAAGGCGGCGGCCTCTTTGGGCCGCCTGCTGCCCAACCTCGGGGGACCGGGAGATTTGGTGCGCCGCCTATACCTGGGCGTGGTGCGGTCTATGGCCTTATACGGTGCCCCAATATGGGCGCCGTACGTGATGACCAGCCGGCGCAGCACGCTGTTGTTGCGCCGGCTGCAGAGGCGGATGGCCATCCGCCTCATAAGAGGTTACCGCACCACGTCTACCGTGGCGGCGCTTGCTCTGGCGGGAGAACTTCCCTTCGAGCTTCAGGCGGCGGTTCGCGCCTATGTTTATAGGCGCACTAGCATCGCCAGCCGTGCTCGAGGGGCCCCGCCGGAGCGAGAGACGGTCGAGGGCTTCGAGCTCCAGGCCCGGAGACTAGCGCTCGCCAGATGGCGTGCCGAGCTTTGCTCCCACGCCGGCGAGCGCGTTCCCGGGGCTCTCCTGCCGCACTTCACCTCGTGGCGGGAGAGACGGCATGGCAGGCTCTCCTACCGAGCGACGCAGGTGTTCACCGGGCATGGCTGCTTCGGTGTCTACCTGTGTCGCATCGGGCGGGAAGCGACGACGGTGTGCCACCATTGTGGCGCGGAGGAAGACTCGGCGCAGCACACGCTGGAGGAATGTCCCGCCTTTTCAGCGCTGCGCCGAGTCCTAAAACGAGAAGTCGGCCGCGACCTCGCACTCTCCAGCCTAGTTGGGGCCATGCTGGAGGGCCCGAGGAAGTGGGCGGCAGCAATCTCTTTCTGCGAGGAGGTTATGTCGCGGAAGGAGGCTGCCGAGCGGGATCGGGAGCTTACAGATCCCGCCCGACGTGCCCGGGGACGGCGTGCGCGCCCACGCCGAGAAACCCCGGGCAGCTGAGATTAGGCGGGCGGCGGGTGTACCAGAATATGCTGGTTTCATTGCCCGCCGCCCGCCAACAGAGGAGGAGTCCACTGTTGGGAGTGGGGGATGACGAGTCGCCTGAAGGAGGCGAGGGTTAACTGTGATCCTCCTCCAATATACTCGTCGTACCCCCGGCGGCCGCTGTGAACAGGGCGGGGGCCCTGGTCACCTATCGCGCGGTCGCCGTGTCGGGGCGGTGCGGGGTGCGACCCCACGCGCCGCCGAATTTAATTGGATTTTAGGGGGGAGGATTTATTTTATTTCCCCCCGGGACGCGGCCGGCCATCGTTACCATCTTGATGGCCGGCCAGGCGAGGGGGAGCCGCGGTAGTGTTCTTCAAGAGTTCCCGTGGCTCCCCCGTTGAATCGCCAGCGATCGGTCCTGCGTCCTCAGGTCGCCGTGGAGGTTTTAGTGGGTCAAACCCCACACTACCCACGTCCCGCTCCCCCGGGCGGGGCGGGGGTGTCTGGCGAGCAGATTTCCTCCACGTAAAATAAAAAAAAAAAAAAAAAAAAAGGTTATGTCAAGGTTATGTCAAGGTTATGTCAAGGTTCCCCCCCGTGTCCGCTACCTTGTCGTGGTGGGGGGGCTTCGTGCCCTAATGATCCTCAAGGCTGTGCCGGCGGGGAATTTATTCCCTGGCAGGTTCTACCATGCCGGAGTGGCTTGAGGTGAGGGGCCAACTAAAGTCGGACACATACCGTAAACCTGTGGTCATGTTTTACAGGAACGGGGGTCTTGCCTTAACCGGCCGGGCCGCGAGGATGACAACCTCTCTAAAAAATCCCTAGCCCCAAGCAGTGTTGCGCGGTGAAGAGGGCGTAGCTGGAGTAAGCGCCAGCTATGGTTGGTGGGTGCACCAATCGTTAGCGGACAACCCCGGGGTACCTGGCGACCCCCCGGGCGTATTAGCCTTCCCCGGGTATGGCGGCTCTACCCGGGGTGACCTCCTTTCCGACCACACTCGTGGGATTAAGTATGGAGTCTACTTTTTCACAAACAACCGGGGAGGGGGGAAACGAGCGTGAGGTGGAGGTGCGCGGGCCTATCGTGCGCCTCAAAAGATGCACAGAGCCGGTGTCGCGGAGGCATTCGGCGACACGCGGCAAAAAGAGGACCGCAGCGGGCCTTGGTGAGTGCGATGAGGGGGAGGAGTCAGATTTCTCTGTCTCCTCCCACCACTCATCGCAGAGTGTCCCGGGCTCGTCGTCAGCGAGGAAAAGAGGACGGCCGCCGACGACCGGCGAATATGTTGGCCTCGCAGAGGCCAAACTTAGGCTGGCCGAGGCTTCGCAGCTGGAGGCCGAGGCAAGGGAGGTGGCGGCGATATTCGACCCGGGAGCCCCCGTGCCGAGACCATCGCGGTCGAGCGTCCCGCTCCCGGACGAGACGGATATAGCGGAAAATTTCCGCAACCGTCCAACGCGGGATGTCGCGGCCGCTATATTGGAGAGCCTGGATGAAGTGGCCAGGATCTCCGGCGTGTCAAAGGGGCTGAAGGGCAATTTGGCCCGCGCCCTAAGGGTGGCCGCCTTAAACGGCAGGGTGGGGGTGTCCGAGCTTGCGGTTAGGTCAGCTACCGACGCCACGCGTGCCCTGGAGGCAGAGAATGCCGTCCTCAGGGGGCAAATGACGGAGCTGCGGGCGGAGGTGGCTCGGCTCCGGCAGGTGGTGGAGGCGAGTACGGCTGCTGCCGCAATGCCTCCGCCGCCGCGCCCGGGAGAGGGCTCAGTATCGCCGCCGATCGTCGCCGCCCGGGACTGCCAACGCTCCGGGCAAGAAAAGTCCTCGCCCCCACATGCGACTGCGCCCGCAGATTTTCTGGCGCAGATAAGCGCCCTGATAGACGCCAAATTGGCGTCATTCAGGAGGGAGCTCGCGCCGCGAACGGACTCGGCCCTGCGATCGGTGGCACCTGGGCCGTCCGTCCCCTCACAGTCTTCGGACAGGGTGGGGCGGAAGACGAAGAAGAAGAAGAAAGGTGGGAAAGCTGGGGCGGCTATAGCGGCCCAGACGGAGCCCGCTCGACCGCGAGCAGAATCGGCGCTACCCTCTGCCGCGCCTCCGCCCCAGGAGGCGTGGTCCCAGGTGGTTGGCCGCAAGGCTAAAAAGGCGGCTGCCAAGGCCACTGCGGCGGCGAATAATAAAAAAGGACGGGTGGTCCCGGCGGCCCACAGGAAGACACCCCTGCCTCCGCGACCGCCACGCACAGCAGCGGTTACCATAACGGTTCCGTCTGGCGTGGACATTACTTACGCGCAGGCGATGGCCACTGCCAGGTCCAAGGTGGACCTGGCAGAAATTGGCATCGCCTCGCTGAGGCCGCGAAGGGCGGTGACTGGGGGGTTAATTTTGGAAGTCCCTGGCACCGATGGGGCCGCCAAGGCCACCGTCCTCGCCACAAAAGTGGCGGAAGCGCTGGCAGGCACCGGCGTAAAGGTCGCGCGTCCGGTCAAAAAAGCAGACCTTAGGGTGCGCGGCCTGGTCGATTCGACCACGCCGGCGGAGGTCGCTGCGGCTGTTGCCCGCGTGGGCGGGTGCAGCGAGGGGGACATCAATACCGGCGAAATCCGGTCTTCCCCCTCGGGATTGGGCACCCTCTGGGTCCGATGTCCTGCCGCGGCCGCTCGCAAGGTTGCTGTCGCGGGCCGGATAACCGTCGGCTGGACCCATGCAGCCGTGGAGGCCCTGAGTGCCCGGCCTCTGCAGTGTTACCGTTGCCTTGATGTTGGCCACACCAGTCAGCGGTGCACTTCTGCCGAGGATAGGTCCGACTGCTGCTATAGATGCGGCAGTCGGGACCATAAGGTGGCAGCCTGTACGGCCACGCCCAATTGTCCGCTTTGTGCGGGCGCGGGCAGGCCTTCTGGTCACCGCCTCGGCGGCCGGGCGTGTCCTGTCAGTGCGAGGCGAGGCAAGGTAGGCGGCCAAAGGTCGTCTGCCAGATTCAATAAAAAAGGGAAGGAAACCACGATGGCCAAGGCAGCGACCACCGTGGCCAGCAACGAAAAGGCGGCACCGCCTGATGCTACCGCCGCACCCGCGGGGGCGAATGGGGCCACTAAAGTCCCTGACGCCACCGCATCCGCGGCCGTGACGGCGATGGACACGGCTGTGTAATGGGGCCCCCGGGCCCGATAATACAAGTTAACCTCAACTGCTCGGCCAGAGCGCAGGATCTCCTGTTTCAATGCCTGGCCGAGCGGGGTGCCGGGTTGGCAGTCGTGGCGGAGCCGCACAGGGTCCCCAAACATCCACACTGGATGGGGGACTCGATTGGCTCCGCCGCGATTATTTGGGCTGGGAGGCCGGGGTCCCCGCCGTGCTCGCTTATCGAGCGCGGCCTGGGATACGTGGCCGTCGATTGGGGCGGCACCGCGGTTGTGGCGATATACGCACCTCCAAGGTGGTCCCTCGAAGAGTTTGAGCAGTATCTGGACGGGGTAGGGAGATGCGTCTCCCGCTGCCATCCCCGTCCGGTGCTGGTCCTGGGGGACTTTAATGCCAAGGCCACGGCTTGGGGTTCCCCCGGGACTGATTCGAGGGGCCTGGAGGTGCTGGATTGGGCGGCGGGACTGGAGCTCCGTCTCCTGAACACGGGCTCGGTCCATACGTGCGTGCGGCATAACGGGGGGTCCATCGTTGACCTTTCGTGGGCAACGCCCCCGGCCGCGCGCCGTATTACGGGGTGGAGGGTGGTGGAAGGGGTCGAGACGTTGTCTGACCACAGATACATAGTTCTCGACCTCTCCGCCGCCCCACCATCGACACCCCGTCGTCGCTCCGCCGATGAAGGTTCGCCTCAGCCGCGGTGGGCGCTGAAGCGCCTCGACCAGGACGCTCTGATGGCCGCAGCACACGTCGTGGCCTGGCCAGCAACACCGGCCGGGACAGTCGACGGGAATGGGGAGGCCCATTGGTTCCGGAGCGCAATGACGTCGATTTGCGACGTCGCCATGCCCCGGGCCAGGGTCTTCCCGAGGAAGGCGGTGTACTGGTGGTCGCGCGAAATAGCGGAATTACGCACCGAGTGCGTCCGCGCGCGACGCCGGTACGCTCGCGCCCGTCGACGACGACGTACGGACGACGTGCTGGCTGCCCAGCTGTATGGGCGATATCGGGAGAAGGTGGTCGCCCTGCAGCTGGCCATCAGGCGAGCGAAGGACCAGGCCTGGCGCGGTCTCCTCGGCTCTCTGAGCCGAGATCCGTGGGGTCGCCCATACAAGATGGCTTTGGGACGATTGCGTCCCTGGGCGCCCCCCGTGACGGAGAGCCTGGATCCGGGGCTGCTCGGGCGGGTCGTGGACGCTTTATTCCCCGTTAGCGGGGAGGCGTCCCGGCCTGTCCCTCAGCCAGAGGAACATGAGTGGTCCCCGGATCTTGAGGTCGCGCCGGAGGAGATGGCCGCGGTCGTCAAATGGCTCCGGGGCAAGAATACCGCCCCGGGGCCGGACGGTATCCCCGGGCGGGTCTGGTTGCTCGCCACGGGCGTCCTGGGGGAAAGGCTGAGGAGCCTCTACTCTGGGCTCCTGAGGTCGGGGACGTTCCCCGACCTATGGAGAGAAAGTCGGATGGTCCTCTTGAGGAAGGATGGGAGGCCGGGGGATTCTCCCTCCGCGTACCGGCCCATTTGTCTCCTGGATGAGGCGGGAAAGATCTTCGAGAAGATCATTGTTGCCCGCCTCTCCAGACACCTGTCCCGCGACGGCCCCGATCTAGCGGACTGCCAGTTTGGCTTCCGGGAGGGGCGATCGACGGTCGATGCTATTGACCGTCTCAAGTCCCTCTCGGACAATGCCGTGGCAAGGGGCGGGGTGTGCTTGGCGGTGTCCATTGACATCGTCAATGCGTTCAACACCCTGCCCTGGTCCGCCATTAGGGAGGCCCTCGTCGATCACCAGGTGCCTCCCTATCTGAGGCGGGTGATCGGGGCCTACCTGCGGGACAGGTGGGTTGAATACCCGGGCCGGTGCGGGATGATACGGAGGCAAGTGGACCGCGGGGTCCCGCAGGGGTCCGTTTTAGGACCGCTCCTGTGGGACCTGGGTTACAACGCGGTCCTGGAGAAGGCCTCCCTGCCCGACGGTGCCACCCTCGTCTGCTACGCGGACGACACGTTGGTGGTCGCCGTCGGGAGTACCTTCGAGAGGACCATCCGACGAGCAGAGGTTGCGGTGGCAGCCGTCGTCGCGAGGATCCGCGATCTGGGGCTGAAAATAGCCCCGGAGAAGGCCGAGGCTGTCTGGTTTCACGGACGGCCTCGGTCTCGGCCACCGGCCAGATCGTGGATCCGGGTTGGAGAGGCCTGCGTAGAGGTGAAGTCCGAGTTGAAATATCTCGGACTGATCCTCGACAGCCGCTGGAGCTTCGGTGCGCATCTCGACCGTCTCGTCCCCCGAGTCGAAAATGCGGCGGCCTCTTTGGGCCGCCTGCTGCCCAACCTCGGGGGACCGGGAGATTTGGTGCGCCGCCTATACCTGGGCGTGGTGCGGTCTATGGCCTTATACGGTGCCCCAATATGGGCGCCATACGTGATGAACAGCCGGCGCAACACGCTATTGTTGCGCCGGCTGCAGAGGCGGATGGCCATCCGCCTCATAAGAGGTTACCGCACCGCGTCTACCGTGGCGGCGCTTGCTCTGGCGGGAGAACTTCCCTTCGAGCTTCAGGCGGCGGTGCGCGCCTATGTTTATGGGCGCACAAGCATCGCCAGCCGTGCTCGAGGGGCCCCGCCGGAGCGAGAGACGGTCGAGGGCTTCGAGCTCCAGGCCCGGAGACTAGCGCTCGCCAGATGGCGTGCCGAGCTTTGCTCCCACGCCGGCGAGCGCGTCCCCGGGGCTCTCCTGCCGCACTTCACCTCGTGGCGGGAGAGACGGCATGGCAGGCTCTCCTACCGAGCGACGCAGGTGTTCACCGGGCATGGCTGCTTCGGTGTCTACCTGTGTCGCATCGGGCGGGAAGCGACGACGGTGTGCCACCATTGTGGCGCGGAGAAAGACTCGGCGCAGCACACGCTGGAGGAATGTCCCGCCTTTTCAGCGCTGCGCCGAGTCCTAAAACGAGAAGTCGGCCACGACCTCGCACTCTCCAGCCTAGTTGGGGCCATGCTGGAGGGCCCGGGGAAGTGGGCGGCAGCAATCTCTTTCTGCGAGGAGGTTATGTCGCGGAAGGAGGCTGCCGAGCGGGATCGGGAGCTTACAGATCCCGCCCGACGTGCCCGGGGACGGCGTGCGCGCCCACGCCGAGAAACCCCGGGCAGCTGAGAGTAGGCGGGCGGCGGGTGTACCAGAACATGCTGGTTTCATTGCCCGCCGCCCGCCAACAGAGGAGGACCTCCACTGTTGGGAGTGGGGGATGACGAGTCGTCTGAAGGAGGCGAGTGTCAACTGTGATCCTCCTCCAATATACTCGTCGTCCCCCCGGCGGCCGCTGTGATCAGGGCGGGGGCCCTGGTCACCTATCGCGCGGTCGCCGTGTCGGGGCGGTGCGGGGTGCGACCCCTCGCGCCGCCGAATTTAAATGGATTTTAGGGGGGAGGATTATATCTCCCCCCGGGACGCGGCCGGCCATCGTTACCATCTTGATGGCCGGCCAGGCGAGGGGGAGCCGCGGTAGTGTTCTTCAAGAGTTCCCGTGGCTCCCCCGTTGAATCGCCAGCGATCGGTCCTGCGTCCTCAGGTCGCCGTGGAGGTTTTATTGGTCAATCCCCACACTACCCTCGTCCCGCTACCCCGGGCGGGGCGGGGGTGTCTGGCGAGCAGATTTCCTCCACGTAAAATAAAAAAAAAAAAAAAAAAAAAAAAAAAAAAAGGTTATGTCAAGGTTATGTCAAGGTTATGTCAAGGTTATGTCAAGGTTATGTCAAGGTTATGTCAAGGTTATGTCAAGGTTATGTCAAGGTCGGGGACGTTCCCCGACCTATGGAGAGAAAGTCGGATGGTCCTCTTGAGGAAGGATGGGAGGCCGGGGGATTCTCCCTCCGCGTACCGGCCCATTTGTCTCCTGGATGAGGCGGGCAAGATCTTCGAGAAGATCATTGTTGCCCGCCTCTCCAGACACCTGTCCCGCGACGGCCCAGATCTGGCGGACTGCCAGTTTGGCTTCCGGGAGGGGCGATCGACGGTCGACGCAATCGACCGTCTCAAGTCCCTCTCGGACAATGCCGTGGCAAGGGGCGGGGTGTGCTTGGCGGTGTCCATTGACATCGTCAATGCGTTCAACACCCTGCCCTGGTCCGCCATTAGGGAGGCCCTCGTCGATCACCAGGTGCCTCCCTATCTGAGGCGGGTGATCGGTGCCTACCTGCGGGACAGGTGGGTTGAATACCCGGGCCGGTGCGGGATGATACGGAGGCAAGTGGACCGCGGGGTCCCGCAGGGGTCCGTTTTAGGACCGCTCCTGTGGGACCTGGGTTACAACGCGGTCCTGGAGAAGGCCTCCCTGCCCGACGGTGCCACCCTCGTCTGCTACGCGGACGACACGTTGGTGGTCGCCGTCGGGAGTACCTTCGAGAGGACCATCCGACGAGCAGAGGTTGCGGTGGCAGCCGTCGTCGCGAGGATCCGCGATCTGGGGCTGAAAATAGCCCCGGAGAAGGCCGAGGCTGTCTGGTTTCACGGACGGCCCCGGTCTCGGCCACCGGCCAGATCGTGGATCCGGGTTGGAGAAGCCTGCGTAGAGGTGAAGTCCGAGTTGAAATATCTCGGACTGATCCTCGACAGCCGCTGGAGCTTCGATGCGCATCTCGACCGTCTCGTCCCCCGAGTCGAAAAGGCGGCGGCCTCTTTGGGCCGCCTGCTGCCCAACCTCGGGGGACCGGGAGATTTGGTGCGCCGCCTATACCTGGGCGTGGTGCGGTCTATGGCCTTATACGGTGCCCCAATATGGGCGCCGTATGTGATGACCAGCCGGCGCAACACGCTGTTGTTGCGCCGGCTGCAGAGGCGGATGGCCATCCGCCTCATAAGAGGTTACCGCACCACGTCTACCGTGGCGGCGCTTGCTCTGGCGGGAGAACTTCCCTTCGAGCTTCAGGCGGCGGTGCGCGCCTATGTTTATGGGCGCACAAGTATCGCCAGCCGTGCTCGAGGGGCCCCGCCGGAGCGAGAGACGGTCGAGGGCTTCGAGGTCCAGGCCCGGAGACTAGCGCTCGCCAGATGGCGTTCCGAGATTTACTCCCACGCCGGCGAGCGCGTCCCCGGGGCTCTCCTGCCGCACTTCACCTCGTGGCGGGAGAGACGGCATGGCAGGCTCTCCTACCGAGCGACGCAGGTGTTCACCGGGCATGGCTGCTTCGGTGTCTACCTGTGTCGCATCGGGCGGGAAGCGACGACGGTGTGCCACCATTGTGGCGCGGAGGTAGACTCGGCGCAGCACACGCTGGAGGAATGTCCCGCCTTTTCAGCGCTGCGCCGAGTCCTAAAACGAGAAGTCGGCCGCGACCTCGCACTCTCCAGCCTAGTTGGGGCCATGCTGGAGGGCCCGGGGAAGTGGGCGGCAGCAATCTCTTTCTGCGAGGAGGTTATGTCGCGGAAGGAGGCTGCCGAGCGGGATCGGGAGCTTACAGATCCCGCCCGACGTGCCCGGGGACGGCGTGCGCGCCCACGCCGAGAAACCCCGGGCAGCTGAGAGTAGGCGGGCGGCGGGTGTACCAGAACATGCTGGTTTCATTGCCCGCCGCCCGCCAACAGAGGAGGACGTCCACTGTTGGGGATGGGGGATGACGAGTCGCCTGAAGGAGGCGAGGGTTAACTTTAATCCTCCTCCAATATACTCGTCGTCCCCCCGGCGGCCGCTGTGATCAGGGCGGGGGCCCTGGTCACCTATCGCGCGGTCGCCGTGTCGGGGCGGTGCGGGGTGCGACCCCTCGCGCCGCCGAATTTAATTGGATTTTAGGGGGGAGGATTTATCTCCCCCCGGGACGCGGCCGGCCATCGTTACCATCTTGATGGCCGGCCAGGCGAGGGGGAGCCGCGGTAGTGTTCTTCAAGAGTTCCCGTGGCTCCCCCGTTGAATCGCCAGCGATCGGTCCTGCGTCCTCAGGTCGCCGTGGAGGTTTTAGTGGGTCAATCCCCACACTACCCTCGTCCCGCTCCCCCGGGCGGGGCTGGGGTGTCTGGCGAGCAGATTTCCTCCACGTAAAATAAAAAAAAAAAAAAAAAAAAGGTTATGTCAAGGTCCCCCCCGTGCCCGCTACCTTGTCGTGGTGGGGGGGCTTCGTGCCCTAATGATCCTCAAGGCTGTGCCGGCGGGGAATTTATTCCCTGGCAGGTTCTACCATGCCGGAGTGGCTTGAGGTGAGGGGCCAACTAAAGTCGGACACATACCGTAAACCTGTGGTCATGTTTTACAGGAACGGGGGTCTTGCCTTAACCGGCCGGGCCGCGAGGATGACAACCTCTCTAAAAAATCCCTAGCCCCAAGCAGTGTTGCGCGGTGAAGAGGGCGTAGCTGGAGTAAGCGCCAGCTATGGTTGGTGGGTGCACCAATCGTTAGCGGACAACCCCGGGGTACCTGGCGACCCCCCGGGCGTATTAGCCTTCCCCGGGTATGGCGGCTCTACCCGGGGTGACCTCCTTTCCGACCACACTCGTGGGATTAAGTATGGAGTCTACTTTTTCACAAACAACCGGGGAGGGGGGAAACGAGCGTGAGGTGGAGGTGCGCGGGCCTATCGTGCGCCTCAAAAGATGCACAGAGCCGGTGTCGCGGAGGCATTCGGCGACACGCGGCAAAAAGAGGACCGCAGCGGGCCTTGGTGAGTGCGATGAGGGGGAGGAGTCAGATTTCTCTGTCTCCTCCCACCACTCATCGCAGAGTGTCCCGGGCTCGTCGTCAGCGAGGAAAAGAGGACGGCCGCCGACGACCGGCGAATATGTTGGCCTCGCAGAGGCCAAACTTAGGCTGGCCGAGGCTTCGCAGCTGGAGGCCGAGGCAAGGGAGGTGGCGGCGATATTCGACCCGGGAGCCCCCGTGCCGAGACCATCGCGGTCGAGCGTCCCGCTCCCGGACGAGACGGATATAGCGGAAAATTTCCGCAACCGTCCAACGCGGGATGTCGCGGCCGCTATATTGGAGAGCCTGGATGAAGTGGCCAGGATCTCCGGCGTGTCAAAGGGGCTGAAGGGCAATTTGGCCCGCGCCCTAAGGGTGGCCGCCTTAAACGGCAGGGTGGGGGTGTCCGAGCTTGCGGTTAGGTCAGCTACCGACGCCACGCGTGCCCTGGAGGCAGAGAATGCCGTCCTCAGGGGGCAAATGACGGAGCTGCGGGCGGAGGTGGCTCGGCTCCGGCAGGTGGTGGAGGCGAGTACGGCTGCTGCCGCAATGCCTCCGCCGCCGCGCCCGGGAGGGGGCTCAGTATCGCCGCCGATCGTCGCCGCCCGGGACTGCCAACGCTCCGGGCAAGAAAAGTCCTCGCCCCCACATGCGACTGCGCCCGCAGATTTTCTGGCGCAGATAAGCGCCCTGATAGACGCCAAATTGGCGTCATTCAGGAGGGAGCTCGCGCCGCGAACGGACTCGGCCCTGCGATCGGTGGCACCTGGGCCGTCCGTCCCCTCACAGTCTTCGGACAGGGTGGGGCGGAAGACGAAGAAGAAGAAGAAAGGTGGGAAAGCTGGGGCGGCTATAGCGGCCCAGACGGAGCCCGCTCGACCGCGAGCAGAATCGGCGCTACCCTCTGCCGCGCCTCCGCCCCAGGAGGCGTGGTCCCAGGTGGTTGGCCGCAAGGCTAAAAAGGCGGCTGCCAAGGCCACTGCGGCGGCGAATAACAAAAAAGGACGGGTGGTCCCGGCGGCCCCCAGGAAGACACCCTTGCCTCCGCGACCGCCACGCACAGCAGCGGTTACCATAACGGTTCCGTCTGGCGTGGACATTACTTACGCGCAGGCGATGGCCACTGCCAGGTCCACCTTGGACCTGGCAGAAATTGGCATCGCCTCGCTGAGGCCGCGAAGGGCGGTGACTGGGGGGTTAATTTTGGAAGTCCCTGGTACCGATGGGGCCGCCAAGGCCACCGTCCTCGCCACAAAAGTGGCGGAAGCGCTGGCAGGCACCGGCGTAAAGGTCGCGCGTCCGGTCAAAAAAGCTGACCTTAGGGTGCGCGGCCTGGTCGATTCGACCACGCCGGCGGAGGTCGCTGCGGCTGTTGCCCGCGTGGGCGGGTGCAGCGAGGGGGACATCAATACCGGCGAAATCCGGTCTTCCCCCTCGGGATTGGGCACCCTCTGGGTCCGATGTCCTGCCGCGGCCGCTCGCAAGGTTGCTGTCGCGGGCCGGATAACCGTCGGCTGGACCCATGCAGTCGTGGAGGCCCTGAGTGCCCGGCCTCTGCAGTGTTACCGTTGCCTTGATGTTGGCCACACCAGTCAGCGGTGCACTTCTGCCGAGGATAGGTCCGACTGCTGCTATAGATGCGGCAGTCGGGACCATAAGGTGGCAGCCTGTACGGCCACGCCCAATTGTCCGCTTTGTGCGGGCGCGGGCAGGCCTTCTGGTCACCGCCTCGGCGGCCGGGCGTGTCCTGTCAGTGCGAGGCGAGGCAAGGTAGGCGGCCAAAGGTCGTCTGCCAGATTCAATAAAAAAGGGAAGGAAACCACGATGGCCAAGGCAGCGACCACCGTGGCCAGCAACGAAAAGGCGGCACCGCCTGATGCTACCGCCGCACCCGCGGGGGCGAATGGGGCCACTAAAGTCCCTGACGCCACCGCATCCGCGGCCGTGACGGCGATGGACACGGCTGTGTAATGGGGCCCCCGGGCCCGATAATACAAGTTAACCTCAACTGCTCGGCCAGAGCGCAGGATCTCCTGTTTCAATGCCTGGCCGAGCGGGGTGCCGGGTTGGCAGTCGTGGCGGAGCCGCACAGGGTCCCCAAACATCCACACTGGATGGGGGACTCGATTGGCTCCGCCGCGATTATTTGGGCTGGGAGGTCGGGGTCCCCGCCGTGCTCGGTTATCGAGCGCGGCCTGGGATACGTGGCCGTTGATTGGGGCGGAACCGCGGTTGTGGCGATATACGCACCTCCAAGGTGGTCCCTCGAAGAGTTTGAGCAGTATCTGGACGGGGTAGGGAGATGCGTCTCCCGCTGCCATCCCCGTCCGGTGCTGGTCCTGGGGGACTTCAATGCCAAGGCCACGGCTTGGGGTTCCCCCGGGACTGACTCGAGGGGCCGGGAGGTGCTGGATTGGGCGGCGGGACTGGAGCTCCGTCTCCTGAATACGGGCTCGGTCCATACGTGCGTGCGGCATAACGGGGGGTCCATCGTTGACCTTTCGTGGGCAACGCCCCCGGCCGCGCGCCGTATTACGGGGTGGAGGGTGGCGGAAGGGGTCGAGACGTTGTCTGACCACAGATACATAATTCTCGACCTCTCCGCCGCCCCACCATCGACACCCCGTCGTCGCCCCGCTGATGAAGGATCGCCTCAACCGCGGTGGGCGCTGAAGCGCCTCGACCAGGACGCTCTGATGGCGGCAGCCCACGTCGTGGCCTGGCCAGCAACACCGGCCGGGCCAGTCGACGGGAATGGGGAGGCCCGTTGGTTCCGGGGCGCAATGACGTCGGTTTGCGACGTCGCCATGCCCCGGGCCAGGGTCTTCCCGAGGAAGGCTGTGTACTGGTGGTCGCGTGCGATAGCTGAATTACGCACCGAGTGCGTCCGCGCGCGACGCCAGTACGCTCGCGCCCGTCGACGACGACGTACGGACGACGTGCTGGCTGCCCAGCTGTACGGGCGATATCGGGAGAAGGTGGTCGCCCTGCAGCTGGCCATCAGGCGAGCGAAGGACCAGGCCTGGCGCGATCTCCTCGGCTCTCTAAACCGAGATCCGTGGGGGCGCCCATACAAGATGGCATTGGGACGATTGCGTCCCTGGGCGCCCCCCGTGACGGAGAGCCTGGATCCGGGGCTGCTCGGGCGGGTCGTGGACGCTTTATTCCCCGTTAGCGAGGGGCCGTCCCGGCCCGTCCCTGAGCCAGAGGAACATGAGTGGTCCCCGGATCTTGAGGTCGCGCCGGAGGAGATGGCCGGGGTCGTCAAATGGCTCCGGGGCAAGAATACCGCCCCGGGGCCGGACGGTATCCCCGGCCGGGTCTGGTTGCTCGCCACGAGCGTCCTGGGGGAGAGGCTGAGGAGCCTCTACTCTGGGCTCCTGAGGTCGGGGACGTTCCCCGACCTATGGAGAGAAAGTCGGATGGTCCTCTTGAGGAAGGATGGGAGGCCGGGGGATTCTCCCTCCGCGTACCGGCCCATTTGTCTCCTGGATGAGGCGGGCAAGATCTTCGAGAAGATCATTGTTGCCCGCCTCTCCAGGCACCTGTCCCGCGACGGCCCAGATCTGGCGGACTGCCAGTTTGGCTTCCGGGAGGGGCGATCGACGGTCGACGCTATCGTCCGTCTCAAGTCCCTCTCGGACAATGCCGTGGCAAGGGGCGGGGTGTGCTTGGCGGTGTCCATTGACATCGTCAATGCGTTCAACACCCTGCCCTGGTCCGCCATTAGGGGGGCCCTCGTCGATCACCAGGTGCCTCCCTATCTGAGGCGGGTGATCGGGGCCTACCTGCGGGACAGGTGGGTCGAATACCCGGGCCGGTACGGGATGATACGGAGGGAAGTGGACCGCGGGGTCCCGCAGGGGTCTGTTTTAGGACCGCTCCTGTGGGACCTGGGTTACAACGCGGTCCTGGAGAAGGCCTCCCTGCCCGACGGTGCCACCCTCGTCTGCTACGCGGACGACACGTTGGTGGTCGCCGTCGGAAGTACCTTCGAGAGGACCATCCGACGAGCAGAGGTTGCGGTGGCAGCCGTCGTCGCGAGGATCCGCGATCTGGGGCTGAAAATAGCCCCGGAGAAGGCCGAGGCTGTCTGGTTCCACGGACGGCCTCGGTCTCGGCCACCGGCCAGATCGTGGATCCGGGTTGGAGAAGCCTGCGTCGAGGTGAAGTCCCAGTTGAAATATCTCGGACTGATCCTCGACAGCCGCTGGGACTTCGATGCGCATCTCGACCGTCTCGTCCCCCGAGTCGAAAAGGCGGCGGCCTCTTTGGGCCGCCTGCTGCCCAACCTCGGGGGACCGGGTGATTTGGTGCGCCGCCTATACCTGGGCGTGGTGCGGTCTATGGCCTTATACGGTGCCCCAATATGGGCGCCGTACGTGATGACCAGCCGGCGCAACACGCTGTTGTTGCGCCGGCTGCAGAGGCGGATGGCCATCCGCCTCATAAGAGGTTACCGCACCACGTCTACCGTGGCGGCGCTTGCTCTGGCGGGAGAACTTCCCTTCGAGCTTCAGGCGGCGGTGCGCGCCTATGTTTATGGGCGCACAAGCATCGCCAGCCGTGCTCGAGGGGCCCCGCCGGAGCGAGAGACGGTCGAGGGCTTCGAGCTCCAGGCCCGGAGACTAGCGCTCGCCAGATGGCGTGCCGAGCTTTGCTCCCACGCCGGCGAGCGCGTCCCCGGGGCTCTCCTGCCACACTTCACCTCGTGGCGGGAGAGACGGCATGGCAGGCTCTCCTACCGAGCGACGCAGGTGTTCACCGGGCATGGCTGCTTCGGTGTCTACCTGTGTCGCATCGGGCGGGAAGCGACGACGGTGTGCCACCACTGTGGCGCGGAGGAAGACTCGGCGCAGCACACGCTGGAGGAATGTCCCGCCTTTTCAGCGCTGCGCCGAGTCCTGAAGCGAGAAGTCGGCCACGACCTCGCACTCTCCAGCCTAGTTGGGGCCATGCTGGAGGGCCCGGGGAAGTGGGCGGCAGCAATCTCTTTCTGCGAGGAGGTTATGTCGCGGAAGGAGGCTGCCGAGCGGGATCGGGAGCTTACAGATCCCGCCCGACGTGCCCGGGGACGGCGTGCGCGCCCACGCCGAGAAACCCCGGTCAGCTGAGAGTAGGCGGGCGGCGGGTGTACCAGTACATGCTGGTTTCATTGCCCGCCGCCCGCCAACAGAGGAGGACCTCCCCTGTTGTGAGGGGGGGATGGCGAGTCGCCTGAGGGAGGCGAGGGCTAATTGTGATCCTCCTCCAACATACTCGTCGTCCCCCCGGCGGCCGCTGTGATCAGGGCGGGGGCCCTGGTCACCTATCGCGCGGTCGCCGTGTCGGGGCGGTGCGGGGTGCGACCCCTCGCGCCGCCGAATTTAAATGGATTTTAGGGGGGAGGATTTATCTCCCCCCGGGACGCGGCCGGCCATCGTTACCATCTTGATGGCCGGCCAGGCGAGGGGGAGCCGCGGTAGTGTTCTTCAAGAGTTCCCGTGGCTCCCCCATTGAATCGCCAGCGATCGGTCCTGCGTCCTCAGGTCGCCGTGGAGGTTTTAGTGGGTCAAACCCCACACTACCCTCGTCCCGCTCCCCCGGGCGTGGCGTGGGTGTCTGGCGAGCAGATTTCCTCCACGTAAAAAAAAAAAAAAAAGGTTATGTCAAGGTTATGTCGGTCGGATAAGGGACTGTCATGCGTAACTAAGGCCTTCTGGCCATAGCCTCTGCAGTCCAAGTCTTCCCCACCTTCACGTGGTACCGGCTGTTCTCGCCGAAGGGGTTCAGGCTCTCGAATGACGCAGCAACAGTGGTAGCTGTCGACGGGCACAACCACTCACTTTCATATACACACACGTTTCTACGCGTGCTTCCGGGCACCCTTTGTCTCGGGGAGAGTGTAAGAGAGGCCTTCCCCTTTTTCCGGGGAGCCAGTGGATGAATTGAGTAACTCTATAAACGGGTTCACTCGTGAATGAAGGGGGCCTACCTATAAACGGGAATGCCCTGGCGGGTCATGAATGGTCCGGGTACCTGGTCAATAGGTACACCGGAATATGAATGAGTCTCCGAGTTCGAGGGGTCGCTGTCTGGGAGTACGGTGCAGTGATCGTCGGGGGAGGGAATGATCGGGGGTCCTGAGGGGACTTCCTCGTGTCCGTGTGCGCCCCCTATCTGGAGGGTACAGCGGTTAACACCGGCGGGCACTGCCGGGCCGCCATTAGTAGGGGGGCCCGAACCCAGCCCAGCCAGTTGGGAGGCAGCCCTGCACAGTGGTAGGGCGATTATGCTAAATCCCGCTTCTCGTAGTAGTGCCGAGTGGCGTCCGGACGGGTACCCTGCTGCGGGGAGCGGGGGGGGAACCGACGAGGCCACCGGATTGTAGGGACGCTCGGACATCGGGGGGGTCCAGGACGGGCTGCCGGTGCCCCTTCTCCCGGCGATCCTCCTGACCATATCACACATTTACACTCTCTTACACTGTTTTTGTCCCTTTATGTCTAACTCTTTCTTTAAAAATGAACAGAGACAACGAAAATAAGCAGGTTTTTACAGTGCCGCCTGCGTCCCTCGGTTTATCCGAGGTAAGGGTGCTTCCCGGCACCCGCAATTCCGCCAAGTCGGTAGGCAACCAGGCCGACTTGGATGTGCTGGCTACTGGAAGTCAGCGCCTCGATCTCGTGCAGGAGGGCTCGCCCTTTCTGCCGAGAAAGAGTTTGGCGCGGTCTCCGCCGTCAGGATCTCGTGATCCTGCACGTGAGGCCGAGGACCAGGAGAATCCCCGGACGGCGGCCGTTACGGCCTCCTCTCCGGTGCCCAATCCCCCCTCCCCTCCCTTCTTCTCCCCTCTCCCTCCTTCCTCTCTATTTTCCTTTCCCCCTTCACCTACCCTCGGCTCCGCCAAGAGTTCGGTGGGTGGTAGTAAAAGTAAGTCTAAGAGAAAGAGGACCGCGGTTTCGTCTCCAGAGGAAGCGATCGGCGGTACCTCGGACGAGTCTGCCACGACGAGCGGCTGCGTGAGCCCCCTGCCTGGCCTGGAAACGCAGGTCAAAAAGGCGGTCGCGGGCACACGAGCGCTCTGCAAGAGGCTAGGCGCCTCCACGGAAATGGAGGAAGACACGAGAAAACTGTTGAATTCAATAATCAGAAGTCTCAACGATGCCCAGCATACGGTCAAGGCGATGAGGAGAAATGATCGAGCCTCCGCAATACCGACATCGACTCCCCGGCATTCTTCACGGAGCTCTCCGGCTTCGGTCACGGTCGGCACCCAGACGGAGGTACACGAGGTGATGGATACCAGTGGCTCCGTCTCGCCGAAGTCTAGATCCTGCGGCACCCAGACCTGCGACCCGCAGGAAGTCGACGATCACGACGTCGTGGAGTGGACGCGCGGGTCCAGGGACTGGCTGTCGCTTAGAGCCCTGGTGGACAGAAGGTGGGCGGAAACCGCTTTTACGGCTACAACCATCGTGGAGGGCAACCCACTTGTTAGCTGCCCCGACGACGACGTGGCCTGTTTCGCCCCGGCCGACCTTGAAGTGGGAGGTGGTCCTGCCCACTTCCTCATGGACCGCATTCCGGGGATCGCCGATTTGAGGGCGGACCCTCCACCGGTGGGTGAGTCCACATTCGTAACTTTAAGGACGTCCATTCCGCGCCGCGATGCCCCCCCTAGAATCCGCGAGAAAAAAGTATTTTTCGCAGCCGATAGGGTGAATGTGACGAGTGTTTTTGTGGTCGAAAATGCATTCAAGGCTCTGGTGCATCTTAGGGAGTTGGGAGTCAAAATGGCATGCAAGTGCATAGCCATGGCCTCCCACCCCAACATTCCGCCGGAGCCTTTCCGGAAAATGCTTGAGGCGGTATTTTCGGGTACCGGTATTCTAATTAAGATCTGGGGGATCCCGGCCGGCCTAGTGCGTCGTCCTCCCGAGCCGCCCTCCGACACGGTCCTGGTGAGGGGCGAGAATCTCTCGTACGCTCAGATGCTCCGAGCCGTTAAAGACAAGGTGGACATCGACGGCGCGGGGATTCTCGTCTCCGACGTCAGGACCAGCAGGGAGGGCCACATGCTCATTCAAGTGAGGGGCGACGGGGCTAAGGCTAGGGCCCTCAGCACTCTAGTCAACGAAAAGGTTCAGGGGCTTAGGGCGTCGGTCGGTGTGGGGAGGGGCCCTCTCCGCACCCTGCATCTTCGCCGTGTCGAAGGCGATGCGACCGCCGACGATATAAAGGCGGCCATTCACAGGAGGCTGCCTGATGTTCCGACTGACAGCTATAGGATACGCGCACTCCGGCCGGCATTTGCCGGGAGACAGAATGCTTCAATTCTGGCTCCCGCGTCGGTGGCGGCGCGTATCATCGCTCTCAGCCCACTACGGGTGGGCTGGAGTTGCTGTCTGGTAACTGAGCGCGAGGAAATCCTCCAGTGCTTCAGGTGCCGGGGTTACGGGCATCGGGCTGCCGAGTGTGAAGGGCCAGACCGTACTAAGGTCTGCCGTAAATGCGGTGCCGATGACCACCGGGCTGGCGACTGCAAGGGTCGGGAGAGGTGTGTGGTCTGTGACCAGGACGGGCACCGGGACGGGGGTCTGCGGTGCCCTGCCTATCGCAAGGCCCTCGAGGATGCGAAGAATAAAGGGGGGAAGCCCCCCTCTGGCGAGCGGCGCCCTAGGGTAACCCCGCGCGCGCGGCCTTCTCCCCCTTCGGTCGAGAAGGGGGTTCGCTCGTCCACCGGGGGTAAGGAACCCACGGAGACAGCTCCCCTACAGGGGCAGGCTATTATCGGTGCTAGGGGTGGCATCGTTCGTGCGGGTGGCGTTCCGCGGCCTGCACCGCGCGGTGCATCGGCCGGGGGGGAGTCCTCCGCGCCTACGAGCGCGACGTCGACGCGCAGCGATGTCTGCGCAGACCGGTGCGCAGACTCGGCCTCCCGCCGCGACGCGGGCCGAGGCGAGCCGAAGCTCAGGCTGCGGCGAGCGCCGGCCCAGGGACGCGCGGGGGGAGACGGGTTAGACGGTCAGGATGACGTCGCGCCAAGACCGCGCAACTCGGGACGCGCAGGCGGCGGCGCAGGCGCGGCCGAACGAGGCGGCGGAACACGACCGGAGCCGAACGGCTCGACAGGCAATACGGAACAGGGACGTGCGGAGGGGGCCGGCCCTCTCCGTCAAATTTCGAAAGACGAGGCTGACGTCACGCAACGTGCGTGACAACAAGCGACCGACTAGGCCAGTTTTTCTGCCCGTTTTTCATCGGAGCGGAGTTTCTTGTAGGCCTTTTTGCGGATCTTTTTCGCCTCCTTTCGCTTCTTTTCTTTTTCTTTTACCGTTCTTTTCGACTAATTTTAAATATCGACGGCTTATCGGTCAATAACCGGTAAGCTTGAAATTTAATTTAATTTAATTTAAGCAAGCAAAAGTGCAGTTAGGTGTACGCGACGGCTACGCCGTTTTAGTGGGTGCCGTGCTTGATTTTGTTGAATTTTAAGTGCCGCACTGATTGACATCGGAGTATACCCGGCTGCATTGGATTTTCCCGGCTGCTTTGGAATTTTATCCGGCGGCATCCGCACTCTTGGCTTTGTACAGGCGCCTTGCCAGGGGTACTACTACTAGCCAAGCTAAGTGTATTTTATTTTATTTTATTGTTTTTTATTTTATCGTTTATACCAGTATACTGCGATGGCCAGCACGGCCAATACGCAGAGAATCCGACTGGGGGGTCTGAACGTTCTTCAGATCAACTTGCATGGGTGTCGGCTAGCCCACGACCTGCTCCAGCAGGCCGTGCACGAGCTCGAGGTCGACGTTGTCCTCGTGTCGGAGCCCTGGACCGTTCCAGGTGACTGGCACAGGGACGAAACCGGAAAGGCGGCTGTCTGGGTCACGGGGAGGGGCACCGCGGGGGCGGGAGCTAGGTATGTTGGTGCCGTTCGGGGGGCGGTGGCGGTCGGCGTGGGTGATCTCACCCTCGTTGGCTGCTATTTCTCCCCGAATATCCCGCTCACCGAATTCGGTGTCCTTCTCGGTGGGCTTGAGGCCCTAATTGGAAAAGTTCCTTTGGGCCAGATTGCAGTGGGCGGGGACTTCAACGCGAAGTCCCCGGCCTGGGGATCGGTCTGCTCCGATGCGAGGGGGCATGCCGTCCTCGAGCTTGTTAATAGGATTGGACTCGTCCCGGTGAGAAGCGCCGGGGCATTTACGTTTGAGCGGGGGAGCCAACGCTCCCTTATAGATTTTATGCTTTGTGGCGGGGGCGCCTATGCAAGGTTGACGGAGAGCAGAATTCTCGACGTTGAGACTGCCTCCGATCATCGGTACATTTTACACAAGTTTGTAGACTGCGCTGCCGGGCGGGGACCGTTCAGTGGCCCTCCGCGCCGGAGCGTAGATATTAAACGTTTCATAAAAGAGTATCACAAGTTTGCGCATGAAGCTAACCCTCTCAGTATTGTTACTGTTGAGGACGTGGACGCGTACATAGACATGGTTGTCGATCTGGCCGGACGCGCGTCTCGCACTCTCCACCCCGGGTTGCGCAATAAGCGCCCCGTGTGGTGGTGGAGTAGCGAGATTGCGACGGCCAGAAGATTAGTATGTAAAGCAAGACGGAGCCTCCAGAGGGCCAGGCGCGGCCATGACGCCTGTGCCCTGGAGGTCAGGGCCGCGGCCTATAAAGTATTAAAAAAGGACCTGGCCCGCATAATTGCGAAGGCCAAGTCCTCCTCGTGGAAGACCTTTACGGACAGTGTGGAGGCGGACGTTTGGGGCCGGCCATACCTCTGGGTCAGGGGTAGGGTCAAGGGACGCTCTCCGCCAGCATCCCTTAGCGCCGACGAGGTGGCGGGCGTCGTTCGCAAGCTTTTTGTAACGGAGCCTCCTAGTGGGGCTCCGTTCCCGCGAATTGAGGAATTTTATTCAGAGTGCCCTGCCTCTTCTAGGCAGTTTTTTTTTTTTTTTTTTTTTTTTTTTTTTTTTTTTTTTTACAGAGGAAGAGGTCGAGGCGGCCATCAAAAGGGTCAAGAGGAAGGCGGCCGGCGTCGACGGTATCGCGTCCTGCGTGGTCTGGGCTCTCGGGGGAGAGGCACTTAGCCATATTGCCCACCTTTTTAATACATGTATCACTCTGGGATATTTCCCGGAGGCATGGAAGGTGGGCAGGCTTGTGCTGATTCCCAAGAAGCCTGGACCCGGGGGCGTGGTGTCGTGGCGCCCGCTTTGCCTCCTCTCAAACTTCTCCAAGGCGTTCGAATATTGTCTTAAGGAGCGCCTCGCGTCCGGGGTTACCTTCGCAAGCAACCAATTTGGCTTTGTCAAGCGCAAAAGCACGGTCGATGCCATGTGTCGTCTCATCGACACATGGGACGCTGCCAAGCGTACAGGTTTGCATTGCGTGATGGTGGCCTTGGACGTTAGGAATGCCTTTAACACCGTACGGTGGGACGGTGTTCTGGGCGCTTTGGCGGGGAAAGGGGTCTCGGCTCCGCTGCTGCGCGTGTTGAGTAGCTATCTCAGCGGGCGCGTGGTGGAGGCGACGACCCCGACAGGACCTGAGCGTTTTGCAGTGCATGCCGGGGTGCCTCAGGGCTCTGTTCTCGGCCCCTGGCTCTGGAACGCTCAATATGATGGTCTCCTCGAGATGCCTCTCCCTAGGCACTGTAGTGTGTTAGGGTTTGCCGACGACGTCGCGCTTCTCGTTGGCGCGCGTAGTGCCGAACGCGTGGTTGCGTTGGCCGAGCAAACGCTCGCCCGCATCCACGCGTGGTTCCGGGAGCAACACCTTGAGCTGGCGGAGGAGAAGACCGAGGTCCTGCACCTGACCAGCAGGAAGGCGCCGGAGGCCCTCCAACTTGCCCTCGGCACGGCGTCCCTTCGTGGCGGCGGATGCGTGCGCTACCTTGGGCTGCTGATTGAGGGCAATCAGTGCTTCCGCGCGCATGTCAGGCGTAGCTGCGAGAAGGCAGCCAAATACGCGGGCCTGCTAGCCCGAATCCTCCCCAACATCCGGGGCGGGGGCTACTGGGCTCGGCTGCTCTATTATAGGGTGGTCGAGTCGGTGGTCCTCTACGCGGCCCCTGTCTGGGCGCACGTGGCGTCGAGGTGTGGCAATGACAAGGCCATTAACGCGGTCCAGCGTGCGATCCTGGCTCGAGTAGCCAGGACGTACAGGACCGTGTCCCTCGACGCCGTTTGCGTTCTGGCGGGCGTGCCGCCCCTGGTGTTGGTGGCGGAGGAAAGGCTGCGTATTTTCCGCAGGCTGTCCACCCTCGACAGGGGCTCGGAGCGCTTCGTGTCGGAGGCTGGGCGGGTGAAGGCTGAGGAGAAACTTGTCACGCTGCAGCGTTGGCAAGTTAGATGGGATGCTGCAAGGCATGGACGCTGGACCCACCGCTTGATTCCCAATATCAGCGAGTGGATCCAGTGGGGCCCTAAAGTACTCAGCTTTCGCCTAGCTCAGTTTATCTCTGGGCACGGGTGCTTCGCTGAGTACCTGTCGAGGATGGGCTTCGCGGACAGTAATCTCTGCCTGGCATGCGGGGGGGGGCCTGATGGCCCCGTTCACGCGCTCATGGAGTGTGGGCGTTTCGCCGCCGAGAGGGGCGCCGCCGAAAGGGCGATGGGAGCCGCCTTAAGTCTCGACAGCTTTATGTCCCTCCTCAAGGACGAGGATACCAGGACGACTCTCGCCTGTTACGTCAACGACGTCATAAAACAGAGAGAGGATTTTGACAGGACCGAGAAACGACGGCACCGCAGGGTGCAAAGCACCAGACCGAGACGCAGGCCTCAGCCTTTAGGCTAGGCGTTTATATTTTATTTATTTCATTTTAAATTGCTTATTTTTATTTTAGGTTTAATTCTTGACCCTGTTTTTTTTTTTTTTTTTTTTTTTTTTTTTTTTTTTTTTTTTTTTTGACTCTAGGTGTAGTATAGGCTTACCGTGGCCTTAGTTAAACGGTTTTGACTCATGATCCAGACACCCACCGTGCAGGAATCCCGAGAGGGGACGCCGCGGTGGGTGTTCTGCGTAAAGGCTGACGCCTGAGGAGGGGTTTAGTGGGTATACTTGGTATTGCACCTTTCGCCAGGGAGTCCCACACTCCCGCCCACTAACACCATAGGGCGGCGTGCGCAAAGCATTCCCCTCCTCCTGAAAAAAAAAAAAAAAAAAAAAAAAAAAAAAAAAAAAAAAAAAAAAAAAAAAAAAAAAAAAAAAAAAAATGTCAAGGTTATGTCAAGGTTATGTCAAGGTTATGTCAAGGTTTACGGTGCCCCAATATGGGCGCCGTACGTGATGACCAGCCGGCGCAACACGCTGTTGTTGCGCCGGCTGCAGAGGCGGATGGCCATCCGCCTCATAAGAGGTTACCGCACCACGTCTACCGTGGCGGCGCTTGCTCTGGCGGGAGAACTTCCTTTCGAGCTTCAGGCGGCGGGGCGCGCCTATGTTTATAGGCGCACAAGCATCGCCAGCCGTGCTCGAGGGGCCCCGCCGGAGCGAGAGACGGTCGGGGGCTTCGAGCTCCAGGCCCGGAGACTAGCGCTCGCCAGATGGCGTGCCGAACTTTGCTCCCACGCCGGCGAGCGCGTCCCCGGGGCTCTCCTGCCGCACTTCACCTCGTGGCGGGAGAGACGGCATGGCAGGCTCTCCTACCGAGCGACGCAGGTGTTCACCGGGCATGGCTGCTTCGGTGTCTACCTGTGTCGCATCGGGCGGGAAGCGACGACGGTGTGCCACCATTGTGGCGCGGAGGAAGACTCGGCGCAGCACACGCTGGAGGAATGTCCCGCCTTTTCAGCGCTGCGCCGAGTCCTAAAACGGGAAGTCGGTCACGACCTCGCACTCTCCAGCCTAGTTGGGGCCATGCTGGAGAGCCCGGGGAAGTGGGCGGCAGCAATCTCTTTCTGCGAGGAGGTTATGTCGCGGAAGGAGGCTGCCGAGCGGGATCGGGAGCTTACAGATCCCGCCCGACGTGCCCGGGAACGGCGTGCGCGCCCACGCCGACAAAACCCGGGCAGCTGAGAGTAGGCGGGCGGCGGGTGTACCAGAATATTCTGGTTTCATTGCCCGCCGCCCGCCAACAGAGGAGGACGTCCACTGTTGGGAGTGGGGGATGACGAGTCGTCTGAGGGAGGCGAGTGTTAACTGTGATCCTCCTCCAATATACTCGTCGTCCCCCCGGCGGCCGCTGTGATCAGGGCGGGGGCCTTGGTCACCTATCGCGCGGTCGCCGTGTCGGGGTGGTGCGGGGTGCGACCCCTCGCGCCGCCGAATTTAAATGGATTCTAGGGGGGAGGATTTATCTCCCCCCGGGACGCGGCCGGCCATCGATACCATCTTGATGGCCGGCCAGGCGAGGGGGAGCCGCGGTAGTGTTCTTCAAGAGTTCCCGTGGCTCCCCCGTTGAATCGCCAGCGATCGGTCCTGCGTCCTCAGGTCGCCGTGGAGGTTTTAGTGGGTCAATCCCCACACTACCCTCGTCCTGCTCCCCCGGGCGGGGCGGGGGTGTCTGGTGAGCAGATTTCCTCCACGTAAAATAAAAAAAAAAAAAAAAAAAGGTTATGTCAAGGTTATGTCAAGGTTATGTCAAGGTTATGTCAAGGTTATGTCAAGGTTATGTCAAGGTTATGTCAAGGTTATGTCAAGGTCCCCCCCGTGTCCGCTACCTTGTCGTGGTGGGGGGGCTTCGTGCCCTAACGATCCTCAAGGCTGTGCCGGCGGGGAATTTATTCCCTGGCAGGTTCTACCATGCCGGAGTGGCTTGAGGTGAGGGGCCAACTAAAGTCGGACACATACCGTAAACCTGTGGTCATGTTTTACAGGAACGGGGGTCTTGCCTTAACCGGCCGGGCCGCGAGGATGACAACCTCTCTAAAAAATCCCTAGCCCCAAGCAGTGTTGCGCGGTGAAGAGGGCGTAGCTGGAGTAAGCGCCAGCTATGGTTGGTGGGTGCACCAATCGTTAGCGGTCAACCCCGGGGTACCTGGCGACCCCCCGGGCGTATTAGCCTTCCCCGGGTATGGCGGCTCTACCCGGGGTGACCTCCTTTCCGACCACACTCGTGGGATTAAGTATGGAGTCTACTTTTTCACAAACAACCGGGGAGGGGGGAAACGAGCGTGAGGTGGAGGTGCGCGGGCCTATCGTGCGCCTCAAAAGATGCACAGAGCCGGTGTCGCGGAGGCATTCGGCGACACGCGGCAAAAAGAGGACCGCAGCGGGCCTTGGTGAGTGCGATGAGGGGGAGGAGTCAGATTTCTCTGTCTCCTCCCACCACTCATCGCAGAGTGTCCCGGGCTCGTCGTCAGCGAGGAAAAGAGGACGGCCGCCGACGACCGGCGAATATGTTGGCCTCGCAGAGGCCAAACTTAGGCTGGCCGAGGCTTCGCAGCTGGAGGCCGAGGCAAGGGAGGTGGCGGCGATATTCGACCCGGGAGCCCCCGTGCCGAGACCATCGCGGTCGAGCGTCCCGCTCCCGGACGAGACGGATATAGCGGAAAATTTCCGCAACCGTCCAACGCGGGATGTCGCGGCCGCTATATTGGAGAGCCTGGATGAAGTGGCCAGGATCTCCGGCGTGTCAAAGGGGCTGAAGGGCAATTTGGCCCGCGCCCTAAGGGTGGCCGCCTTAAACGGCAGGGTGGGGGTGTCCGAGCTTGCGGTTAGGTCAGCTACCGACGCCACGCGTGCCCTGGAGGCAGAGAATGCCGTCCTCAGGGGGCAAATGACGGAGCTGCGGGCGGAGGTGGCTCGGCTCCGGCAGGTGGTGGAGGCGAGAACGGCTGCTGCCGCAATGCCTCCGCCGCCGCGCCCGGGAGAGGGCTCAGTATCGCCGCCGATCGTCGGCACCCGGGACTGCCAACGCTCCGGGCAAGAAAAGTCCTCGCCCCCACATGCGACTGCGCCCGCAGATTTTCTGGCGCAGATAAGCGCCCTGATAGACGCCAAATTGGCGTCATTCAGGAGGGAGCTCGCGCCGCGAACGGACTCGGCCCTGCGATCGGTGGCACCTGGGCCGTCCGTCCCCTCACAGTCTTCGGACAGGGTGGGGCGGAAGACGAAGAAGAAGAAGAAAGGTGGGAAAGCTGGGGCGGCTATAGCGGCCCAGACGGAGCCCGCTCGACCGCGAGCAGAATCGGCGCTACCCTCTGCCGCGCCTCCGCCCCAGGAGGCGTGGTCCCAGGTGGTTGGCCGCAAGGCTAAAAAGGCGGCTGCCAAGGCCACTGCGGCGGCGAATAATAAAAAAGGACGGGTGGTCCCGGCGGCTCCCAGGAAGACACCCCTGCCTCCGCGACCGCCACGCACAGCAGCGGTTACCATAACGGTTCCGTCTGGCGTGGACATTACTTACGCGCAGGCGATGGCCACTGCCAGGTCCAAGGTGGACCTGGCAGAAATTGGCATCGCCTCGCTGAGGCCGCGAAGGGCGGTGACTGGGGGGTTAATTTTGGAAGTCCCTGGCACCGATGGGGCCGCCAAGGCCACCGTCCTCGCCACAAAAGTGGCGGAAGCGCTGGCAGGCACCGGCGTAAAGGTCGCGCGTCCGGTCAAAAAAGCTGACCTTAGGGTGCGCGGCCTGGTCGATTCGACCACGCCGGCGGAGGTCGCTGCGGCTGTTGCCCGCGTGGGCGGGTGCAGCGAGGGGGACATCAATACCGGCGAAATCCGGTCTTCCCCCTCGGGATTGGGCACCCTCTGGGTCCGATGTCCTGCCGCGGCCGCTCGCAAGGTTGCTGTCGCGGGCCGGATAACCGTCGGCTGGACCCATGCAGCCGTGGAGGCCCTGAGTGCCCGGCCTCTGCAGTGTTACCGTTGCCTTGATGTTGGCCACACCAGTCAGCGGTGCACTTCTGCCGAGGATAGGTCCGACTGCTGCTATAGATGCGGCAGTCGGGACCATAAGGTGGCAGCCTGTACGGCCACGCCCAATTGTCCGCTTTGTGCGGGCGCGGGCAGGCCTTCTGGTCACCGCCTCGGCGGCCGGGCGTGTCCTGTCGGTGCGAGGCGAGGCAAGGTAGGCGGCCAAAGGTCGTCTGCCAGATTCAATAAAAAAGGGAAGGAAACCACGATGGCCAAGGCAGCGACCACCGTGGCCAGCAACGAAAAGGCGGCACCGCCTGATGCTACCGCCGCACCCGCGGGGGCGAATGGGGCCACTAAAGTCCCTGACGCCACCGCATCCGCGGCCGTGACGGCGATGGACACGGCTGTGTAATGGGGCCCCCGGGCCCGATAATACAAGTTAACCTCAACTGCTCGGCCAGAGCGCAGGATCTCCTGTTTCAATGCCTGGCCGAGCGGGGTGCCGGGTTGGCAGTCGTGGCGGAGCCGCACAGGGTCCCCAAACATCCACACTGGATGGGGGACTCGATTGGCTCCGCCGCGATTATTTGGGCTGGGAGGCCGGGGTCCCCGCCGTGCTCGCTTATCGAGCGCGGCCTGGGATACGTGGCCGTCGATTGGGGCGGCACCGCGGTTGTGGCGATATACGCACCTCCAAGGTGGTCCCTCGAAGAGTTTGAGCAGTATCTGGACGGGGTAGGGAGATGCGTCTCCCGCTGCCATCCCCGTCCGGTGCTGGTCCTGGGGGACTTTAATGCCAAGGCCACGGCTTGGGGTTCCCCCGGGACTGATTCGAGGGGCCGGGAGGTGCTGGATTGGGCGGCGGGACTGGAGCTCCGTCTCCTGAACACGGGCTCGGTCCATACGTGCGTGCGGCATAACGGGGGGTCCATCGTTGACCTTTCGTGGGCAACGCCCCAGGCCGCGCGCCGTATTACGGGGTGGAGGGTGGCGGAAGGGGTCGAGACGTTGTCTGACCACAGATACATAGTTCTCGACCTCTCCGCCGCCCCACCATCGACACTCCGTCGTCGCCCCGCCGATGAAGGTTCGCCTCGACCGCGGTGGGCGCTGAAGCGCCTCGACCAGGACGCTCTGATGGCGGCGGCCCACGTCGTGGCCTGGCCAGCAACACCGGCCGGGCCAGTCGACGGGAATGGGGAGGCCCATTGGTTCCGTGGCGCAATGACGTCCATTTGCGACGTAGCCATGCCCCGGGCCAGGGTCTTCCCGAGGAAGGCGGTGTACTGGTGGTCGCGCGCGATAGCGGAGTTACGCACCGAGTGCGTCCGCGCGCGACGCCAGTACGCTCGCGCCCGTCGACGACGACGTACGGACGACGTTCTGGCTGCCCAGCTGTACGGGCGATATCGGGAGAAGGTGGTCGCCCTGCAGCTGGCCATCAGGCGAGCGAAGGACCAGGCCTGGCGCGATCTCCTCGGCTCTCTAAACCGAGATCCGTGGGGGCGCCCATACAAGATGGCATTGGGACGATTGCGTCCCTGGGCGCCCCCCGTGACGGAGAGCCTGGATCCGGGGCTGCTCGGGCGGGTCGTGGACGCTTTATTCCCCGTTAGCGGGGAGGCGTCCCGGCCTGTCCCTGAGCCAGAGGAACATGAGTGGTCCCCGGATCTTGAGGTCGCGCCGGAGGAGATGGCCGGGGTCGTCAAATGGCTCCGGGGCAAGAATACCGCCCCGGGGCCGGACGGTATCCCCGGCCGGGTCTGGCTGCTCGCCGCGAGCGTCCTGGGCGAGAGGCTGAGGAGCCTCTACTCTGGGCTCCTGAGGTCGGGGACGTTCCCCGACCTATGGAGAGAAAGTCGGATGGTCCTCTTGAGGAAGGATGGGAGGCCGGGGGATTCTCCCTCCGCGTACCGGCCCATTTGTCTCCTGGATGAGGCGGGCAAGATCTTCGAGAAGATTATTGTTGCCCGCCTCTCCAGACACCTGTCCCGCGACGGCCCAGATCTGGCGGACTGCCAGTTTGGCTTCCGGGAGGGGCGATCGACGGTCGACGCTATCGGCCGTCTCAAGTCCCTCTCGGACAATGCCGTGGCAAGGGGCGGGGTGTGCTTGGCGGTGTCCATTGACATCGTCAATGCGTTCAACACCCTGCCCTGGTCCGCCATTAGGGAGGCCCTCGTCGATCACCAGGTGCCTCCCTATCTGAGGCGGGTGATCGGGGCCTACCTGCGGGACAGGTGGGTTGAATACCCGGGCCGGTGCGGGATGATACGGAGGGAAGTGGACCGCGGGGTCCCGCAGGGGTCCGTTTTAGGACCGCTCCTGTGGGACCTGGGTTACAACGCGGTCCTGGAGAAGGCCTCCCTGCCCGACGGTGCCACCCTCGTCTGCTACGCGGACGACACGTTGGTGGTCGCCGTCGGGAGTACCTTCGAGAGGACCATCCGACGAGCAGAGGTTGCGGTGGCAGCCGTCGTCGCGAGGATCCGCGATCTGGGGCTGAAAATAGCCCCGGAGAAGGCCGAGGCTGTCTGGTTTCACGGACGGCCTCGGTCTCGGCCACCGGCCAGATCGTGGATCCGGGTTGGAGAAGCCTGCGTCGAGGTGAAGGCCGAGTTGAAATATCTCGGACTGATCCTCGACAGCCACTGGTGCTTCGATGCGCATCTCGACCGTCTCGTCCCCCGAGTCGAAAAGGCGGCGGCCTCTTTGGGCCGCCTGCTGCCCAACCTCGGGGGACCGGGAGATTTGGTGCGCCGCCTATACCTGGGCGTGGTGCGGTCTATGGCCTTATACGGTGCCCCAATCTGGGCGCCGTACGTGATGACCAGCCGGCGCAACACGCTGTTGTTGCGCCGGCTGCAGAGGCGGATGGCCATCCGCCTCATAAGAGGTTACCGCACCACGTCTACCGTGGCGGCGCTTGCTCTGGCGGGAGAACTTCCCTTCGAGCTTCAGGCGGCGGTGCGCGCCTGTGTTTACAGGCGCACTAGCATCGCCAGCCGTGCTCGGGGGTCCCCGCCGGAGCGAGAGACGGTCGAGGGCTTCGAGCTCCAGGCCCGGCGACTAGCGCTCGCCAGATGGCGTGCCGAGCTTTGCTCCCACGCCGGCGAGCGCGTCCCCGGGGCTCTCCTGCCGCACTTCACCTCGTGGCGGGAGAGACGGCATGGCGGGCTCTCCTACCGAGCGACGCAGGTGTTCACCGGGCATGGCTGCTTCGGTGTCTACCTGTGTCGCATCGGGCGGGAAGCGACGACGGTGTGCCACCATTGTGGCGCGGAGGAAGACTCGGCGCAGCACACGCTGGAGGAATGCCCCGCCTTTTCAGCGCTGCGCCGAGTCCTAAAACGAGAAGTCGGCCACGACCTCGCACTCTCCAGCCTAGTTGGGGCCATGCTGGAGAGCTCGGGGAAGTGGGCGGCAGCAATCTCTTTCTGCGAGGAGGTTATGTCGCGGAAGGAGGCTGCCGAGCGGGATCGGGAGCTTACAGATCCCGCCCGACGTGCCCGGGGACGGCGTGCGCGCCCACGCCGAGAAACCCCGGGCAGCTGAGAGTAGGCGGGCGGCGGGTGTACCAGAATATGCTGGTTTCATTGCCCGCCGCCCGCCAACAGAGGAGGACGTCCACTTTTGGGAGTGGGGGATGACGAGTCGCCTGAAGGAGGCGAGGGTTAACTGTAATCCTCCTCCAATATACTCATCGTCCCCCCGGCGGCCGCTGTGATCAGGGCGGGGGCCCTGGTCACCTATCGCGCGGTCGCCGTGTCGGGGCGGTGCGGGGTGCGACCCCTCGCGCCGCCGAATTTAAATGGATTTAGGGGGGAGGATTTATTTTATTTCCCCCCGGGACGCGGCCGGCCATCGTTACCATCTTGATGGCCGGCCAGGCGAGGGGGAGCCGCGGTAGTGTTCTTCAAGAGTTCCCGTGGCTCCCCCGTTGAATCGCCAGCGATCGGTCCTGCGTCCTCAGGTCGCCGTGGAGGTTTTAGTGGGTCAAACCCCACACTACCCTCGTCCCGCTCCCCCGGGCGGGGCGGGGGTGTCTGGAGAGCAGATTTCCTCCACGTAAAATAAAAAAAAAAAAAAAAAAAAAAAAGGTTATGTCAAGGTCCCCTGGGCGCCCCCCGTGACGGAGAGCCTGGATCCGGGGCTGCTCGGGCGGGTCGTGGACGCTTTATTCCCCGTTAGCGGGGAGGCGTCCCAGCCCGTCCCTGAGCCAGAGGAACATCAGTGGTCCCCGGATCTTGAGGTCGCGCCGGAGGAGATGGCCGGGGTCGTCAAATGGCTCCGGGGCAAGAATACCGCCCCGGGGCCGGACGGTATCCCCGGCCGGGTCTGGTTGCTCGCCGCGAGCGTCCTGGGGGAGAGGCTGAGGAGCCTCTACTCTGGGCTCCTGAGGTCGGGGACGTTCCCCGACCTATGGAGAGAAAGTCGGATGGTCCTCTTGAGGAAGGAGGGGAGGCCGGGGGATTCTCCCTCCGCGTACCGGCCCATTTGTCTCCTGGATGAGGCGGGCAAGATCTTCGAGAAGATCATTGTAGCCCGCCTCTCCAGACACCTGTCCCGCGACGGCCCAGATCTGGCGGACTGCCAGTTTGGCTTCCGGGAGGGGCGATCGACGGTCGACGCTATCGACCGTCTCAAGTCCCTCTCGGACAATGCCGTGGCAAGGGGCGGGGTGTGCTTGGCGGTGTCCATTGACATCGTCAATGCGTTCAACACCCTGCCCTGGTCCGCCATCAGGAAGGCCCTCGTCGATCACCAGGTGCCTCCCTATCTGAGGCGGGTGATTGGGGCCTACCTGCGGGACAGGTGGGTTGAATACCCGGGCCGGTGCGGGATGATACGGAGGGAAGTGGACCGCGGGGTCCCGCAGGGGTCCGTGCTAGGACCGCTCCTGTGGGACCTGGGTTACAACGCGGTCCTGGAGAAGGCCTCCCTGCCCGACGGTGCCACCCTCGTCTGCTACGCGGACGACACGTTGGTGGTCGCCGTCGGGAGTACCTTCGAGAGGACCATCCGACGAGCAGAGGTTGCTGTGGCAGCCGTCGTCGCGAGGATCCACGATCTGGGGCTGAAAATAGCCCCGGAGAAGGCCGAGGCTGTCTGGTTCCACGGACGGCCTCGGTCTCGGCCACCGGCCAGATCGTGGATCCGGGTTGGAGAAGCATGCGTCGAGGTGAAGTCCGAGTTGAAATATCTCGGACTGATCCTCGACAGCCGCTGGAGCTTCGATGCGCATCTCGAACGTCTCGTCCCCCGAGTCGAAAAGGCGGCGGCCTCTTTGGGCCGCCTGCTGCCCAACCTCGGGGGACCGGGAGATTTGGTGCGCCGCCTATACCTGGGCGTGGTGCGGTCTATGGCCTTATACGGTGCCCCAATATGGGCGCCGTACGTGATGACGAGCCGGCGCAACACGCTATTGTTGCGACGGCTGCAGAGGCGGATGGCCATCCGCCTCATAAGAGGTTACCGCACCACGTCTACCGTGGCGGCGCTTGCTCTGGCGGGAGAACTTCCCTTCGAGCTTCAGGCGGCGGTGCGCGCCTATGTTTATGGGCGCACAAGCATCGCCAGCCGTGCTCGAGGGGCCCCGCCGGAGCGAGAGACGGTCGAGGGCTTCGAGCTCCAGGCCCGGCGACTAGCGCTCGCTAGATGGCGTGCCGAGCTTTGCTCCCACGCCGGCGAGCGCGTCCCCGGGGCTCTCCTGCCGCACTTCACCTCGTGGCGGGAGAGACGGCATGGCAGGCTCTCCTACCGAGCGACGCAGGTGTTCACCGGGCATGGCTGCTTCGGTGTCTACCTGTGTCGCATCGGGCGGGAAGCGACGGCGGTGTGCCACCATTGTGGCGCGGAGGAAGACTCGGCGCAGCACACGCTGGAGGAATGTCCCGCCTTTTCAGCGCTGCGCCGAGTCCTAAAACGAGAAGTCGGCCACGACCTCGCACTCTCCAGCCTAGTTGGGGCCATGCTGGAGGGCCCGGGGAAGTGGGCGGCAGCAATCTCTTTCTGCGACGAGGTTATGTCGCGGAAGGAGGCTGCCGAGCGGGATCGGGAGCTTACAGATCCCGCCCGACGTGCCCGGGGACGGCGTGCGCGCCCACGCCGAGAAACCCCGGGCAGCTGAGAGTAGGCGGGCGGCGGGTGTACCAGAACATGCTGGTTTCATTGCCCGCCGCCCGCCAACAGAGGAGGACCTCCACTGTTGGGAGTGGGGGATGACGAGTCGCCTGAAGGAGGCGAGGGTTAACTGTAATCCTCCTCCAATATACTCGTCGTCCCCCCGGCGGCCGCTGTGATCAGGGCGGGGGCCCTGGTCACCTATCGCGCGGTCGCCGTGTCGGGGCGGTGCGGGGTGCGACCCCTCGCGCCGCCGAATTTAAATGGATTTTAGGGGGGAGGATTTATTTTATTTCCCCCGGGACGCGGCCGGCCATCGTTACCATCTTGATAGCCGGCCAGGCGAGGGGGAGCCGCGGTAGTGTTCTTCAAGAGTTCCCGTGGCTCCCCCGTTGAATCGCCAGCGATCGGTCCTGCGTCCTCAGGTCGCCGTGGAGGTTTTAGTGGGTCAATCCCCACACTACCCTCGTCCCGCTCCCCGGGCGGGGCGGGGGTGTCTGGCGAGCAGATTTCCTCCACGTAAAAATAAAAAAAAAAAAAAAAAAAAAGGTTATGTCAAGGTTTAGCCTTCCCCGGGTATGGCGGCTCTGCCCGGGGTGACCTTCTTTCCGACCACACTCGTGGGACCAATTATGGATTCTTTTAAACAAATAACCGGGGAGGGGGGAAACGAGCGTGAGGTGGAGGTGCGCGGGCCTATCGTGCGCCTCAAAAGATGTGCAGAGCCGGTGTCGCGGAGGCATTCTGCAACACGCGGCAAAAAGAGGACCGCAGCGGGCCTTGGTGAGTGCGATGAGGGGGAGGAGTCAGATTTCTCTGTCTCCTCAAACCACTCATCGCAGAGTGTCCCGGGCTCGTCGTCAGCGAGGAAGAGGGGACGGCCGCCGACGACCGGCGAATATGTTGGCCTCGCAGAGGCCAAACTTAGGCTGGCCGAGGCTTCGCAGCTGGAGGCCGAGGCAAGGGAGGTGGCGGCGATATTCGACCCGGGTGCCCCCGTGCCGAGACCATCGCGGTCGAGCGTCCCGCTCCCGGACGAGACGGATATCGCGGAAAATTTCCGCAACCGTCCGACGCGGGATGTCGCGGCCGCTATATTGGAGAGCCTGGATGAGGTGGCCAGGATCTCCGGCGTGTCAAAGGGGCTGAAGGGCAACTTGGCCCGCGCCCTGAGGGTGGCCGCCTTAAACGGCAGGGTGGGGGTGTCCGAGCTGGCAGTGAGGTCGGCTACCGACGCCACGCGTGTCCTGGAGGCCGAGAATGCCGTCCTCAGGGGGCAAATGACGGAGCTGCAGGCGGAGGTGGCCCGGCTCCGGCAGGTGGTGGAGGCGAGAACGGCTGCTGCCGCAATGCCTCCGCCGCCACGCCCGGGAGAGGGCTCAGTATCGCCGCCGTTCGTCGGCGCCCGGGATTGCCATCGCTCCGGGCAAGAAAAGTCCTCGCCACCACCTGCGGCTGCGCCCGCAGATTTTCTGGCGCAAATAGGCGCCCTGATAGACGCCAAATTGGCGTCATTCAGGAGGGAGCTCGCGCCGCGAACGGACTCGGCCCTGCGATCGGTGGCCCCTGGGCCGTCCGTCCCCTCACAGTCTTCGGACAGGGTGGGGCGCAGGGCGAAGAAGAAGCAGAAAGGTGGGAAAGCTGGGGCGGCTATAGCGGCCCAGACGGAGCCCGCTCGACCGCGATCAGAATCGGCGCTACCCTCTGCCGCGCCTCCACCCCAGGAGGCGTGGTCCCAGGTGGTTGGCCGCAAGGCTAAAAAGGCGGCTGCCAAGGCCACTGCGGCGGCGAATAATAAAAAAGGACGGGTGGTCCCGGCGGCCCCCAGGAAGACACCCCTGCCTCCGCGACCGCCACGCACAGCAGCGGTTACCATAACGGTTCCGTCTGGCGTGGACATTACTTACGCGCAGGCGATGGCCACTGCCAGGTCCAAGGTGGACCTGGCAGAAATTGGCATCGCCTCGCTGAGGCCGCGAAGGGCGGTGACTGGGGGGTTAATTTTGGAGGTCCCTGGCACCGATGGAGCCGCCAAGGCCACCGTCCTCGCCACAAAAGTGGCGGAAGCGCTGGAAGGCACCGGCGTAAAGGTCGCGCGTCCGGTCAAAAAAGCTGACCTTAGGGTGCGCGGCCTGGTCGATTCGACCACGCCGGCGGAGGTCGCTGCGGCTGTTGCCCGCGTGGGCGGGTGCAGCGAGGGGGACATCAATACCGGCGAAATTCGGTCTTCCCCCTCGGGATTGGGCACCCTCTGGCTCCGATGTCCTGCCGCGGCCGCTCGCAGGGTCGCTGTCGCCGGCCGCATAACCGTCGGCTGGACCCAGGCAGCCGTGGAGGCCCTGAGTGCCCGGCCTCTGCAGTGTTACCGTTGCCTTGGTGTTGGCCACACCAGTCAGCGGTGCACTGCTGCCGAGGATAGGTCCGACTGCTGTTATAGATGCGGCAGTCGGGACCATAAGGTGGCAGCCTGTACGGCCACGCCCAATTGCCCGCTTTGTGCGGGCGCGGGCAAGCCATCTGGTCACCGCCTAGGCAGCCGGGCTTGTCCTGCCAGTGCGGGGCGGGGCAGGGGAGGCGGCCAAAGGCCGTCTGCCAGATTTAATAAAAAGGGGAGGGAAACCACGATGGCCAAGGCAGCGACCACCGTGGCCAGCAACGAAAAGGCGGCACCGCCTGATGCTACCGCCGCACCCGCGGGGGCGAATGGGGCCACTAAAGTCCCTGACGCCACCGCATCCGCGGCCGTGACGGCGATGGACACGGCTGTGTAATGGGGCCCCCGGGCCCGATAATACAAGTTAACCTCAACTGCTCGGCCAGAGCGCAGGATCTCCTGTTTCAATGCCTGGCCGAGCGGGGTGCCGGGTTGGCAGTCGTGGCGGAGCCGCACAGGGTCCCCAAACATCCACACTGGATGGGGGACTCGATTGGCTCCGCCGCGATTATTTGGGCTGGGAGGTCGGGGTCCCCGCCGTGCTCGGTTATCGAGCGCGGCCTGGGATACGTGGCCGTTGATTGGGGCGGAACCGCGGTTGTGGCGATATACGCACCTCCAAGGTGGTCCCTCGAAGAGTTTGAGCAGTATCTGGACGGGGTAGGGAGATGCGTCTCCCGCTGCCATCCCCGTCCGGTGCTGGTCCTGGGGGACTTCAATGCCAAGGCCACGGCTTGGGGTTCCCCCGGGACTGACTCGAGGGGCCGGGAGGTGCTGGATTGGGCGGCGGGACTGGAGCTCCGTCTCCTGAATACGGGCTCGGTCCATACGTGCGTGCGGCATAACGGGGGGTCCATCGTTGACCTTTCGTGGGCAACGCCCCCGGCCGCGCGCCGTATTACGGGGTGGAGGGTGGCGGAAGGGGTCGAGACGTTGTCTGACCACAGATACATAGTTCTCGACCTCTCCGCCGCCCCACCATCGACACCCCGTCGTCGCCCCGCTGATGAGGGATCGCCTCAACCGCGGTGGGCGCTGAAGCGCCTCGACCAGGACGCTCTGATGGCGGCAGCACACGTCGTGGCCTGGCCAGCAACACCGGCCGGGCCAGTCGACGGGAATGGGGAGGCCCATTGGTTCCGGGGCGCAATGACGTCGATTTGCGACGTCGCCATGCCCCGGGCCAGGGTCTTCCCGAGGAAGGCGGTGTACTGGTGGTCGCGCGCGATAGCGGAATTACGCACCGAGTGCGTCCGCGCGCGACGCCAGTACGCTCGCGCCCGTCGACGACGACGTACGGACGTCGTGCTGGCTGCCCAACTGTACGGGCGATATCGGGAGAAGGTGGTCGCCCTGCAGCTGGCCATCAGGCGAGCGAAGGACCAGGCCTGGCGCGATCTCCTCGGCTCTCTGAACCGAGATCCGTGGGGGCGCCCATACAAGATGGCTTTGGGACGATTGCGTCCCTGGGCGCCCCCCGTGACGGAGAGCCTGGATCCGGGGCTGCTCGGGCGGGTCGTGGACGCTTTATTCCCCGTTAGCGGGGAGGCGTCCCGGCCTGTCCCTGAGCCAGAGGAACATGAGTGGTCCCCGGATCTTGAGGTCGCGCCGGAGGAGATGGCCGGGGTCGTCAAATGGCTCCGGGGCAAGAATACCGCCCCGGGGCCGGACGGTATCCCCGGCCGGGTCTGGTTGCTCGCCGCGAGCGTCCTGGGGGAGAGGCTGAGGAGCCTCTACTCTGGGCTCCTGAGGTCGGGGACGTTCCCCGACCTATGGAGAGAAAGTCGGATGGTCCTCTTGAGGAAGGATGGGAGGCCGGGGGATTCTCCCTCCGCGTACCGGCCCATTTGTCTCCTGGATGAGGCGGGCAAGATCTTCGAGAAGATCATTGTTGCCCGCCTCTCCAGACACCTGTCCCGCGACGGCCCAGATCTGGCGGACTGCCAGTTTGGCTTCCGGGAGGGGCGATCGACGGTCGACGCTATCGACCGTCTCAAGTCCCTCTCGGACAATGCCGTGGCAAGGGGCGGGGTGTGCTTGGCGGTGTCCATTGACATCGTCAATGCGTTCAACACCCTGCCCTGGTCCGCCATTAGGGAGGCCCTCGTTGATCACCAGGTGCCTCCCTATCTGAGGCGGGTGATCGGGGCCTACCTGCGGGACAGGTGGGTTGAATACCCGGGCCGGTGCGGGATGATACGGAGGGAAGTGGACCGCGGGGTCCCGCAGGGGTCCGTTTTAGGACCGCTCCTGTGGGACCTGGGTTACAACGCGGTCCTGGAGAAGGCCTCCCTGCCCGACGGTGCCACCCTCGTCTGCTACGCGGACGACACGCTGGTGGTCGCCGTCGGGAGTACCTTCGAGAGGACCATCCGACGAGCAGAGGTTGCGGTGGCAGCCGTCGTCGCGAGGATCCGCGATCTGGGGCTGAAAATAGCCCCGGAGAAGGCCGAGGCTGTCTGGTTCCACGGACGGCCTCGGTCTCGGCCACCGGCCAGATCGTGGATCCGGGTTGGAGGAGCCTGCGTCGAGGTGAAGTCCAAGTTGAAATATCTCGGACTGATCCTCGACAGCCGCTGGAGCTTCGATGCGCATCTCGACCGTCTCGTCCCCCGAGTCGAAAAGGCGGCGGCCTCTTTGGGCCGCCTGCTGCCCAACCTCGGGGGACCGGGAGATTTGGTGCGCCGACTATACCTGGGCGTGGTGCGGTCTATGGCCTTATACGGTGCCCCAATATGGGCGCCGTACGTGATGACCAGCCGGCGCAACACGCTGTTGTTGCGCCGGCTGCAGAGGCGGATGGCCATCCGCCTCATAAGAGGTTACCGCACCACGTCTACCGTGGCGGCGCTTGCTCTGGCGGGAGAACTTCCCTTCGAGCTTCAGGCAGCGGTGCGCGCCTATGTTTATGGGCGCACAAGCATCGCCAGCCGTGCTGGAGGGGCCCCGCCGGAGCGAGAGACGGTCGAGGGCTTCGAGCTCCAGGCCCGGCGACTAGCGCTCGCCAGATGGCGTGCCGAGCTTTGCTCCCACGCCGGCGAGCGTGTCCCCGGGGCTCTCCTGCCGCACTTCACCTCGTGGCGGGAGAGACGGCATGGCAGGCTCTCCTACCGAGCGACGCAGGTGTTCACCGGGCATGGCTGCTTCGGTGTCTGCCTGTGTCGCATCGGGCGGGAAGCGACGACGGTGTGCCACCATTGTGGCGCGGAGGAAGACTCGGCGCAGCACACGCTGGAGGAATGTCCCGCCTTTTCAGCGCTGCGCCGAGTCCTAAAACGAGAAGTCGGCCACGACCTCGCACTCTCCAGCCTAGTTGGGGCCATGCTGGAGGGCCCGGGGAAGTGGGCGGCAGCAATCTCTTTCTGCGAGGAGGTTATGTCGCGGAAGGAGGCTGCCGAGCGGGATCGGGAGCTTACAGATCCCGCCCGACGTGCCCGGGGACGGCGTGCGCGCCCACGCCGAGAAACCCCGGGCAGCTGAGAGTAGGCGGGCGGCGGGTGTACCAGAATATCCTGGTTTCATTGCCCGCCGCCCGCCAACAGAGGAGGACGTCCACTGTTGGGAGTGGGGGATGACGAGTCGCCTGAGGGAGGCGAGGGTTAACTGTAATCCTCCTCCAATATACTCGTCGTCCCCCCGGCGGCCGCTGTGATCAGGGCGGGGGCCCTGGTCACCTATCGCGCGGTCGCCGTGTCGGGGCGGTGAGGGGTGCGACCCCTCGCGCCGCCGAATTTAAATGGATTTTAGGGGGGAGGATTATATCTCCCCCCGGGACGCGGCCGGCCATCGTTACCATATTGATGGCCGGCCAGGCGAGGGGGAGCCGCGGTAGTGTTCTTCAAGAGTTCCCGTGGCTCCCCCGTTGAATCGCCAGCGATCGGTCCTGCGTCTTCAGGTCGCCGTGGAGGTTTTAGTGGGTCAAACCCCACACTACCCTCGTCCCGCTCCCCCGGGCGGGGCGGGGGTGTCTGGCGAGCAGATTTCCTCCACGTAAAATAAAAAAAAAAAAAAAAAAAAAAAAAAGGTTATGTCAAGGTCCCCCCCATGTCCGCTACCTTGTCGTGGTGGGGGGGCTTCGTGCCCTAATGATCCTCAAGGCTGTGCCGGCGGGGAATTTATTCCCTGGCAGGTTCTACCATGCCGGAGTGGCTTGAGGTGAGGTGCCAACTAAAGTCGGACACATACCGTAAACCTGTGGTCATGTTTTACAGGAACGGGGGTCTTGCCTTAACCGGCCGGGCCGCGAGGATGACAACCTCTCTAAAAAATCCCTAGCCCCAAGCAGTGTTGCGCGGTGAAGAGGGCGTAGCTGGAGTAAGCGCCAGCTATGGTTGGTGGGTGCACCAATCGTTAGCGGACAACCCCGGGGTACCTGGCGACCCCCCGGGCGTATTAGCCTTCCCCGGGTATGGCGGCTCTACCCGGGGTGACCTCCTTTCCGACCACACTCGTGGGACCAATTATGGATTCTTTTTCACAAACAACCGGGGAGGGGGGAAACGAGCGTGAGGTGGAGGTGCGCGGGCCTATCGTGCGCCTCCAAAGATGTACAGAGCCGGTGTCGCGGAGGCATTCTGCAACACGCGGCAAAAAGAGGACCGCAGCGGGCCTTGGTGAGTGCGATGACGGGGAGGAGTCAGATTTCTCTGTCTCCTCCCACCACTCATCGCAGAGTGTCCCGGGCTCTTCGTCGGCGAGGAAGAGAGGACGGCCGCCGACGACCGGCGAATATGTTGGCCTCGCAGAGGCCAAACTTAGGCTGGCCGAGGCTTCGCAGCTGGAGGCCGAGGCAAGGGAGGTGGCGGCGATATTCGACCCGGGTGCCCCCGTGCCGAGACCATCGCGGTCGAGCGTCCCGCTCCCGGACGAGACGGATATCGCGGAAAATTTCCGCAACCGTCCGACGCGGGATGTCGCGGCCGCTATATTGGAGAGCCTGGATGAGGTGGCCAGGATCTCCGGCGTTTCGAAGGGGCTGAAGGGCAACTTGGCCCGCGCCCTGAGGGTGGCCGCTTTAAACGGCAGGGTGGGGGTGTCCGAGCTTGCGGTTAGGTCAGCAACCGACGCCACGCGTGTCCTGGAGGCCGAAAATGCCGTCCTCAGGGGACAAATGACGGAGCTGCAGGCGGAGGTGGCACGGCTCCGGCAGGTGGTGGAGGCGAGAACGGCTGCTGCCGCAATGCCTCCGCCGCCGCTCCCGGGAGAGGGCTCAGTATCGCCGCCGATCGTCGCCGCCCGGGACTGCCAACGCTCCGGGCAAGAAAAGTCCTCGCCCCCACATGCGACTGCGCCCGAAGATTTTCTGGTGCAGATAAGCGCCCTGATAGACGCCAAATTGGCGTCATTCAGGAAGGAGCTCGCGCCGCGAACGGACTCGGCCCTGCGATCGGTGGCACCTGGGCCGTCCGTCCCCTCACAGTCTTCGGACAGGGTGGGGCGGAAGACGAAGAAGAAGAAGAAAGGTGGGAAAGCTGGGGCGGCTATAGCGGCCCAGACGGAGCCCGCTCGACCGCGAGCAGAATCGGCGCTACCCTCTGCCGCGCCTCCGCCCCAGGAGGCGTGGTCCCAGGTGGTTGGCCGCAAGGCTAAAAAGGCGGCTGCCAAGGCCACTGCGGCCGCGAATAGAAAAGGACGGGTGGTCCCGGCGGCGCCCAGGAAGACACCCCTGCCTCCTCGACCGCCACGCACAGCAGCGGTTACCATAACGGTTCCGTCTGGCGTGGACATTACTTACGCGCAGGCGATGGCCACTGCCAGGTCCAAGGTGGACCTGGCAGAAATTGGCATCGCCTCGCTGAGGCCGCGAAGGGCGGTGACTGGGGGGTTAATTTTGGAAGTCCCTGGCACCGATGGGGCCGCCAAGGCCACCGTCCTCGCCACAAAAGTGGCGGAAGCGCTGGCAGGCACCGGCGTAAAGGTCGCGCGTCCGGTCAAAAAAGCTGACCTTAGGGTGCGCGGCCTGGTCGATTCGACCACGCCGGCGGAGGTCGCTGCGGCTGTTGCCCGCGTGGGCGGGTGCAGCGAGGGGGACATCAATACCGGCGAAATCCGGTCTTCCCCCTCGGGATTGGGCACCCTCTGGGTCCGATGTCCTGCCGCGGCCGCTCGCAAGGTTGCTGTCGCGGGCCGGATAACCGTCGGCTGGACCCATGCAGCCGTGGAGGCCCTGAGTGCCCGGCCTCTGCAGTGTTACCGTTGCCTTGATGTTGGCCACACCAGTCAGCGGTGCACTTCTGCCGAGGATAGGTCCGACTGCTGCTATAGATGCGGCAGTCGGGACCATAAGGTGGCAGCCTGTACGGCCACGCCCAATTGTCCGCTTTGTGCGGGCGCGGGCAGGCTTTCTGGTCACCGCCTCGGCGGCCGGGCGTGTCCTGTCAGTGCGAGGCGAGGCAAGGTAGGCGGCCAAAGGTCGTCTGCCAGATTCAATAAAAAAGGGAAGGAAACCACGATGGCCAAGGCAGCGACCACCGTGGCCAGCAACGAAAAGGCGGCATCGCCTGATGCTAACGCCGCGCCCGCGGGGGCGGATGGGGCCATTAAAGTCCCAGACGCCACCGCATCCGCGGCCGTGACGGCGATGGACACGGCCGTGTAATGGGGCCCCCGGGCCCGATAATACAAGTTAACCTCAACTGCTCGGCCAGAGCGCAGGATCTCCTGTTTCAATGCCTGGCCGAGCGGGGTGCCGGGTTGGCAGTCGTGGCGGAGCCGCACAGGGTCCCCAAACATCCACACTGGATGGGGGACTCGATTGGCTCCGCCGCGATTATTTGGGCTGGGAGGCCGGGGTCCTCGCCGTGCTCGCTTATCGAGCGCGGCCTGGGATACGTGGCCGTTGATTGGGGCGGCACCGCGGTTGTGGCGATATACGCACCTCCAAGGTGGTCCCTCGAAGAGTTTGAGCAGTATCTGGACGGGGTAGGGAGATGCGTCTCCCGCTGCCATCCCCGTCCGGTGCTGGTCCTGGGGGACTTCAATGCCAAGGCCACAGCTTGGGGTTCCCCCGGGACTGACTCGAGGGGCCGGGAGGTGCTGGATTGGGCAGCGGGACTGGAGCTCCGTCTCCTGAACACGGGCTCGGTCCATACGTGCGTGCGGCATAACGGGGGGTCCATCGTTGACCTTTCGTGGGCAACGCCCCCGGCCGCGCGCCGTATTACGGGGTGGAGGGTGGCGGAAGGGGTCGAGACGTTGTCTGACCACAGATACATAGTTCTCGACCTCTCCGCCGCCCCACCGACGACACTCCGTCGTCGCCCCGCCGATGAAGGTTCGCCTCGACCGCGGTGGGCGCTGAAGCGCCTCGACCAGGACGCTCTGATGGCGGCAGCCCACGTCGTGGCCTGGCCAGCAACACCGACCGGGCCAGTCGACGGGAATGGGGAGGCCCATTGGTTCCGGGGCGCAATGACGTCGGTTTGCGACGTCGCCATGCCACGGGCCAGGGTCTTCCCGAGGAAGGCGGTGTACTGGTGGTCGCGCGAGATAGCGGAATTACGCACCGAGTGCGTTCGCGCGCGACGCCAGTACGCTCGCGCCCGTCGACGACGTCGTACGGACGACGTGCTGACTGCCCAGCTGTACGGGCGATATCGGGAGAAGGTAGTCGCCCTGCAGCTGGCCATCAGGCGAGCGAAGGACCAGGCCTGGCGCGATCTCCTCGGCTCTCTGAACCGAGATCCGTGGGGGCGCCCATACAAGATGGCTTTGGGACGATTGCGGCCCTGGGCGCCCCCCGTGACGGAGAGCCTGGATCCGGGGCTGCTCGGGCGGGTCGTTGACGCTTTATTCCCCGTTAGCGGGGAGGCGTCCCGGCCCGTCCCTGAGCCAGAGGAACATGAGTGGTCCCCGGATCTTGAGGTCGCGCCGGAGGAGATGGCCGCGGTCTTCAAATGGCTCCGGGGCAAGAATACCGCCCCGGGGCCGGACGGTATCCCCGGCCGGGTCTGGTTGCTCGCCGCGAGCGTCCTGGGGGAGAGGCTGAGGAGCCTCTACTCTGGGCTCCTGAGGTGGGGGACGTTCCCCGACCTATGGAGAGAAAGTCGGATGGTCCTCTTGAGGAAGGATGGAAGGCCGGGGGATTCTCCCTCCGCTTACCGGCCCATTTGTCTCCTGGATGAGGCGGGCAAGATCTTCGAGAAGATCATTGTTGCCCGCCTCTCCAGACACCTGTCCCGCGACGGCCCAGATCTGGCGGACTGCCAGTTTGGCTTCCGGGAGGGGCGATCGACGGTCGACGCAATCGACCGCCTCAAGTCCCTCTCGGACAATGCCGTGGCAAGGGGCGGGGTGTGCTTGGCGGTGTCCATTGACATCGTCAATGCGTTCAACACCCTGCCCTGGTCCGCCATTAGGGAGGCCCTCGTCGATCACCAGGTGCCACCCTATCTGAGGCGGGTGATCGGGGCCTACCTGCGGGACAGGTGGGTTGAATACCCGGGCCGGTACGGGATGATACGGAGGGAAGTGGACCGCGGGGTCCCGCAGGGGTCCGTTTTAGGACCGCTCCTGTGGGACCTGGGTTACAACGCGGTCCTGGAGAAGGCCTCCCTGCCCGACGGTGCCACCCTCGTCTGCTACGCGGACGACACGTTGGTGGTCGCCGTCGGTAGTACCTTCGAGAGGACCATCCGACGTGCAGAGGTTGCGGTGGCAGCCGTCGTCGCGAGGATCCGCGATCTGGGGCTGAAAATAGCCCCGGAGAAGGCCGAGGCTGTCTGGTTTCACGGACGGCCTCGGTCTCGGCCACCGGCCAGATCGTGGATCCGAGTTGGAGAAGCCTGCGTAGAGGTAAAGTCCGAGTTGAAATATCTCGGACTGATCCTCGACAGCCGCTGGAGCTTCGATGCGCATCTCGGCCGTCTCGTCCCCCGAGTCGAAAAGGCGGCGGCCTCTTTGGGCCGCCTGCTGCCCAACCTCGGGGGACCGGGAGATTTGGTGCGCCGCCTATACCTGGGCGTGGTGCGGTCTATGGCCTTATACGGTGCCCCAATCTGGGCGCCGTACGTGATGACCAGCCGGCGCAACACGCTGTTGTTGCGCCGGCTGCAGAGGCGGATGACCATCCGCCTCATAAGAGGTTACCGCACCACGTCTACCGTGGCGGCGCTTGCTCTGGCGGGAGAACTTCCCTTCGAGCTTCAGGCGGCGGTGCGCGCCTATGTTTATGGGCGCACAAGCATCGCCAGCCGTGCTCGAGGGGCCCCGCCGGAGCGAGAGACGGTCGAGGGCTTCGAGCTCCAGGCCCGGAGACTAGCGCTCGCCAGATGGCGTGCCGAGCTTTGCTCCCACGCCGGCGAGCGCGTCCCCGGGGCTCTCCTGCCGCACTTCACCTCGTGGCGGGAGAGACGGCATGGCAGGCTCTCCTACCGAGCGACGCAGGTGTTCACCGGGCATGGCTGCTTCGGTGTCTACCTGTGTCGCATCGGGCGGGAAGCGACGACGGTGTGCCACCATTGTGGCGCGGAGGAAGACTCGGCGCAGCACACGCTGGAGGAATGTCCCGCTTTTTCAGCGCTGCGCCGAGTCCTAAAACGAGAAGTCGGCCACGACCTTGCACTCTCCAGCCTAGTTGGGGCCATGCTGGAGGGTCCGGGGAAGTGGGCGGCAGCAATCTCTTTCTGCGAGGAGGTTATCTCGCGGAAGGAGGCTGCCGAGCGGGATCGGGAGCTTACAGATCCCGCCCGACGTGCCCGGGGACGGCGTGCGCGCCCACGCCGAGAAACCCCGGGCAGCTGAGAGTAGGCGGGCGGCGGGTGTACCAGAATATGCTGGTTTCATTGCCCGCCGCCCGCCAACAGAGGAGGACGTCCACTGTTGGGGATGGGGGATGACGAGTCGCCTGAAGGAGGCGGGGGTTAACTGTAATCCTCCTCCAATATACTCGTCGTCCCCCCGGCGGCCGCTGTGATCAGGGCGGGGGCCCTGGTCACCTATCGCGCGGTCGCCGTGTCGGGGCGGTGCGGGGTGCGACCCCTCGCGCCGCCGAATTTAAATGGATTTTAGGGGGGAGGATTTATTTTATTTCCCCCCGGGACGCGGCCCGCCATCGTTACCATCCTGATGGCCGGCCAGGCGAGGGGGAGCCGCGGTAGTGTTCTTCAAGAGTTCCCGTGGCTCCCCCGTTAAATCGCCAGCGATCGGTCCTGCGTCCTCAGGTCGCCGTGGAGGTTTTAGTGGGTCGATCCCCACACTACTCTCGTCCCGCTCCCCCGGGCGGGGCGGGGGTGTCTGGCGAGCAGATTTCCTCCACGTAAAATAAAAAAAAAAAAAGGTTATGTCAAGGTCCCCCCCGTGTCCGCTACCTTGTCGTGGTGGGGGGGCTTCGTGCCCTAATGATCCTCAAGGCTGTGCCGGCGGGGAATTCATTCCCTGGCAGGTTCTACCATGCCGGAGTGGCTTGAGGTGAGGGGCCAACTAAAGTCGGACACATACCGTAAACCTGTGGTCATGTTTTACAGGAACGGGGGTCTTGCCTTAACCGGCCGGGCCGCGAGGATGACAACCTCTCTAAAAAATCCCTAGCCCCAAGCAGTGTTGCGCGGTGATGAGGGTGCAGCTGGAGTAAGCGCCAGCTATGGTTGGTGGGTGCACCAATCTTTAGCGGACAACCCCGGGGTACCTGGCGACCCCCGGGTGTATTAGCCTTCCCCGGGTATGGCGGCTCTGCCCGGGGTGACCTTCTTTCCGACCACACTCGTGGGACCAATTATGGATTCTTTTAAACAAATAACCGGGGAGGGGGGAAACGAGCGTGAGGTGGAGGTGCGCGGGCCTATCGTGCGCCTCAAAAGATGTGCAGAGCCGGTGTCGCGGAGGCATTCTGCAACACGCGGCAAAAAGAGGACCGCAGCGGGCCTTGGTGAGTGCGATGAGGGGGAGGAGTCAGATTTCTCTGTCTCCTCAAACCACTCATCGCAGAGTGTCCCGGGCTCGTCGTCAGCGAGGAAGAGGGGACGGCCGCCGACGACCGGCGAATATGTTGGCCTCGCAGAGGCCAAACTTAGGCTGGCCGAGGCTTCGCAGCTGGAGGCCGAGGCAAGGGAGGTGGCGGCGATATTCGACCCGGGTGCCCCCGTGCCGAGACCATCGCGGTCGAGCGTCCCGCTCCCGGACGAGACGGATATCGCGGAAAATTTCCGCAACCGTCCGACGCGGGATGTCGCGGCCGCTATATTGGAGAGCCTGGATGAGGTGGCCAGGATCTCCGGCGTTTCGAAGGGGCTGAAGGGCAACTTGGCCCGCGCCCTGAGGGTGGCCGCTTTAAACGGCAGGGTGGGGGTGTCCGAGCTCGCGGTTAGGTCGGCTACCGACGCCACGCGTGCCCTGGAGGCCGAGAATGCCGTCCTCAGGGGACAAATGACGGAGTTGCAGGCGGAGGTGGCCCGGCTCCGGCAGGTGGTGGAGGCGAGAACGGCTGCTGCCGCAATGCCTCCGCCACGGCGCCCGGGAGAGGGTTCAGTATCGCCGCCGATCGTCGGCTCCCGGGATTGCCATCGCTCCGGGCAAGAAAAGTCCACGCCCCCACCTGCGGCTGCGCCCGCAGATTTTCTGGCGCAAATAGGCGCCCTGATAGACGCCAAATTGGCGTCATTCAGGAGGGAGCTCTCGCCGCGAACGGACTCGGCCCTGCGATCGGTGGCACCTGGGCCGTCCGTCCCCTTACAGTCTTCGGACAGGGTGGGGCGGAGGGCGAAGAAGAAAAAGAAAGGTGGAAAAGCTGGGGCGGCTATAGCGGCCCAGACGGAGTCCGCGCCACCACGCCAGGAGGCGTGGTCCCAGGTGATTGGCCGGAAGGCCAAAAAGACGGCTGCCAAGGCCACTTCGGCCGCGAATAAAAAAGGACGGGTGGTCCCGGCGGCCCCCAGGAAGACACTCCTGCCTCCTCGACCGCCACGCTCAGCAGCGGTTACAATAACGGTTCCGTCTGGTGTGGACATGACTTACGCGCAGGCGATGGCCACTGCCAGGTCCAAGGTGGACCTGGCAGAAATTGGCATCGCCTCGCTGAGGCCGCGAAGGGCGGTGACTGGGGGGTTAATTTTGGAGGTCCCTGGCACCGATGGGGCCGCCAAGGCCACCGTCCTCGCCACAAAAGTGACGGAAGCGCTGGCAGGCACCGGCGTAAAGGTCGCGCGTCCGGTCAAAAAAGCTGACCTTAGGGTGCGCGGCCTGGTCGATTCGACCACGCCGGCGGAGGTCGCTGCGGCTGTTGCCCGCGTGGGCGGGTGCAGCGAGGGGGACATCAATACCGGCGAAATCCGGTCTTCCCCCTCGGGATTGGGCACCCTCTGGGTCCGATGTCCTGCCGCGGCCGCTCGCAGGGTTGCTGTCGCGGGCCGGATAACCGTCGGCTGGACCCAGGCAGCCGTGGAGGCCCTGAGTGCCCGGCCTCTGCAGTGTTACCGTTGCCTTGGTGTTGGCCACACCAGTCAGCGGTGCACTTCTGCCGAGGATAGGTCCGACTGCTGCTATAGATGCGGCAGTCGGGAACATAAGGTGGCAGCCTGTACGGCCACGCCCAATTGTCCGCTTTGTGCGGGCGCGGGCAAGCCGTCTGGTCACCGCCTCTGCAGCCGGGCATGTCCTGCCAGTTCGGGGCGAGGCAAGGGAGGCGGCCAAAGGCCGTCTGCCAGATTTAATAAAAAGGGGAGGGAAACCACGATGGCCAAGGCAGCGACCACCGTGGCCAGCAACAAAAAGGCGGCACCGCCTGATGGTACCGCCGCGCCCGCGGGGGCGGATGGGACCATTAAAGTCCCAGACGCCACCGCATCCGCGGCCGTGACGGCAATGGACACGGCTGTGTAATGGGGCCCCCGGGCCCGATAATACAAGTGAACCTCAACTGCTCGGCCAGAGCGCAGGATCTCCTGTTTCAATGCCTGGCCGAGCGGGGTGCCGGGTTGGCAGTCGTGGCGGAGCCGCACAGGGTCCCCAAACATCCACACTGGATGGGGGACTCGATTGGCTCCGTCGCGATTATTTGGGCTGGGAGGTCGGGGTCCCCGCCGTGCTCGGTTATCGAGCGCGGCCTGGGATACGTGGCAGTTGATTGGGGCGGGACCGCGGTTGTGGCGATATACGCACCTCCAAGGTGGTCCCTCGAAGAGTTTGAGCAGTATCTGGACGGGGTAGGGAGATGCGTCTCCCGCTGCCATCCCCGTCCGGTGCTGGTCCTGGGGGACTTCAATGCCAAGGCCACGGCTTGGGGTTCCCCCGGGACTGACTCGAGGGGCCAGGAGGTGCTGGATTGGGCGGCGGGACTGGAGCTCCGTCTCCTGAACACGGGCTCGGTCCATACGTGCGTGCGGCATAACGGGGGGTCCATCGTTGACCTTTCGTGGGCAACGCCCCAGGCCGCGCGCCGTATTACGGGGTGGAGGGTGGCGGAAGGGGTCGAGACGTTGTTTGACCACAGATACATAGTTCTCGACCTCTCCGCCGCCCCACCATCGACACCCCGACGTCGCCCCGCCGATGAAGGTTCGCCTCAGCCGCGGTGGGCGCTGAAGCGCCTCGACCAGGACGCTCTGATGGCGGCAGCACACGTCGTGGCCTGGCCAGCAACACCGGCCGGGCCAGTCGACGGGAATGGGGAGGCCCGTTGGTTCCGGGGCGCAATGACATCGGTTTGCGACGTCGCCATGCCCCGGGCCAGGGTCTTCCCGAGAAAGACGGTGTACTGGTGGTCGCGCGAAATAGCGGAATTACGTACCGAGTGCGTCCGCGCGCGACGCCAGTACGCTCGCGCCCGTCGACGACGACGTACGGACGACGTGCTGGCTGCCCAGCTGTACGGGCGATTTCGGGAGAAGGTGGTCGCCCTGCAGCTGGCCATCAGGCGAGCGAAGGACCAGGCCTGGCGCGATCTCCTCGGCTCTCTGAACCGAGATCCGTGGGGGCGCCCATACAAGATGGCTTTGGGACGATTGCGGCCCTGGGCGCCCCCCGTGACGGAGAGCCTGGACCCGGGGCTGCTCGGGCGGGTCGTGGACGCGTTATTCCCCGTTAGCGGGGAGGTGTCCCGGCCCGTTCCTGAGCCAGAGGAATATGAGTGGTCCCCGGACCTTGAGGTCGCGCCGGAGGAGATGGCCGGGGTCGTCAAATGGCTCCGGGGCAAGAATACCGCCCCGGGGCAGGACGGTATCCCCGGCCGGGTCTGGTTGCTCGCCGCGAGCGTCCTGGGGGAGAGGCTGAGGAGCCTCTACTCTGGGCTCCTGAGGTCGGGGACGTTCCCCGACCTATGGAGAGAAAGTCGGATGGTCCTCTTGAGGAAGGATGGGAGGCCGGAGGATTCTCCCTCCGCGTACCGGCCCATTTGTCTCCTGGATGAGGCGGGCAAGATCTTCGAGAAGATCATTGTTGCCCGCCTCTCCAGGCACCTGTCCCGCGACGGCCCCGATCTGGCGGACTGCCAGTTTGGCTTCCGGGAGGGGCGATCGACGTTCGACGCTATCGACCGTCTCAAGTCCCTCTCGGACAATGCCGTGGCAAGGGGCGGGGTGTGCTTGGCGGTGTCCATTGACATCGTCAATGCGTTCAACACCCTGCCCTGGTCCGCCATCAGGGAGGGCCTCGTCGATCACCAGGTGCCTCCCTATCTGAGGCGGGTGATCGGGGCCTACCTGCGGGACAGGTGGGTTGAATACCCGGGCCGGTGCGGGATGATACGGAGGGAAGTAGACCGCGGGGTCCCGCAGGGGTCCGTTTTAGGACCGCTCCTGTGGGACCTGGGTTACAACGCGGTCTTGGAAAAGGCCTCCCTGCCCGACGGTGCCACCCTCGTCTGCTACGCGGACGACACGTTGGTGGTCGCCGTCGGGAGTTCCTTCGAGAGGACCATCCGACGAGCAGAGGTTGCGGTGGCAGCCGTCGTCGCGAGGATCCGCGATCTGGGGTTGAAAATAGCCCCGGAGAAGGCCGAGGCTGTCTGGTTTCACGGACGGCCTCGGTCTCGGCCACCGGCCAGATCGTGGATCCGGGTTGGAGAAGCCTGCGTCGAGGTGAAGTCCCAGTTGAAATATCTCGGACTGATCCTCGACAGCCGCTGGAGCTTCGATGCGCATCTCGACCGTCTCGTCCCCCGAGTCGAAAAGGCGGCGGCCTCTTTGGGCCGCCTGCTGCCCAACCTCGGGGGACCGGGAGATTTGGTGCGCCGCCTATACCTGGGCGTGGTGCGGTCTATGGCCTTATACGGTGCCCCAATCTGGGCGCCGTACGTGATGACCAGCCGGCGCAACACGCTGTTGTTGCGCCGGCTGCAGAGGCGGATGGCCATCCGCCTCATAAGAGGTTACCGCACCACGTCTACCGTGGCGGCGCTTGCTCTGGCGGGAGAACTTCCCTTCGAGCTTCAGGCGGCGGTGCGCGCCTATGTTTATGGGCGCACAAGCATCGCCAGCCGTGCTCGAGGGGCCCTGCCGGAGCGAGAGGCGGTCGAGGGCTTCGAGCTCCAGGCCCGGCGACTAGCGCTCGCCAGATGGCGTGCCGAGCTTTGCTCCCACGCCGGCGAGCGCGTCCCCGGGGCTCTCCTGCCGCACTTCACCTCGTGGCGGGAGAGACGGCATGGCAGGCTCTCCTACCGAGCGACGCAGGTGTTCACCGGGCATGGCTGCTTCGGTGTCTACCTGTGTCGCATCGGGCGGGAAGCGACGACGGTGTGCCACCATTGTGGCGCGGAGGAAGACTCGGCGCAGCACACGCTGGAGGAATGTCCCGCCTTTTCAGCGCTGCGCCGAGTCCTAAAACGGGAAGTCGGCCACGACCTCGCACTCTCCAGCCTAGTTGGGGCCATGCTGGAGGGCCCGGGGAAGTTGGCGGCAGCAATCTCTTTCTGCGAGGAGGTTATGTCGCGGAAGGAGGCTGCCGAGCGGGATCGGGAGCTTACAGATCCCGCCCGACGTGCCCGGGGACGGCGTGCGCGCCCGCGCCGAGAAACCCCGGGCAGCTGAGAGTAGGCGGGCGGCGGGTGTACCAGAACATGCTGGTTTCATTGCCCGCCGCCCGCCAACAGAGGAGGACCTCCACTGTTGGGAGTGGGGGATGACGAGTCGTCTGAGGGAGGCGAGTGTTAACTGTGATCCTCCTCCGATATACTCGTCGTCCCCCCGGCGGCCGCTGTGATCAGGGCGGGGGCCCTGGTCACCTGTCGCGCGGTCGCCGAGTCGGGGCGGTGCGGGGTGCGACCCCTCGCGCCGCCGAACTTAAATGGATTTTAGGGGGGAGGATTTATTTTATTTTCCCCCCGGGACGCGGCCGGCCATCGTTACCATCCTGATGGCCGGCCAGGCGAGGGGGAGCCGCGGTAGTGTTCTTCAAGAGTTCCCGTGGCTCCCCCGTTGAATCGCCAGCGATCGGTCCTGCGTCCTCAGGTCGCCGTGGAGGTTTTAGTGGGTCAAACCCCACACTACCCTCGTCCCGCTCCCCCGGGCGGGGCGGGGGTGTCTGGCGAGCAGATTTCCTCCACGTAAAATAAAAAAAAAAAAAAAAAAAAAAAAAAAGGTTATGTCAAGGTCCCAATTGTCCGCTTTGTGCGGCCGCGGGCAAGCCGTCTGGTCACCGCCTCAGCAGCCGGGCATGTCCTGCCAGTGCGAGGCGAGGCATGGTAGGCGGCCAAAGGTCGTCTGCCAGATTCAATAAAAAAGGGAAGGAAACCACGATGGCCAAGGCAGCGACCACCGTAGCCAGCAACGAAAAGGCGGCACCGCCTGATGCTACCGCCGCACCCGCGGGGGCGAATGGGGCCACTAAAGTCCCTGACGCCACCGCATCCGCGGCCGTGACGGCGATGGACACGGCTGTGTAATGGGGCCCCCGGGCCCGATAATACAAGTGAACCTCAACTGCTCGGCCAGAGCGCAGGATCTCCTGTTTCAATGCCTGGCCGAGCGGGGTGCCGGGTTGGCAGTCGTGGCGGAGCCGCACAGGGTCCCCAAACATCCACACTGGATGGGGGACTCGATTGGCTCCGCCGCGATTATTTGGGCTGGGAGGCCGGGGTCCCCGCCGTGCTCGCTTATCGAGCGCGGCCTGGGATACGTGGCCGTCGATTGGGGCGGTACCGCGGTTGTGGCGATATACGCACCTCCAAGGTGGTCCCTCGAAGAGTTTGAGCAGTATCTGGACGGGGTAGGGAGATGCGTCTCCCGCTGCCATCCCCGTCCCGTGCTGGTCCTGGGGGACTTTAATGCCAAGGCCACGGCTTGGGGTTCCCCCGGGACTGATTCGAGGGGCCGGGAGGTGCTGGATTGGGCGGCGGGACTGGAGCTCCGTCTCCTGAACACGGGCTCGGTCCATACGTGCGTGCGGCATAACGGGGGGTCCATCGTTGACCTTTCGTGGGCAACGCCCCAGGCCGCGCGCCGTATTACGGGGTGGAGGGTGGCGGAAGGGGTCGAGACGTTGTCTGACCACAGATACATAGTTCTCGACCTCTCCGCCGCCCCACCATCGACACTCCGTCGTCGCCCCGCCGATGAAGGTTCGCCTCGACCGCGGTGGGCGCTGAAGCGCCTCGACCAGGACGCTCTGATGGCGGCGGCCCACGTCGTGGCCTGGCCAGCAACACCGGCCGGGCCAGTCGACGGGAATGGGGAGGCCCATTGGTTCCGTGGCGCAATGACGTCCATTTGCGACGTAACCATGCCCCGGGCCAGGGTCTTCCCGAGGAAGGCGGTGTACTGGTGGTCGCGCGCGATAGCGGAGTTACGCACCGAGTGCGTCCGCGCGCGACGCCAGTACGCTCGCGCCCGTCGACGACGACGTACGGACGACGTTCTGGCTGCCCAGCTGTACGGGCGATATCGGGAGAAGGTGGTCGCCCTGCAGCTGGCCATCAGGCGAGCGAAGGACCAGGCCTGGCGCGATCTCCTCGGCTCTCTAAACCGAGATCCGTGGGGGCGCCCATACAAGATGGCATTGGGACGATTGCGTCCCTGGGCGCCCCCCGTGACGGAGAGCCTGGATCCGGGGCTGCTCGGGCGGGTCGTGGGCGCTTTATTCCCCGTTAGCGGGGAGGCGTCCCGGCCTGTCCCTGAGCCAGAGGAACATGAGTGGTCCCCGGATCTTGAGGTCGCGCCGGAGGAGATGGCCGGGGTCGTCAAATGGCTCCGGGGCAAGAATACCGCCCCGGGGCCGGACGGTATCCCCGGCCGGGTCTGGCTGCTCGCCGCGAGCGTCCTGAGCGAGAGGCTGAGGAGCCTCTACTCTGGGCTCCTGAGGTCGGGGACGTTCCCCGACCTATGGAGAGAAAGTCGGATGGTCCTCTTGAGGAAGGATGGGAGGCCGGGGGATTCTCCCTCCGCGTACCGGCCCATTTGTCTCCTGGATGAGGCGGGCAAGATCTTCGAGAAGATCATTGTTGCCCGCCTCTCCAGACACCTGTCCCGCGACGGCCCAGATCTGGCGGACTGCCAGTTTGGCTTCCGGGAGGGGCGATCGACGGTCGACGCTATCGACCGTCTCAAGTCCCTCTCGGACAATGCCGTGGCAAGGGGCGGGGTGTGCTTGGCGGTGTCCATTGACATCGTCAATGCGTTCAACACCCTGCCCTGGTCCGCCATCAGGGGGGCCCTCGTCGATCACCAGGTGCCTCCCTATCTGAGGCGAGTGATCGGGGCCTACCTGCGGGACAGGTGGGTCGAATACCCGGACCGGTACGGGATGATACGGAGGAAAGTGGACCGCGGGGTCCCGCAGGGGTCCGTTTTAGGACCGCTCCTGTGGGACCTGGGTTACAACGCGGTCCTGGAAAAGGCCTCCCTGCCCGACGGTGCCACCCTCGTCTGCTACGCGGACGACACGTTGGTGGCCGCCGTCGGGAGTACCTTCGAGAGGACCATCCGACGAGCAGAGGTTGCGGTGGCAGCCGTCGTCGCGAGGATCCGCGATCTGGGGCTGCAAATAGCCCCGGAGAAGGCCGAGGCTGTCTGGTTTCACGGACGGCCTCGGTCTCGGCCACCGGCCAGATCGTGGATCCGGGTTGGAGAAGCCTGCGTAGAGGTGAAGTCCGAGTTGAAATATCTCGGACTGATCCTCGACAGCCGCTGGGACTTCGATGCGCATCTCGACCGTCTCGTCCCCCGAGTCGAAAAGGCGGCGGCCTCTTTGGGCCGCCTGCTGCCCAACCTCGGGGGACCGGGAGATTTGGTGCGCCGCCTATACCTGGGCGTGGTGCGGTCTATGGCCTTATACGGTGCCCCAATATGGGCGCCGTACGTGATGACCAACCGGCGCAACACGCTGTTGTTGCGCCGGCTGCAGAGGCGGATGGCCATCCGCCTCATAAGAGGTTACCGCACCACGTCTACCGTGGCGGCGCTTGCTCTGGCGGGAGAACTTCCCTTCGAGCTTCAGGCGGCGGTGCGCGCCTATGTTTATAGGCGCACTAGTATCGCCAGCCGTGCTCGAGGGGCCCCGCCGGAGCGAGAGACGGTCGAGGGCTTCGAGCTCCAGGCCCGGAGACTAGCGCTCGCAAGATGGCGTGCCGAGCTTTGCTCCCACGCCGGCGAGCGCGTCCCCGGGGCTCTCCTGCCGCACTTCACCTCGTGGCGGGAGAGACGGCATGGCAGGCTCTCCTACCGAGCGACGCAGGTGTTCACCGGGCATGGCTGCTTCGGTGTCTACCTGTGTCGCATCGGGCGGGAAGCGACGACGGTGTGCCGCCACTGTGGCGCGGAGGAAGACTCGGCGCAGCACACGCTGGAGGAATGTCCCGCCTTTTCAGCGCTGCGCCGAGTCCTAAAACGGGAAGTCGGCCGCGATCTCGCACTCTCCAGCCTAGTGGGGGCCATGCTGGAGGGCCCGGGGAAGTGGGCGGCAGCAATCTCTTTCTGCGAGGAGGTTATGTCGCGGAAGGAGGCTGCCGAGCGGGATCGGGAGCTTACAGATCCCGCCCGACGTGCCCGGGGACGGCGTGCGCGCCCACGCCGAGAAACCCCGGGCAGCTGAGAGTAGGCGGGCGGCGGTTGTACCAGAACATGCTGGTTTCATTGCCCGCCGCCCGCCAACAGAGGAGGACGTCCACTGTTGGGAGTGGGGGATGACGAGTCGCCTGAAGGAGGCGAGGGTTAACTGTAATCCTCCTCCAATATACTCGTCGTCCCCCCGGCGGCCGCTGTGATCAGGGCGGGGGCCCTGGTCACCTATCGCGCGGTCGCCGTGTCGGGGCGGTGCGGGGTGCGACCCCTCGTGCCGCCGAATTTAAATGGATTTTTAGGGGGGAGGATTTATCTTATTTCCCCCCGGGACGCGGCCGGCCATCGTTACCATCCTGATGGCCGGCCAGGCGAGGGGGAGCCGCGGTAGTGTTCTTCAAGAGTTCCCGTGGCTCCCCCGTTGAATCGCCAGCGATCGGTCCTGCGTCCTCAGGTCGCCGTGGAGGTTTTAGTGGGTCGAACCCCACACTACCCTCGTCCCGCTCCCCCGGGCGGGGCGGGGGTGTCTGGCGAGCAGATTTCCTCCACGTAAAATAAAAAAAAAAAAAAAAAAAAAAAAAAGGTTATGTCAAGGTTGCCGGAAGGCCAAAAAGGCGGCTGCCAAGGCCACTGCGGCCGCGAATAAAAGAGGACGGGTGGTCCCGGTGACCCCCAGGAAGACACCCCTGCCTCCACGTCCGCCACGCACAGCAGCGGTTACCATAACGGTTCCGTCTGGCGTGGACATTACTTACGCGCAGGCGATGGCCACTGCCAGGTCCAAGGTGGACCTGGCAGAAATTGGCATCGCCTCGCTGAGGCCGCGAAGGGCAGTGACTGGGGGTTTAATATTGGAGGTCCCTGGCACCGATGGGGCCGCCAAGGCCACCGTCCTCGCCACAAAAGTGGCGGAAGCGTTGGCAGGCACCGGCGTAAAGGTCTCGCGTCCGGTCAAAAAAGCTGACCTCAGGGTGCGCGGCCTGGTCGATTCGACCACGCCGGCGGAGGTCGCTGCGGCTGTTGCCCGCGTGGGCGGGTGCAGCGAGGGGGACATCAATACCGGCGAAATCCGGGCTTCCCCCTCGGGATTGGGCACCCTCTGGGTCCGATGTCCTGCCGCGGCCGCTCGCAAGGTTGCTGTCGCGGGCCGGATAACTGTCGGCTGGACCCAGGCAGCCGTGGAGGCCCTGAGTGCCCGGCCTCTGCAGTGTTACCGTTGCCTTGGTGTTGGCCACACCAGTCAGCGGTGCACTTCTGCCGAGGATAGGTCCGACTGCTGCTATAGATGCGGCAGTCGGGACCATAAGGTGGCAGCCTGTACGGCCACGCCCAATTGTCCGCTTTGTGCGGGCGCGGGCAAGCCGTCTGGTCACCGCCTCGGCAGCCGGGCATGTCCTGCCAGTGTGAGGCGAGGCAAGGTAGGCGGCCAAAGGCCGTCTGCCAGGCTTAATAAAAGAGGGAAGGTAACCACGATGGCCAAGGCAGCGACCACCGTGGCCAGCAACGGAAAGACAGCATCGCCTGATGCTACCGCCGCGCCCGCGGGGGCGGATGGGGCCATTAAAGTCCCAGACGCCACCGCATCCGCGGCCGTGACGGCGATGGACACGGCTGTGTAATGGAGCCCCCGGGCCCGATAATACAAGTTAACCTCAACTGCTCGGCCAGAGCGCAGGATCTCCTGTTTCAATGCATGGCCGAGCGGGGTGCCGGGTTGGCAGTCGTGGCGGAGCCGCACAGGGTCCCCAAACATCCACACTGGATGGGGGACTCGATTGCCTCCGCCGCGATTATTTGGCCTGGGAGGCCGGGGTCCTCGCCGTGCTCGCTTATCGAGCGCGGCCTGGGATACGTGGCCGTTGATTGGGGCGGCACCGCGGTTGTGGCGATATACGCACCTCCAAGGTGGTCCCTCGAAGAGTTTGAGCAGTATCTGGACGGGGTAGGGAGATGCGTCTCCCGCTGCCATCCCCGTCCGGTGCTGGTCCTGGGGGACTTCAATGCCAAGGCCACGGCTTGGGGTTCCCCCGGGACTGACTCGAGGGGCCGGGAGGTGCTGGATTGGGCGGCGGGACTGGAGCTCCGTCTCCTGAATACGGGCTCGGTCCATACGTGCGTGCGGCATAACGGGGGGTCCATCGTTGACCTTTCGTGGGCAACGCCCCCGGCCGCGCGCCGTATTACGGGGTGGAGGGTGGCGGAAGGGGTCGAGACCTTGTCTGACCACAGATACATAGTTCTCGACCTCTCCGCCGCCCCCCCCATCGACACCCCGTCGTCGCACCGCCGATGAAGGTTCGCCTCAGCCGCGGTGGGCGCTGAAGCGCCTCGACCAGGACGCTCTGATGGCGGCAGCCCACATCGTGGCCTGGCCAGCAACACCGGCCGGGCCAGTCGACGGGAATGGGGAGGCCCTTTGGTTCCGGGGCGCAATGACGTCGGTTTGCGACGTCGCCATGCCACGGGCCAGGGTCTTCCCGAGGAAGGCGGTGTACTGGTGGTCGCGCGAGATAGCGGAATTACGCACCGAGTGCGTCCGCGCGCGACGCCAGTACGCTCGCGCCCGTCGACGACGACGTACGGACGACGTGCTGGCTGCCCAACTGTACGGGCGATATCGGGAGAACGTGGTCGCCCTGCAGCTGGCCATCAGGCGAGCGAAGGACCAGGCCTGGCGCGATCTCCTCGGCTCTCTGAACCGAGATCCGTGGGGGCGCCCATACAAGATGGCTTTGGGACGATTGCGTCCCTGGGCGCCCCCCGTGACGGAGAGCCTGGATCCGGGGCTGCTCGGGCGGGTCGTGGACGCTTTATTCCCCGTTAGCGGGGAGGCGTCCCGGCCTGTCCCTGAGCCAGAGGAACATGAGTGGTCCCCGGATCTTGAGGTCGCGCCGGAGGAGATGGCCGGGGTCGTCAAATGGCTCCGGGGCAAGAATACCGCCCCGGGGCCGGACGGTATCCCCGGCCGGGTCTGGTTGCTCGCCGCGAGCGTCCTGGGGGAGAGGCTGAGGAGCCTCTACTCTGGGCTCCTGAGGTCGGGGACGTTCCCCGACCTATGGAGAGAAAGTCGGATGGTCCTCTTGAGGAAGGATGGGAGGCCGGGGGATTCTCCCTCCGCGTACCGGCCCATTTGTCTCCTGGATGAGGCGGGCAAGATCTTCGAGAAGATCATTGTTGCCCGCCTCTCCAGACACCTGTCCCGCGACGGCCCAGATCTGGCGGACTGCCAGTTTGGCTTCCGGGAGGGGCGATCGACGGTCGACGCTATCGACCGTCTCAAGTCCCTCTCGGACAATGCCGTGGCAAGGGGCGGGGTGTGCTTGGCGGTGTCCATTGACATCGTCAATGCGTTCAACACCCTGCCCTGGTCCGCCATTAGGGAGGCCCTCGTTGATCACCAGGTGCCTCCCTATCTGAGGCGGGTGATCGGGGCCTACCTGCGGGACAGGTGGGTTGAATACCCGGGCCGGTGCGGGATGATACGGAGGGAAGTGGACCGCGGGGTCCCGCAGGGGTCCGTTTTAGGACCGCTCCTGTGGGACCTGGGTTACAACGCGGTCCTGGAGAAGGCCTCCCTGCCCGACGGTGCCACCCTCGTCTGCTACGCGGACGACACGCTGGTGGTCGCCGTCGGGAGTACCTTCGAGAGGACCATCCGGCGAGCAGAGGTTGCGGTGGCAGCCGTCGTCGCGAGGATCCGCGATCTGGGGCTGAAAATAGCCCCGGAGAAGGCCGAGGCTGTCTGGTTCCACGGACGGCCTCGGTCTCGGCCACCGGCCAGATCGTGGATCCGGGTTGGAGGAGCCTGCGTCGAGGTGAAGTCCGAGTTGAAATATCTCGGACTGATCCTCGACAGCCGCTGGAGCTTCGATGCGCATCTCGACCGTCTCGTCCCCCGAGTCGAAAAGGCGGCGGCCTCTTTGGGCCGCCTGCTGCCCAACCTCGGGGGACCGGGAGATTTGGTGCGCCGCCTATACCTGGGCGTGGTGCGGTCTATGGCCTTATACGGTGCCCCAATATGGGCGCCGTACGTGATGACCAGCCGGCGCAACACGCTGTTGTTGCGCCGGCTGCAGAGGCGGATGGCCATCCGCCTCATAAGAGGTTACCGCACCACGTCTACCGTGGCGGCGCTTGCTCTGGCGGGAGAACTTCCCTTCGAGCTTCAGGCAGCGGTGCGCGCCTATGTTTATGGGCGCACAAGCATCGCCAGCCGTGCTGGAGGGGCCCCGCCGGAGCGAGAGACGGTCGAGGGCTTCGAGCTCCAGGCCCGGCGACTAGCGCTCGCCAGATGGCGTGCCGAGCTTTGCTCCCACGCCGGCGAGCGCGTCCCCGGGGCTCTCCTGCCGCACTTCACCTCGTGGCGGGAGAGACGGCATGGCAGGCTCTCCTACCGAGCGACGCAGGTGTTCACCGGGCATGGCTGCTTCGGTGTCTACCTGTGTCGCATCGGGCGGGAAGCGACGACGGTGTGCCACCATTGTGGCGCGGAGGAAGACTCGGCGCAGCACACGCTGGAGGAATGTCCCGCCTTTTCAGCGCTGCGCCGAGTCCTAAAACGAGAAGTCGGCCACGACCTCGCACTCTCCAGCCTAGTTGGGGCCATGCTGGAGGGCCCGGGGAAGTGGGCGGCAGCAACCTCTTTCTGCGAGGAGGTTATGTCGCGGAAGGAGGCTGCCGAGCGGGATCGGGAGCTTACAGATCCCGCCCGACGTGCCCGGGGACGGCGTGCGCGCCCACGCCGAGAAACCCCGGGCAGCTGAGAGTAGGCGGGCGGCGGGTGTACCAGAATATGCTGGTTTCATTGCCCGCCGCCCGCCAACAGAGGAGGACGTCCACTGTTGGGAGTGGGGGATGACGAGTCGCCAGAGGGAGGCGAGGGTTAACTGTAATCCTCCTCCAATATACTCGTCGTCCCCCCGGCGGCCGCTGTGATCAGGGCAGGGGCCCTGGTCACCTATCGCGCGGTCGCCGTGTCGGGGCGGTGCGGGGTGCGACCCCTCGCGCCGCCGAATTTAAATGGATTTTAGGGGGGAGGATTATATCTCCCCCCGGGACGCGGCCGGCCATCGTTACCATATTGATGGCCGGCCAGGCGAGGGGGAGCCGCGGTAGTGTTCTTCAAGAGTTCCCGTGGCTCCCCCGTTGAATCGCCAGCGATCGGTCCTGCGTCCTCTGGTCGCCGTGGAGGTTTTAGTGGGTCGATCCCCACACTACCCTCGTCCCGCTCCCCCGGGCGGGGCGGGGGTGTCTGGCTAGCAGATTTCCTCCACGTAAAATAAAAAAAAAAAAAAAGGTTATGTCAAGGTTATGTCAAGGTTATGGCGGCAGCCCACGTCGTGGCCTGGCCAGCAACACCGACCGGGCCAGTCGACGGGAATGGGGAGGCCCATTGGTTCCGGGGCGCAATGACGTCGGTTTGCGACGTCGCCATGCCACGGGCCAGGGTCTTCCCGAGGAATGCGGTGTACTGGTGGTCGCGGGCGATAGCGGAATTACGCACCGAGTGCGTCCGAGCGCGACGCCAGTACGCTCGCGCCCGTCGACGTCGACGTAGGGACGACGTGCTGGCTGCCCAACTGTACGGGCGATATCGGGAGAAGGTGGTCGCCCTGCAGCTGGCCATCAGGCGAGCGAAGGACCAGGCCTGGCGCGATCTCCTCGGCTCTCTGAACCGAGATCCGTGGGGGCGCCCATACAAGATGGCATTGAGACGATTACGTCCCTGAGCGCCCCCCGTGACGGAGAGCCTGGATCCGGGGCTGCTCGGGCGGGTCGTGGACGCTTTATTCCCCGTTAGCGGGGAGGCGTCCCGGCCCGTCCCTGAGCCAGAGGAACATGAGTGGTCCCCGGATCTTGAGGTCGCGCCGGAGGAGATGGCCGGGGTCGTCAAATGGCTCCGGGGCAAGAATACCGCCCCGGGGCCGGACGGTATCCCCGGCCGGGTCTGGCTGCTCGCAGCGAGCGTCCTGGGCGAGAGGCTGAGGAGCCTCTACTCTGGGCTCCTGAGGTCGGGGACGTTCCCCGACCTATGGAGAGAAAGTCGGATGGTCCTCTTGAGGAAGGATGGGAGGCCGGGGGATTCTCCCTCCGCGTACCGGCCCATTTGTCTCCTGGATGAGGCGGGCAAGATCTTCGAGAAGATCATTGTTGCCCGCCTCTCCAGACACCTGTCCCGCGACGGCCCAGATCTGGCGGACCGCCAGTTTGGCTTCCGGGAGGGGCGATCGACGGTCGACGCAATCGACCGTCTCAAGTCCCTCTCGGACAATGCCGTGGCAAGGGGCGGGGTGTGCTTGGCGGTGTCCATTGACATCGTCAATGCGTTCAACACCCTGCCCTGGTCCGCCATTAGGGAGGCCCTCGTCGATCACCAGGTGCCTCCCTATCTGAGGCGGGTGATCGGGGCCTACCTGCGGGACAGGTGGGTTGAATACCCGGGCCGGTGCGGGATGATACGGAGGGAAGTGGACCGCGGGGTCCCGCAGGGGTCCGTTTTAGGACCGCTCCTGTGGGACCTAGGTTACAACGCGGTCCTGGAAAAGGCCTCCCTGCCCGACGGTGCCATCCTCGTCTGCTACGCGGACGACACGTTGGTGGTCGCCGTCGGGAGTACCTTCGAGAGGACCATCCGTCGAGCAGAGGTTGCGGTGGCAGCCGTTGTCGCGAGGATCCGCGATCTGGGGCTGAAAATAGCCCCGGAGAAGGCCGAGGCTGTCTGGTTTCACGGACGGCCTCGGTCTCGGCCACCGGCCAGATCGTGGATCCGGGTTGGAGAAGCCTGCGTCGAGGTGAAGTCCGAGTTGAAATATCTCGGACTGATCCTCGACAGCCACTGGTGCTTCGATGCGCATCTCGACCGTCTCGTCCCCCGAGTCGAAAAGGCGGCGGCCTCTTTGGGCCGCCTGCTGCCCAACCTCGGGGGACCGGGAGATTTGGTGCGCCGCCTATACGTGGGCGTGGTGCGGTCTATGGCCTTATACGGTGCCCCAATATGGGCGCCGTACGTGATGACCAGCCGGCGCAACACGCTATTGTTGCGCCGGCTGCAGAGGCGGATGGCCATCCGCCTCATAAGAGGTTACCGCACCACGTCTACCGTGGCGGCGCTTGCTCTGGCGGGAGAACTTCCCTTCGAGCTTCAGGCGGCGGTGCGCGCCTATGTTTATGGGCGCACAAGCATCGCCAGCCGTGCTCGAGGGGCCCCGCCGGAGCGAGAGACGGTCGAGGGCTTCGAGCTCCAGGCCAGGAGACTAGCGCTCGCCAGATGGCGTGCCGAGCTTTGCTCCCACGCCGGCGAGCGCGTCCCCGGGGCTCTCCTGCCGCACTTCACCTCGTGGCGGGAGAGACGGCATGGCAGGCTCTCCTACCGAGCGACGCAGGTGTTCACCGGGCATGGCTGCTTCGGTGTCTACCTGTGTCGCATCGGGCGGGAAGCGACGACGGTGTGCCACCATTGTGGCGCGGAGGAAGACTCGGCGCAGCACACGCTGGAGGAATGTCCCGCCTTTTCAGCGCTGCGCCGAGTCCTAAAACGGGAAGTCGGTCACGACCTCGCACTCTCCAGCCTAGTTGGGGCCATGCTGGAGAGCCCGGGGAAGTGGGCGGCAGCAATCTCTTTCTGCGAGGAGGTTATGTCGCGGAAGGAGGCTGCCGAGCGGGATCGGGAGCTAACCGATCCCGCCCGACGTGCCCGGGGACGGCGTGCGCGCCCACGCCGAGAAACCCCGGGCAGCTGAGAGTGGGCGGGCGGCGGGTGTACCAGTACATGCTGGTTTCATTGCCCGCCGCCCGCCAACAGAGGAGGACGTCCACTGTTGGGAGTGGGGGATGATGAGTCGCCTGAAGGAGGCGAGGGTTAACTGTGATCCTCCTCCAATATACTCGTCGTCCCCCCGGCGGCCGCTGTGATCAGGGCGGGGGCCCTGGTCACCTATCGCGCGGTCGCCGTGTCGGGGCGGTGCGGGGTGCGACCCCTCGCGCCGCCGAATTTAAATGGATTTTAGGGGGGAGGATTTATTTTATTTCCTCCCGGGACGCGGCCGGCCATCATTACCATCCTGATGGCCGGCCAGGCGAGGGGGAGCCGCGGTAGTGTTCTTCAAGAGTTCCCGTGGCTCCCCCGTTGAATCGCCAGCGATCGGTCCTGCGTCCTCAGGTCGCCGTGGAGGTTTTAGTGGGTCAAACCCCACACTACCCTCGTCCCGCTCCCCCGGGCGGGGCGGGGGTGTCTGGCGAGCAGATTTCCTCCACGTAAAATAAAAAAAAAAAAAAAAAAAAAAAAGGTTATGTCAAGGTTATGTCAAGGTTATGTCAAGGTTATGTCAAGGTTATGTCAAGGTTATGTCAAGGTTCCCCCCCATGTCCGCTACCTTGTCGTGGTGGGGGGGCTTCGTGCCCTAATGATCCTCAAGGCTGTGCCGGCGGGGAATTTATTCCCTGGCAGGTTCTACCATGCCGGAGTGGCTTGAGGTGAGGGGCCAACTAAAGTCGGACACATACCGTAAACCTGTGGTCATGTTTTACAGGAACGGGGGTCTTGCCTTAACCGGCCGGGCCGCGAGGATGACAACCTCTCTAAAAAATCCCTAGCCCCAAGCAGTGTTGCGCGGTGAAGAGGGCGTAGCTGGAGTAAGCGCCAGCTATGGTTGGTGGGTGCACCAATCGTTAGCGGACAACCCCGGGGTACCTGGCGACCCCCCGGGCGTATTAGCCTTCCCCGGGTATGGCGGCTCTACCCGGGGTGACTTCCTTTCCGACCACACTCGTGGGATTAAGTATGGAGTCTACTTTTTCACAAACAACCGGGGAGGGGGGAAACGAGCGTGAGGTGGAGGTGCGCGGGCCTATCGTGCACCTCAAAAGATGCACAGAGCCGGTGTCGCGGAGGCATTCGGCGACACGCGGCAAAAAGAGGACCGCAGCGGGCCTTGGTGAGTGCGATGAGGGGGAGGAGTCAGATTTCTCTGTCTCCTCCCACCACTCATCGCAGAGTGTCCCGGGCTCGTCGTCAGCGAGGAAAAGAGGACGGCCGCCGACGACCGGCGAATATGTTGGCCTCGCAGAGGCCAAACTTAGGCTGGCCGAGGCTTCGCAGCTGGAGGCCGAGGCAAGGGAGGTGGCGGCGATATTCGACCCGGGAGCCCCCGTGCCGAGACCATCGCGGTCGAGCGTCCCGCTCCCGGACGAGACGGATATAGCGGAAAATTTCCGCAACCGTCCAACGCGGGATGTCGCGGCCGCTATATTGGAGAGTCTGGATGAAGTGGCCAGGATCTCCGGCGTGTCAAAGGGGCTGAAGGGCAATTTGGCCCGCGCCCTCAGGGTGGCCGCCTTAAACGGCAGGGTGGGGGTGTCCGAGCTTGCGGTTAGGTCAGCTACCGACGCCACGCGTGCCCTGGAGGCAGAGAATGCCGTCCTCAGGGGGCAAATGACGGAGCTGCGGGCGGAGGTGGCTCGGCTCCGGCAGGTGGTGGAGGCGAGTACGGCTGCTGCCGCAATGCCTCCGCCGCCGCGCCCGGGAGAGGGCTCAGTATCGCCGCCGATCGTCGCCGCCCGGGACTGCCAACGCTCCGGGCAAGAAAAGTCCTCGCCCCCACATGCGACTGCGCCCGCAGATTTTCTGGCGCAGATAAGCGCCCTGATAGACGCCAAATTGGCGTCATTCAGGAGGGAGCTCGCGCCGCGAACGGACTCGGCCCTGCGATCGGTGGCACCTGGGCCGTCCGTCCCCTCACAGTCTTCGGACAGGGTGGGGCGGAAGACGAAGAAGAAGAAGAAAGGTGGGAAAGCTGGGGCGGCTATAGCGGCCCAGACGGAGCCCGCTCGACCGCGAGCAGAATCGGCGCTACCCTCTGCCGCGCCTCCGCCCCAGGAGGCGTGGTCCCAGGTGGTTGGCCGCAAGGCTAAAAAGGCGGCTGCCAAGGCCACTGCGGCGGCGAATAATAAAAAAGGACGGGTGGTCCCGGCGGCCCCCAGGAAGACACCCCTGCCTCCGCGACCGCCACGCACAGCAGCGGTTACCATAACGGTTCCGTCTGGCGTGGACATTACTTACGCGCAGGCGATGGCCACTGCCAGGTCCAAGGTGGACCTGGCAGAAATTGGCATCGCCTCGCTGAGGCCGCGAAGGGCGGTGACTGGGGGGTTAATTTTGGAAGTCCCTGGCACCGATGGGGCCGCCAAGGCCACCGTCCTCGCCACAAAAGTGGCGGAAGCGCTGGCAGGCACCGGCGTAAAGGTCGCGCGTCCGGTCAAAAAAGCTGACCTTAGGGTGCGCGGCCTGGTCGATTCGACCACGCCGGCGGAGGTCGCTGCGGCTGTTGCCCGCGTGGGCGGGTGCAGCGAGGGGGACATCAATACCGGCGAAATCCGGTCTTCCCCCTCGGGATTGGGCACCCTCTGGGTCCGATGTCCTGCCGCGGCCGCTCGCAAGGTTGCTGTCGCGGGCCGGATAACCGTCGGCTGGACCCATGCAGCCGTGGAGGCCCTGAGTGCCCGGCCTCTGCAGTGTTACCGTTGCCTTGATGTTGGCCACACCAGTCAGCGGTGCACTTCTGCCGAGGATAGGTCCGACTGCTGCTATAGATGCGGCAGTCGGGACCATAAGGTGGCAGCCTGTACGGCCACGCCCAATTGTCCGCTTTGTGCGGGCGCGGGCAGGCCTTCTGGTCACCGCCTCGGCGGCCGGGCGTGTCCTGTCAGTGCGAGGCGAGGCAAGGTAGGCGGCCAAAGGTCGTCTGCCAGATTCAATAAAAAAGGGAAGGAAACCACGATGGCCAAGGCAGCGACCACCGTGGCCAGCAACGAAAAGGCGGCACCGCCTGATGCTACCGCCGCACCCGCGGGGGCGAATGGGGCCACTAAAGTCCCTGACGCCACCGCATCCGCGGCCGTGACGGCGATGGACACGGCTGTGTAATGGGGCCCCCGGGCCCGATTATACAAGTTAACCTCAACTGCTCGGCCAGAGCGCAGGATCTCCTGTTTCAATGCCTGGCCGAGCGGGGTGCCGGGTTGGCAGTCGTGGCGGAGCCGCACAGGGTCCCCAAACATCCACACTGGATGGGGGACTCGATTGGCTCCGCCGCGATTATTTGGGCTGGGAGGCCGGGGTCCCCGCCGTGCTCGCTTATCGAGCGCGGCCTGGGATACGTGGCCGTTGATTGGGGCGGCACCGCGGTTGTGGCGATATACGCACCTCCAAGGTGGTCCCTCGAAGAGTTTGAGCAGTATCTGGACGGGGTAGGGAGATGCGTCTCCCGCTGCCATCCCCGTCCGGTGCTGGTCCTGGGGGACTTCAATGCCAAGGCCTCGGCTTGGAGTTCCTCCGGGACTGACTCGAGGGGCCGGGAGGTGCTGGATTGGGCAGCGGGACTGGAGCTCCGTCTCCTGAACAAGGGCTCGGTCCATACGTGCGTGCGGCATAACGGGGGGTCCATCGTTGACCTTTCGTGGGCAACGCCCCCGGCCGCGCGCCGTATTACGGGGTGGAGGGTGGCGGAAGGGGTCGAGACGTTGTCTGACCACAGATACATAGTTCTCGACCTCTCCGCCGCCCTACCATCGACACCCCGTCGTCACCCCGCCGATGAAGGTTCGCCTCAGCCGCGGTGGGCGCTGAAGCGCCTCGACCAGGACGCTCTGATGGCGGCAGCACACGTCGTGGCCTGGCCAGCAACACCGGCCGGGCCAGTCGACGGGAATGGGGAGGCCCATTGGTTCCGGGGCGCAATGACGTCGATTTGCGACGTCGCCATGCCCCGGGCCAGGGTCTTCCCGAGGAAGGCGGTGTACTGGTGGTCGCGCGAAATAGCGGAATTACGCACCGAGTGCGTCCGCGCGCGACGCCAGTACGCTCGCGCCCGTCGACGACGACGAACGGACGACGTGCTGGCTGCCCAGCTGTACGGGCTATATCGGGAGAAGGTGGTCGCCCTGCAGCTGGCCATCAGGCGGGCAAAGGACCAGGCCTGGCGCGATCTCCTCGGCTCTCTGGACCGAGATCCGTGGGGGCGCCCATACAAGATGGCCCTGGGACGATTGCGTCCCTGGGCGCCCCCCGTGACGGAGAGCCTGGATCCGGGGCTGCTCGGGCGGGTCGTGGACGCTTTATTCCCCGTTAGCGGGGAGGCGTCCCGGTCCGTCCCTGAGACAGAGGAACATGAGTGGTCCCCGGATCTTGAGGTCGCGCCGGAGGAGATGGCCGGGGTCGTCAATTGGCTCCGGGGCAAGAATACCGCCCCGGGGCCGGACGGTATCCCCGGCCGGGTCTGGTTGCTCGCCACGAGCGTCCTGGGGGAGAGGCTGAGGAGCCTCTACTCGGGTCTCCTGAGGTCGGGGACGTTCCCCGACCTATGGAGAGAAAGTCGGATGGTCCTCTTGAGGAAGGATGGGAGGCCGGAGGATTCTCCCTCCGCGTACCGGCCCATTTGTCTCCTGGATGAGGCGGGCAAGATCTTCGAGAAGATCATTGTTGCCCGCCTCTCCAGACACCTGTCCCGAGACGGCCCAGATCTGGCGGACTGCCAGTTTGGCTTCCGGGAGGGGCGATCGACGGTCGACGCTATCGACCGTCTCAAGTCCCTCTCGGACAATGCCGTGGCAAGGGGCGGGGTGTGCTTGGCGGTGTCCATTGACATCGGCAATGCGTTCAACACCCTGCCCTGGTCCGCCATCAGGGGGGCCCTCGTCGATCACCAGGTGCCTCCCTATCTGAGGCGGGTGATCGGAGCCTACCTGCGGGACAGGTGGGTCGAATACCCCGGCCGGTACGGGATGATTCGGAGGGAGGTGGACTGCGGGGTCCCGCAGGGGTCCGTGCTAGGACCGCTCCTGTGGGACCTGGGTTACAGCGCGGTCCTGGAAAAGGCCTCCCTGCCCGACGGTGCCACCCTCGTCTGCTACGCGGACGACACGTTGGTGGTCGCCGTCGGGAGTACCTTCGAGAGGACCATCCGACGAGCAGAGGTTGCGGTGGCAGCCGTCGTCGCGAGGATCCGCGATCTGGGGCTGAAAATAGCCCCGGACAAGGCCGAGGCTGTCTGGTTCCACGGACGGCATCGGTCTCGGCCACCGGCCAGATCGTGGATCCGGGTTGGAGAAGCCTGCGTAGAGGTGAAGTCCCAGTTGAAATATCTCGGACTGATCCTCGACAGCCGCTGGAGCTTCGATGCGCATCTCGACCGTCTCGTCCCCCGAGTCGAAAAGGCGGCGGCCTCTTTGGGCCGCCTGCTGCCCAACCTCGGGGGACCGGGAGATTTGGTGCGCCGCCTATACCTGGGCGTGGTGCGGTCTATGGCCTTATACGGTGCCCCAATATGGGCGCCGTACGTGATGACCAGCCGGCGCAACACGCTGTTGTTGCGCAGGGTGCAGAGGCGGATGGCCATCCGCCTCATAAGAGGTTACCGCACCACGTCTACCGTGGCGGCGCTTGCTCTGGCGGGAGAACTTCCCTTCGAGCTTCAGGCGGCGGTGCGCGCCTATGTTTATAGTCGCACAAGCATCGCCAGCCGTGCTCGAGGGGCCCCGCCGGAGCGAGAGACGGTCGAGGGCTTCGAGCTCCAGGCCCGGCGACTAGCGCTCGCCAGATGGCGTGCCGAGCTTTGCTCCCACGCCGGCGAGCGCGTCCCCGGGGCTCTCCTGCCGCACTTCACCTCGTGGCGGGAGAGACGGCATGGCAGGCTCTCCTACCGAGCGACGCAGGTGTTCACCGGGCATGGCTGCTTCGGTGTCTACCTGTGTCGCATCGGGCGGGAAGCGACGACGGTGTGCCACCATTGTGGCGCGGAGGAAGACTCGGCGCAGCACACGCTGGAGGAATGTCCCGCCTTTTCAGCGCTGCGCCGAGTCCTAAAACGAGAAGTGGGCCACGACCTCGCACTCTCCAGCCTAGTTGGGGCCATGCTGGAGGGCCCGGGGAAGTGGGCGGCAGCAATCTCTTTCTGCGAGGAGGTTATGTCGCGGAAGGAGGCTGCCGAGCGAGATCGGGAGCTTACAGATCCCGCCCGACGTGCCCGGGAACGGCGTGCGCGCCCACGCCGAGAAACCCCGGGCAGCTGAGAGTAGGCGGGCGGCGGGTGTACCAGAACATGCTGGTTTCATTGCCCGCCGCCCGCCAACAGAGGAGGACCTCCACTGTTGGGAGTGGGGGATGACGAGTCGTCTGAAGGAGGCGAGTGTTAACTGTGATCCTCCTCCAATATACTCGTCGTCCCCCCGGCGGCCGCTGTGATCAGGGCGGGGGCCCTGGTCACCTATCGCGCGGTCGCCGTGTCGGGGCGGTGCGGGGTGCGACCCCTCGCGCCGCCGAATTTAAATGGATTTTAGGGGGGAGGATTTATTTTATTTCCCCCCGGGACGCGGCCGGCCATCGTTACCATCTTGATGGCCGGCCAGGCGAGGGGGAGCCGCGGTAGTGTTCTCCAAGAGTTCCCGTGGCTCCCCCGTTGAATCGCCAGCGATCGGTCCTGCGTCTTCAGGTCGCCGTGGAGGTTTTAGTGGGTCAATCCCCACACTACCCTCGTCCCGCTCCCCCGGGCGGGGCGGGGGTGTCTGGCGAGCAGATTTCCTCCACGTAAAATAAAAAAAAATAAAAAAAAAAAAAAAAAAAAAAAAAAAAAAAAAAAAAAAAAAAAAAAAAAAAATGTCAAGGTTGTTTCTCTCCGCGAGCGTCCTGGGGGAGAGGCTGAGGAGCCTCTACTCTGGGCTCCTGAGGTCGGGAACGTTCCCCGACCTATGGAGAGAAAGTCGGATGGTCCTCTTGAGGAAGGATGGGAGGCCGGGGGATTCTCCCTCCGCGTACCGGCCCATTTGTCTCCTGGATGAGGCGGGCAAGATCTTCGAGAAGATCATTGTTGCCCGCCTCTACAGACACCTGTCCCGCGACGGCCCCGATCTAGCGGACTGCCAGTTTGGCTTCCGGGAGGGGCGATCGACGGTCGACGCTATCGACCGTCTCAAGTCCCTCTCGGACAATGCCGTGGCAAGGGGCGGGGTGTGCTTGGCGGTGTCCATTGACATCGTCAATGCGTTCAACACCCTGCCCTGGTCCGCCATTAGGGAGGCCCTCGTTGATCACCAGGTGCCTCCCTATCTGAGGCGGGTGATCGGGGCCTACCTGCGGGACAGGTGGGTTGAATACCCGGGCCGGTACGGGATGATACGGAGGGAAGTGGACCGCGGGGTCCCGCAGGGGTCCGTTTTAGGACCGCTCCTGTGGGACCTGGGTTACAACGCGGTCCTGGAAAAGGCCTCCCTGCCCGAAGGTGCCACCCTCGTCTGCTACGCGGACGACACGTTGGTGGTCGCCGTCGGGAGTACCTTCGAGAGGACCATCCGACGAGCAGAGGTTGCGGTGGCAGCCGTCGTCGCGAGGATCCGCGATCTGGGGCTGAAAATAGCCCCGGAGAAGGCCGAGGCTGTCTGGTTCCACGGACGGCCTCGGTCTCGGCCACCGGCCAGATCGTGGATCCGGGTTGGAGAAGCCTGCGTCGAGGTGAAGTCCGAGTTGAAATATCTCGGACTGATCCTCGACAGCCGCTGGAGCTTCGATGCGCATCTCGACCGTCTCGTCCCCCGAGTCGAAAAGGCGGCGGCCTCTTTGGGCCGCCTGCTGCCCAACCTCGGGGGACCGGGAGATTTGGTGCGCCGCCTATACCTGGGCGTGGTGCGGTCTATGGCCTTATACGGTGCCCCAATATGGGCGCTGTACGTGATGACCAGCCGGCGCAACACGCTGTTGTTGCGCCGGCTGCAGAGGCGGATGGCCATCCGCCTCATAAGAGGTTACCGCACCACGTCTACCGTGGCGGCGCTTGCTCTGGCGGGAGAACTTCCCTTCGAGCTTCAGGCGGCGGTGCGCGCCTATGTTTATGGGCGCACAAGCATCGCCAGCCGTGCTCGAGGGGCCCTGCCGGAGCGAGAGACGGTCGAGGGCTTCGAGCTCCAGGCCCGGCGACTAGCGCTCGCCAGATGGCGTGCCGAGCTTTGCTCCCACGCCGGCGAGCGCGTCCCCGGGGCTCTCCTGCCGCACTTCACCTCGTGGCGGGAGAGACGGCATGGCAGGCTCTCCTACCGAGCGACGCAGGTGTTCACCGGGCATGGCTGCTTCGGTGTCTACCTGTGTCGCATCGGGCGGGAAGCGACGACGGTGTGCCACCACTGTGGCGCGGAGGAAGACTCGGCGCAGCACACGCTGGAGGAATGTCCCGCCTTTTCAGCGCTGCGCCGAGTCCTAAAACGGGAAGTCGGCCACGACCTCGCACTCTCCAGCCTAGTTGGGGCCATGCTGGAGGGCCCGGGGAAGTGGGCGGCAGCAATCTCTTTCTGCGAGGAGGTTATGTCGCGGAAGGAGGCTGCCGAGCGGGATCGGGAGCTTACAGATCCCGCCCGACGTGCCCGGGGACGGCGTGCGCGCCCGCGCCGAGAAACCCCGGGCAGCTGAGAGTAGGCGGGCGGCGGGTGTACCAGAATATGCTGGTTTCATTGCCCGCCGCCCGCCAACAGAGGAGGACGTCCACTGTTGGGAGTGGGGGATGACGAGTCGCCTGAAGGAGGCGAGGGTAAACTGTGATCCTCCTCCAATATACTCGTCGTCCCCCCGGCGGCCGCTGTGATCAGGGCGGGGGCCCTGGTCACCTATCGCGCGGTCGCCGTGTCGGGGCGGTGCGGGGTGCGACCCCTCGCGCCGCCGAATTTAACTGGATTTTAGGGGGGAGTATTTATCTACCCCCGGGACGCGGCCGGCCAACGTTACCATCCTGATGGCCGGCCAGGCGAGGGGGAGCCGCGGTAGTGTTCTTCAAGAGTTCCCGTGGCTCCCCCGTTGAATCGCCAGCGATCGGTCCTGCGTCCTCAGGTCGCCGTGGAGGTTTTAGTGGGTCGAACCCCACACTACCCTCGTCCCGCTCCCCCGGGCGGGGCGGGGGTGTCTGGCGAGCAGATTTCCTCCACGTAAAATAAAAAAAAAAAAAAAAAAAAAAAAAAAGGTTATGTCAAGGTTATGTCAAGGTTATGTCAAGGTTATGTCAAGGTTCCCCCCCGTGTCCGCTACCTTGTCGTGGTGGGGGGGCTTCGTGCCCTAATGATCCTCAAGGCTGTGCCGGCGGGGAATTTATTCCCTGGCAGGTTCTACCATGCCGGAGTGGCTTGAGGTGAGGGGCCAACTAAAGTCGGACACATACCGTAAACCTGTGGTCATGTTTTACAGGAACGGGGGTCTTGCCTTAACCGGCCGGGCCGCGAGGATGACAACCTCTCTAAAAAATCCCTAGCCCCAAGCAGTGTTGCGCGGTGAAGAGGGCGTAGCTGGAGTAAGCGCCAGCTATGGTTGGTGGGTGCACCAATCGTTAGCGGACAACCCCGGGGTACCTGGCGACCCCCCGGGCGTATTAGCCTTCCCCGGGTATGGCGGCTCTACCCGGGGTGACCTCCTTTCCGACCACACTCGTGGGATTAAGTATGGAGTCTACTTTTTCACAAACAACCGGGGAGGGGGGAAACGAGCGTGAGGTGGAGGTGCGCGGGCCTATCGTGCGCCTCAAAAGATGCACAGAGCCGGTGTCGCGGAGGCATTCGGCGACACGCGGCAAAAAGAGGACCGCAGCGGGCCTTGGTGAGTGCGATGAGGGGGAGGAGTCAGATTTCTCTGTCTCCTCCCACCACTCATCGCAGAGTGTCCCGGGCTCGTCGTCAGCGAGGAAAAGAGGACGGCCGCCGACGACCGGCGAATATGTTGGCCTCGCAGAGGCCAAACTTAGGCTGGCCGAGGCTTCGCAGCTGGAGGCCGAGGCAAGGGAGGTGGCGGCGATATTCGACCCGGGAGCCCCCGTGCCGAGACCATCGCGGTCGAGCGTCCCGCTCCCGGACGAGACGGATATAGCGGAAAATTTCCGCAACCGTCCAACGCGGGATGTCGCGGCCGCTATATTGGAGAGCCTGGATGAAGTGGCCAGGATCTCCGGCGTGTCAAAGGGGCTGAAGGGCAATTTGGCCCGCGCCCTAAGGGTGGCCGCCTTAAACGGCAGGGTGGGGGTGTCCGAGCTTGCGGTTAGGTCGGCTACCGACGCCACGCGTGCCCTGGAGGCAGAGAATGCCGTCCTCAGGGGGCAAATGACGGAGCTGCGGGCGGAGGTGGCTCGGCTCCGGCAGGTGGTGGAGGCGAGTACGGCTGCTGCCGCAATGCCTCCGCCGCCGCGCCCGGGAGGGGGCTCAGTATCGCCGCCGATCGTCGCCGCCCGGGACTGCCAACGCTCCGGGCAAGAAAAGTCCTCGCCCCCACATGCGACTGCGCCCGCAGATTTTCTGGCGCAGATAAGCGCCCTGATAGACGCCAAATTGGCGTCATTCAGGAGGGAGCTCGCGCCGCGAACGGACTCGGCCCTGCGATCGGTGGCACCTGGGCCGTCCGTCCCCTCACAGTCTTCGGACAGGGTGGGGCGGAAGTCGAAGAAGAAGAAGAAAGGTGGGAAAGCTGGGGCGGCTATAGCGGCCCAGACGGAGCCCGCTCGACCGCGAGCAGAATCGGCGCTACCATCTGCCGCGCCTCCGCCCCAGGAGGCGTGGTCCCAGGTTGTTGGCCGCAAGGCTAAAAAGGCGGCTGCCAAGGCCACTGCGGCCGCGAATAAAAAAGGACGGGTGGTCCCGGCGGCCCCCAGGAAGACACCCCTGCCTCCGCGACCGCCACGCACAGCAGCGGTTACCATAACGGTTCCGTCTGGCGTGGACATTACTTACGCGCAGGCGATGGCCACTGCCAGGTCCAAGGTGGACCTGGCAGAAATTGGCATCGCCTCGCTGAGGCCGCGAAGGGCGGTGACTGGGGGGTTAATTTTGGAAGTCCCTGGCACCGATGGGGCCGCCAAGGCCACCGTCCTCGCCACAAAAGTGGCGGAAGCGCTGGCAGGCACCGGCGTAAAGGTCGCGCGTCCGGTCAAAAAAGCTGACCTTAGGGTGCGCGGCCTGGTCGATTCGACCACGCCGGCGGAGGTCGCTGCGGCTGTTGCCCGCGTGGGCGGGTGCAGCGAGGGGGACATCAATACCGGCGAAATCCGGTCTTCCCCCTCGGGATTGGGCACCCTCTGGGTCCGATGTCCTGCCGCGGCCGCTCGCAAGGTTGCTGTCGCGGGCCGGATAACCGTCGGCTGGACCCATGCAGTCGTGGAGGCCCTGAGTGCCCGGCCTCTGCAGTGTTACCGTTGCCTTGATGTTGGCCACACCAGTCAGCGGTGCACTTCTGCCGAGGATAGGTCCGACTGCTGCTATAGATGCGGCAGTCGGGACCATAAGGTGGCAGCCTATACGGCCACGCCCAATTGTCCGCTTTGTGCGGGCGCGGGCAAGCCGTCTGGTCACCGCCTCGGCAGCCGGGCTTGTCCTGCCAGTGCGGGGCGGGGCAGGGGAGGCGGCCAAAGGCCGTCTGCCAGATTGAATAAAAAAAGGAAGGAAACCGCGATGGCCAAGGCAGTGACCACCGTGGCCAGCAACGTAAAGGCGGCACCGCCTGATGCTACCGCCGCACCCACGAGGGCGGATGGGGCCACTAAAGTCCCAGACGCCACCGCATCCGCGGCCGTGACGGCGATGGACACGGCTGTGTAATGGGGCCCCCGGGCCCGATAATACAAGTTAACCTCAACTGCTCGGCCAGAGCGCAGGATCTCCTGTTTCAATGCCTGGCCGAGCGGGGTGCCGGGTTGGCAGTCGTGGCGGAGCCGCACAACGTCCCCAAACATCCACACTGGATGGGGGACTCGATTGGCTCCGCCGCGATTATTTGGGCTGGGAGGTCGGGGTCCCCGCCGTGCTCGCTTATCGAGCGCGGCCTGGGATACGTGGCCGTTGATTGGGGCGGCATCGCGGTTGTGGCGATATACGCACCTCCAAGTTGGTCCCTCGAAGAGTTTGAGCAGTATCTGGACGGGGTAGGGAGATGCGTCTCCCGCTGCCATCCCCGTCCGGTGCTGGTCCTGGGGGACTTCAATGCCAAGGCCACGGCTTGGGGTTCCCCCGGGACTGACTCGAGGGGCCGGGAGGTGCTGGATTGGGCGGCGGGACTGGAGCTCCGTCTCCTGAATACGGGCTCGGTCCATACGTGCGTGCGGCATAACGGGGGGTCCATCGTTGACCTTTCGTGGGCAACGCCCCCGGCCGCGCGCCGTATTACGGGGTGGAGGGTGGCGGAAGGGGTCGAGACGTTGTCTGACCACAGATACATAATTCTCGGCCTCTCCGCCGCCCCACCATCGACACCCCGTCGTCGCCCCGCTGATGAAGGATCGCCTCAACCGCGGTGGGCGCTGAAGCGCCTCGACCAGGACGCTCTGATGGCGGCAGCCCACGTCGTGGCCTGGCCAGCAACACCGGCCGGGCCAGTCGACGGGAATGGGGAGGCCCGTTGGTTCCGGGGCGCAATGACGTCGGTTTGCGACGTCGCCATGCCCCGGGCCAGGGTCTTCCCGAGGAAGGCTGTGTACTGGTGGTCGCGTGCGATAGCTGAATTACGCACCGAGTGCGTCCGCGCGCGACGCCAGTACGCTCGCGCCCGTCGACGACGACGTACGGACGACGTGCTGGCTGCCCAGCTGTACGGGCGATATCGGGAGAAGGTGGTCGCCCTGCAGCTGGCCATCAGGCGAGCGAAGGACCAGGCCTGGCGCGATCTCCTCGGCTCTCTAAACCGAGATCCGTGGGGGCGCCCATACAAGATGGCATTGGGACGATTGCGTCCCTGGGCGCCCCCCGTGACGGAGAGCCTGGATCCGGGGCTGCTCGGGCGGGTCGTGGACGCTTTATTCCCCGTTAGCGAGGGGCCGTCCCGGCCCGTCCCTGAGCCAGAGGAACATGAGTGGTCCCCGGATCTTGAGGTCGCGCCGGAGGAGATGGCCGGGGTCGTCAAATGGCTCCGGGGCAAGAATACCGCCCCGGGGCCGGACGGTATCCCCGGCCGGGTCTGGTTGCTCGCCACGAGCGTCCTGGGGGAGAGGCTGAGGAGCCTCTACTCTGGGCTCCTGAGGTCGGGGACGTTCCCCGACCTATGGAGAGAAAGTCGGATGGTCCTCTTGAGGAAGGATGGGAGGCCGGGGGATTCTCCCTCCGCGTACCGGCCCATTTGTCTCCTGGATGAGGCGGGCGAGATCTTCGAGAAGATCATTGTTGCCCGCCTCTCCAGGCACCTGTCCCGCGACGGCCCAGATCTGGCGGACTGCCACTTTGGCTTCCGGGAGGGGCGATCGACGGTCGACGCTATCGTCCGTCTCAAGTCCCTCTCGGACAATGCCGTGGCAAGGGGCGGGGTGTGCTTGGCGGTGTCCATTGACATCGTCAATGCGTTCAACACCCTGCCCTGGTCCGCCATTAGGGGGGCCCTCGTCGATCACCAGGTGCCTCCCTATCTGAGGCGGGTGATCGGGGCCTACCTGCGGGACAGGTGGGTCGAATACCCGGGCCGGTACGGGATGATACGGAGGGAAGTGGACCGCGGGGTCCCGCAGGGGTCTGTTTTAGGACCGCTCCTGTGGGACCTGGGTTACAACGCGGTCCTGGAAAAGGCCTCCCTGCCCGACGGTGCCACCCTCGTCTGCTACGCGGACGACACGTTGGTGGTCGCCGTCGGAAGTACCTTCGAGAGGACCATCCAACGAGCAGAGGTTGCGGTGGCAGCCGTCGTCGCGAGGATCCGCGATCTGGGGCTGAAAATAGCCCCGGGGAAGGCCGAGGCTGTCTGGTTCCACGGACGGCCTCGGTCTCGGCCACCGGCCAGATCGTGGATCCGGGTTGGAGAAGCCTGCGTCGAGGTGAAGTCCCAGTTGAAATATCTCGGACTGATCCTCGACAGCCGCTGGAGCTTCGATGCGCATCTCGACCGTCTCGTCCCCCGAGTCGAAAAGGCGGCGGCCTCTTTGGGCCGCCTGCTGCCCAACCTCGGGGGACCGGGAGATTTGGTGCGCCGCCTATACCTGGGCGTGGTGCGGTCTATGGCCTTATACGGTGCCCCAATCTGGGCGCCGTACGTGATGACCAGCCGGCGCAACACGCTGTTGTTGCGCCGGCTGCAGAGGCGGATGGCCATCCGCCTCATAAGAGGTTACCGCACCACGTCTACCGTGGCGGCGCTTGCTCTGGCGGGAGAACTTCCCTTCGAGCTTCAGGCGGCGGTGCGCGCCTATGTTTATGGGCGCACAAACATCGCCAGCCGTGCTCGAGGGGCCCTGCCGGAGCGAGAGTCGGTCGAGGGCTTCGAGCTCCAGGCCCGGCGACTAGCGCTCGCCAGATGGCGTGCCGAGCTTTGCTCCCACGCCGGCGAGCGCGTCCCCGGGGCTCTCCTGCCGCACTTCACCTCGTGGCGGGAGAGACGGCATGGCAGGCTCTCCTACCGAGCGACGCAGGTGTTCACCGGGCATGGCTGCTTCGGTGTCTACCTGTGTCGCATCGGGCGGGAAGCGACGACGGTGTGCCACCATTGTGGCGCGGAGGAAGACTCGGTGCAGCACACGCTGGAGGAATGTCCCGCCTTTTCAGCGCTGCGCCGAGTCCTAAAACGGGAAGTCGGCCACGACCTCGCACTCTCCAGCCTAGTTGGGGCCATGCTGGAGGGCCCGGGGAAGTGGGCGGCAGCAATCTCTTTCTGCGAGGAGGTTATGTCGCGGAAGGAGGCTGCCGAGCGGGATCGGGAGCTTACAGATCCCGCCCGACGTGCCCGGGGACGGCGTGCGCGCCCGCGCCGAGAAACCCCGGGCAGCTGAGAGTAGGCGGGCGGCGGGTGTACCAGAACATGCTGGTTTCATTGCCGGCCGCCCGCCAACAGAGGAGGACCTCCACTGTTGGGAGTGGGGGATGACGAGTCGCCTGAAGGAGGCGAGGGTTAACTGTAATCCTCCTCCAATATACTCGTCGTCCCCCCGGCGTCCGCTGTGATCAGGGCGGGGGCCCTGGTCACCTATCGCGCGGTCGCCGTGTCGGGGCGGTGCGGAGTGCGACCCCTCGCGCCGCCGAATTTAAATGGATTTTAGGGGGGAGGATTATATCTCCCCAGGGACGCGGCCGGCCATCCTTACCATCCTGATGGCCGGCCAGGCGAGGGGGAGCCGCGGTAGTGTTCTTCAAGAGTTCCCGTGGCTCCCCCGTTGAATCGCCAGCGATCGGTCCTGCGTCCTCAGGTCGCCGTGGAGGTTTTAGTGGGTCAAACCCCACACTACCCTCGTCCCGCTCCCCCGGGCGGGGCGGGGGTGTCTGGCGAGCAGATTTCCTCCACGTAAAATAAAAAAAAAATAAAAAAAAAAAAAAAAAAAGGTTCCGCCTTAAACGGCAGGGTGGGGGTGTCCGAGCTGGCAGTGAGGTCTGCTACCGACGCCACGCGTGTCCTGGAGGCCGAAAATGCCGTCCTCAGGGGGCAAATGATGGAGCTGCAGGCGGAGGTGGCCCGGCTCCGGCAGGTGGTGGAGGCGAGAACGGCTGCTGCCGCAATGCCTCCGCCGCCACGCCCTGGAGAGGGCTCAGTATCGCCGCCGATCGTCGGCGCCCGGGATTGCCATCGCTCCGGGCAAGAAAGGTCTTCGCCACCACCTGCGGCTGCGCCCGCAGATTTTCTGGCGCAAATAGGCGCCCTGATAGACGCCAAATTGGCGTCATTCAGGAGGGAGCTCGCGCCGCGAACGGACTCGGCCCTGCGATCGGTGGCCCCTGGGCCGTCCGTCCCCTCACAGTCTTCGGACAGAGTGGGGCGGAAGACGAAGAAGAAGAAGAAAGGTGGGAAAGCTGGGGCGGCTATAGCGGCTCAGACGGAGCCCGCTCGACCTCGAGCAGAATTGGCCCCACACTCCGCCGCGCCTCCACCCCAGGAGGCGTGGTCCCAGGTGGTTGGCCGGAAGGCCAAAAAGGCGGTTGCCAAGGCCACTGCGGCCGCGAATAGGAAAGGACGGGTGGTACCGGTGGCCCCCAGGAAGACACCGCTGCCTCCTCGACCGCCACGCACAGCAGCGGTTACCATAACGGTTCCGTCTGGCGTGGACATTACTTACGCGCAGGCGATGGCCACTGCCAGGTCCAAGGTGGACCTGGCAGAAATTGGCATCGCCTCGCTGAAGCCGCGAAGGGCGGTGACTGGGGGGTTAATTTTGGAGGTCCCTGGCACCGATGGGGCCGCCAAGGCCACCGTCCTCGCCACAAAAGTGGCGGAAGCGTTGGCAGGCACCGGCGTAAAGGTCGCGCGTCCGGTCAAAAAAGCGGACCTTAGGGTGCGCGGCCTGGTCGATTCGACCACGCCGGCTGAGGTGGCTGCGGCTGTTGCCCGCGTGGGCGGGTGCAGCGAGGGGGACATCAATACCGGCGAAATCCGGTCTTCCCCCTCGGGATTGGGCACCCTCTGGGTCCGATGTCCTGCCGCGGCCGCTCGCAAGGTTGCTGTCGCGGGCCGGATAACCATCGGCTGGACCCAGGCAGCCGTGGAGGCCCTGAGTGCCCGGCCTCTGCAGTGTTACCGTTGCCTTGGTGTTGGCCACACCAGTCAGCGGTGCACTTCTGCTGAGGATAGGTCCGACTGCTGCTATAGATGCGGCAGTCGGGACCATAAGGTGGCAGCCTGTACGGCCACGCCCAATTGTCCCCTTTGTGCGGGCGCGGGCAAGCCGTCTGGTCACCGCCTCGGCAGCCGGGCATGTCCTGCCAGTGTGAGGCGAGGCAAGGTAGGCGGCCAAAGGCCGTCTGCCAGACATAATAAAAAAGGGAAGGTAACCACGATGGCCAAGGCAGCGACCACCGTGGCCAGCAACGTAAAGGCAGCATCGCCTGATGCTACCGCCGCGCCCGCGGGGGCGGATGGGGCCATTAAAGTCCCAGACGCCACCGCATCCGCGGCCGTGACGGCGATGGACACGGCTGTGTAATGGGGCCCCCGGGCCCGATATTACAAGTTAACCTCAACTGCTCGGCCAGAGCGCAGGATCTCCTGTTTCAATGCATGGCCGAGCGGGGTGCCGGGTTGGCAGTCGTGGCGGAGCCGCACAGGGTCCCCAAACATCCACACTGGATGGGGGACTCGATTGGCTCCGCAGCGATTATTTGGGCTGGGAGGCCGGGGTCCCCGCCGTGCTCGGTTATCGAGCGCGGCCTGGGATACGTGGCCGTTGATTGGGGCGGAACCGCGGTTGTAGCGATATACGCACCTCCAAGGTGGTCCCTCGAAGAGTTTGAGCAGTATCTGGACGGGGTAGGGAGATGCGTCTCCCGCTGCCATCCCCGTCCGGTGCTGGTCCTGGGGGACTTCAATGCCAAGGCCACGGCTTGGGGTTCCCCCGGGACTGACTCGAGGGGCCGGGAGGTGCTGGATTGGGCGGCGGGACTGGAGCTCCGTCTCCTGAACACGGGCTCGGTCCATACGTGCGTGCGGCATAACGGGGGGTCCATCGTTGACCTTTCGTGGGCAACGCCCCCGGCCGCGCGCCGTATTACGGGGTGGAGGGTGGCTGAAGGGGTCGAGACGTTGTCTGACCACAGATACATAGTTCTCGGCCTCTCCGCCGCCCCACCATCGACATCCCGTCGTCGCCCCGCCGATGAAGGATCGCCTCAGCCGCGGTGGGCGCTGAAGCGCCTCGACCATGACGCTCTGATGGCGGCAGCACACGTCGTGGCCTGGCCAGCAACACCGGCCGGGCCAGTTGACGGGAATGGGGAGGCCCATTGGTTCCGGGGCGCAATGACGTCGGTTTGCGACGTCGCCATGCCCCGGGCCAGGGTCTTCCCGAGGAAGGCGGTGTACTGGTGGTCGCGCGCGATAGCGGAATTACGCACCGAGTGCGTCCGCGCGCGACGCCAGTACGCTCGCGCCCGTCGACGACGACGTACGGATGACGTGCTGGCTGCCCAGCTGTACGGGCGATATCGGGAGAAGGTGGTCGCCCTGCAGCTGGCCATCAGGCGAGCGAAGGACCAGGCCTGGCGCGATCTCCTCGGCTCTCTGAACCGAGATCCGTGGGGGCGCCCATACAAGATGGCATTGGGACGACTACGTCCCTGGGCGCCCCCCGTGACGGAGAGCCTGGATCCGGGGCTGCTCGGGCGGGTCGTGGACGCTTTATTCCCCGTTAGCGGGGAGGCGTCCCGGCTCGTCCCTGAGCCAGAGGAACATGAGTGGTCCCCGGATCTTGAGGTCGCGCCGGAGGAGATGGCCGGGGTCGTCAAATGGCTCCGGGGCAAGAATACCGCCCCGGGGCCGGACGGTATCCCCGGCCGGGTCTGGTTGCTCGCCGCGAGCGTCCTGGGGGAGAGGCTGAGGAGCCTCTACTCTGGGCTCCTGAGGTCGGGGACGTTCCCCGACCTATGGAGAGAAAGTCGGATGGTCCTCTTGAGGAAGGATGGGAGGCCGGCGGATTCTCCTTCCGCGTACCGGCCCATTTGTCTCCTGGATGAGGCGGGCAAGATCTTCGAGAAGATCATTGTAGCCCGCCTCTCCAGACACCTGTCCCGCGACGGCCCAGATCTGGCGGACTGCCAGTTTGGCTTCCGGGAGGGGCGATCGACGGTCGACGCTATCGACCGTCTCAAGTCCCTCTCGGACAATGCCGTGGCAAGGGGCGGGGTGTGCTTGGCGGTGTCCATTGACATCGTCAATGCGTTCAACACCCTGCCCTGGTCCGCCATTAGGGAGGCCCTCGTTGATCACCAGGTGCCTCCCTATCTGAGGCGGGTGATCGGGGCCTACCTGCGGGACAGGTGGGTTGAATACCCGGGCCGGTGCGGGATGATACGGAGGGAAGTGGACCGCGGGGTCCCGCAGGGGTCCGTTTTAGGACCGCTCCTGTGGGACCTGGGTTACAACGCGGTCCTGGAGAAGGCCTCCCTGCCCGACGGTGCCACCCTCGTCTGCTACGCGGACGACACGTTGGTGGTCGCCGCTGGGAGTACCTTCGAGAGGACCATCCGACGAGCAGAGGTTGCGGTGGCAGCCGTCGTCGCGAGGATCCACGATCTGGGGCTGAAAATAGCCCCGGAGAAGGCCGAGGCTGTCTGGTTTCACGGACGGCCTCGGTCTCGGCCACCGGCCAGATCGTGGGTCCGGGTTGGAGAAGCCTGCGTAGAGGTGAAGTCCGAGTTGAAATATCTCGGACTGATCCTCGACAGCCGCTGGAGCTTCGATGCGCATCTCGACCGTCTCGTCCCCCGAGTCGAAAAGACGGCGGCCTCTTTGGGCCGCCTGCTGCCCAACCTCGGGGGACCGGGAGATTTGGTGCGCCGCCTATACCTGGGCGTGGTGCGGTCTATGGCCTTATACGGTGCCCCAATATGGGCGCCGTACGTGATGACCAGCCGGCGCAACACGCTGTTGTTACGCCGGCTGCAGAGGCGGATGGCCATCCGCCTCATAAGAGGTTACCGCACCACGTCTACCGTGGCGGCGCTTGCTCTGGCGGGTGAACTTCCCTTCGAGCTTCAGGCGGCGGTGCGCGCCTATGTTTACAGGCGCACTAGCATCGCCAGCCGTGCTCGGGGGTCCCCGCCGGAGCGAGAGACGGTCGAGGGCTTCGGGCTCCAGGCCCGGCGACTAGCGCTCGCCAGATGGCGTGCCGAGCTTTGCTCCCACGCCGGCGAGCGCGTCCCCGGGGCTCTCCTGCCGCACTTCACCTCGTGGCGGGAGAGACGGCATGGCAGGCTCACCTACCGAGCGACGCAGGTGTTCACCGGGCATGGCTGCTTCGGTGTCTACCTGTGTCGCATCGGGCGGGAAGCGACGACGGTGTGCCACCACTGTGGCGCGGAGGAAGACTCGGCGCAGCACACGCTGGAGGAATGTCCCGCCTTTTCAGCGCTGCGCCGAGTCCTAAAACGAGAAGTCGGCCACGACCTCGCACTCTCCAGCCTAGTTGGGGCCATGCTGGAGGGCCCGGGGAAGTGGGCGGCAGCAATCTCTTTCTGCGAGGAGGTTATGTCGCGGAAGGAGGCTGCCGAGCGGGATCGGGAGCTTACAGATCCCGCCCGACGTTCCCGGGGACGGCGTGCGCGCCCACGCCGAGAAACCCCGGGCAGCTGAGAGTAGGCGGGCGGCGGGTGTACCAGAACATGCTGGTTTGATTGCCCGCCGCCCGCCAACAGAGGAGGACCTCCACTGTTGGGAGTGGGGGATGACGAGTCGCCTGAAGGAGGCGAGGGTTAACTGTAATCCTCCTCCAATATACTCGTCGTCCCCCCGGCGGCCGATGTGATCAGGGCGGGGGCCCTGGTCACCTATCGCGCGGTCGCCGTGTCGGGGCGGTGCGGGGTGCGACCCCTCGCGCCGCCGAATTTAAATGGATTTTAGGGGGGAGGATTTATTTTATTTCCCCCCGGGACGCGGCCGGCCATCGTTACCATCTTGATGGCCGGCCAGGCGAGGGGGAGCCGCGGTAGTGTTCTTCAAGAGTTCCCGTGGCTCCCCCGTTGAATCGCCAGCGATCGGTCCTGCGTCCTCAGGTCGCCGTGGAGGTTTTAGTGGGTCAAACCCCACACTACCCTCGTCCCGCTCCCTCGGGCGGGGCGGGGGTGTCTGGCGAGCAGATTTCCTCCACGTAAAATAAAAAAAAAAAAAAAAAAAAAGGTTATGTCAAGGTTATGTCAAGGTTATGTCAAGGTTATGTCAAGGTTATGTCAAGGTTATGTCAAGGTTATGTCAAGGCGCTCTGATGGCTCGGACGAGACGGATATCGCGGAAAATTTCCGCAACCGTCCGACGCGGGATGTCGCGGCCGCTATTTTGGAGAGCCTGGATGAGGTGGCCAGGATCTCCGGCGTTTCGAAGGGGCTGAAGGGCAACTTGGCCCGCGCCCTGAGGGTGGCCGCCTTAAACGGCAGGGTAGGGGTGTCGGAGCTGGCAGTGAGGTCAGCTACCGAGGCCACGCGTGTCCTGGAGGCCGAAAATGCCGGCCTCAGGGGACAAATGACGGAGCTGCAGGCGGAGGTGGCACGGCTCCGGCAGGTGGTGGAGGCGAGAACGGCTGCTGCCGCAATGCCTCCGCCACCGCGCCCGGGAGAGGGCTCAGTATCGCCGCCGATCGTCGGCGCCCGGGATTGCCATCGCTCCTGGCAAGAAAAGTCCTCGCCACCGCCTGCGGCTGCGCCCGCAGATTTTCTGGCGCAAATAGGCGCCCTGATAGACGCCAAATTGGCGTCATTCAGGAGGGAGCTCGCGCCGCGAACGGACTCGGCCCTGCGATCGGTGGCACCTGGGCCGTCCGTCCCCGCACAGTCTTCGGACAGGGTGGGGCGGAAGACGAAGAAGAAGAAGAAAGGTGGGAAAGCTGGGGTGGCTATAGCGGCCCAGACGGAGCCCGCTCGACCGCGAGCAGAATCGGCGCTACCCTCTGCCGCGCCTCCGCCCCAGGAGGCGTGGTCCCAGGTGGTTGGCCGCAAGGCTAAAAAGGCGGCTGCCAAGGCCACTGCGGCGGCGAATAATAAAAAAGGACGGGTGGTCCCGGCGGCCCCCAGGAAGACACCACTGCCTCCGCGACCGCCACGCACAGCAGCGGTTACCATAACGGTTCCGTCTGGCGTGGACATTACTTACGCGCAGGCGATGGCCACTGCCAGGTCCAAGGTGGACCTGGCAGAAATTGGCATCGCCTCGCTGAGGCCGCGAAGGGCGGTGACTGGGGGGTTAATTTTGGAAGTCCCTGGCACCGATGGGGCCGCCAAGGCCACCGTCCTCGCCACAAAAGTGGCAGAAGCGCTGGCAGGCACCGGCGTAAAGGTCGCGCGTCCGGTCAAAAAAGCTGACCTTAGGGTGCGCGGCCTGGTCGATTCGACCACGCCGGCGGAGGTCGCTGCGGCTGTTGCCCGCGTGGGCGGGTGCAGCGAGGGGGACATCAATACCGGCGAAATCCGGGCTTCCCCCTCGGGATTGGGCACCCTCTGGGTCCGATGTCCTGCCGCGGCCGCTCGCAAGGTTGCTGTCGCGGGCCGGATAACCGTCGGCTGGACCCATGCAGCCGTGGAGGCCCTGAGTGCCCGGCCTCTGCAGTGTTACCGTTGCCTTGATGTTGGCCACACCAGTCAGCGGTGCACTTCTGCCGAGGATAGGTCCGACTGCTGCTATAGATGCGGCAGTCGGGACCATAAGGTGGCAGCCTGTACGGCCACGCCCAATTGTCCGCTTTGTGCGGGCGCGGGCAGGCCTGCTGGTCACCGCCTCGGCGGCCGGGCGTGTCCTGTCAGTGCGAGGCGAGGCAAGGTAGGCGGCCAAAGGTCGTCTGCCAGATTCAATAAAAAAGGGAAGGAAACCACGATGGCCAAGGCAGCGACCACCGTGGCCAGCAACGAAAAGGCGGCACCGCCTGATGCTACCACCGCACCCGCGGGGGCGAATGGGGCCACTAAAGTCCCTGACGCCACCGCATCCGCGGCCGTGACGGCGATGGATACGGCTGTGTAATGGGGCCCCCGGGCCCGATAATACAAGTTAACCTCAACTGCTCGGCCAGAGCGCAGGATCTCCTGTTTCAATGCCTGGCCGAGCGGGGTGCCGGGTTGGCAGTCGTGGCGGAGCCGCACAGGGTCCCCAAACATCCACACTGGATGGGGGACTCGATTGGCTCCGCCGCGATTATTTGGGCTGGGAGGCCGGGGTCCCCGCCGTGCTCGCTTATCGAGTGCGGCCTGGGATACGTGGCCGTCGATTGGGGCGGCACCGCGGTTGTGGCGATATACGCACCTCCAAGGTGGTCCCTCGAAGAGTTTGAGCAGTATCTGGACGGGGTAGGGAGATGCGTCTCCCGCTGCCATCCCCGTCCGGTGCTGGTCCTGGGGGACTTTAATGCCAAGGCCACGGCTTGGGGTTCCCCCGGGACTGATTCGAGGGGCCGGGAGGTGCTGGATTGGGCGGCGGGACTGGAGCTCCGTCTCCTGAACACGGGCTCGGTCCATACGTGCGTGCGGCATAACGGGGGGTCCATCGTTGACCTTTCGTGGGCAACGCCCCAGGCCGCGCGCCGTATTACGGGGTGGAGGGTGGCGGAAGGGGTCGAGACGTTGTCTGACCACAGATACATAGTTCTCGACCTCTCCGCCGCCCCACCATCGACACTCCGTCGTCGCCCCGCCGATGAAGGTTCGCCTCGACCGCGGTGGGCGCTGAAGCGCCTCGACCAGGACGCTCTGATGGCGGCGGCCCACGTCGTGGCCTGGCCAGCAACACCGGCCGGGCCAGTCGACGGGAATGGGGAGGCCCATTGGTTCCGTGGCGCAATGACGTCCATTTGCGACGTAGCCATGCCCCGGGCCAGGGTCTTCCCGAGGAAGGCGGTGTACTGGTGGTCGCGCGCGATAGCGGAGTTACGCACCGAGTGCGTCCGCGCGCGACGCCAGTACGCTCGCGCCCGTCGACGACGACGTACGGACGACGTTCTGGCTGCCCAGCTGTACGGGCGATATCGGGAGAAGGTGGTCGCCCTGCAGCTGGCCATCAGGCGAGCGAAGGACCAGGCCTGGCGCGATCTCCTCGGCTCTCTAAACCGAGATCCGTGGGGGCGCCCATACAAGATGGCATTGGGACGATTGCGTCCCTGGGCGCCCCCCGTGACGGAGAGCCTGGATCCGGGGCTGCTCGGGCGGGTCGTGGACGCTTTATTCCCCGTTAGCGGGGAGGCGTCCCGGCCTGTCCCTGAGCCAGAGGAACATGAGTGGTCCCCGGATCTTGAGGTCGCGCCGGAGGAGATGGCCGGGGTCGTCAAATGGCTCCGGGGCAAGAATACCGCCCCGGGGCCGGACGGTATCCCCGGCCGGGTCTGGCTGCTCGCCGCGAGCGTCCTGGGCGAGAGGCTGAGGAGCCTCTACTCTGGGCTCCTGAGGTCGGGGACGTTCCCCGACCTATGGAGAGAAAGTCGGATGGTCCTCCTGAGGAAGGATGGGAGGCCGGGGGATTCTCCCTCCGCGTACCGGCCCATTTGTCTCCTGGATGAGGCGGGCAAGATCTTCGAGAAGATCATTGTTGCCCGCCTCTCCAGACACCTGTCCCGCGACGGCCCAGATCTGGCGGACTGCCAGTTTGGCTTCCGGGAGGGGCGATCGACGGTCGACGCAATCGACCGTCTCAAGTCCCTCTCGGACAATGCCGTGGCAAGGGGCGGGGTGTGCTTGGCGGTGTCCATTGACATCGTCAATGCGTTCAACACCCTGCCCTGGTCCGCCATTAGGGAGGCCCTCGTCGATCACCAGGTGCCTCCCTATCTGAGGCGGGTGATCGGGGCCTACCTGCGGGACAGGTGGGTTGAATACCCGGGCCGGTGCGGGATGATACGGAGGGAAGTGGACCGCGGGGTCCCGCAGGGGTCCGTTTTAGGACCGCTCCTGTGGGACCTAGGTTACAACGCGGTCCTGGAAAAGGCCTCCCTGCCCGACGGTGCCACCCTCGTCTGCTACGCGGACGACACGTTGGTGGTCGCCGTCGGGAGTACCTTCGAGAGGACCATCCGTCGAGCAGAGGTTGCGGTGGCAGCCGTCGTCGCGAGGATCCGCGATCTGGGGCTGAAAATAGCCCCGGAGAAGGCCGGGGCTGTCTGGTTTCACGGACGGCCTCGGTCTCGGCCACCGGCCAGATCGTGGATCCGGGTTGGAGAAGCCTGCGTCGAGGTGAAGTCCGAGTTGAAATATCTCGGACTGATCCTCGACAGCCACTGGTGCTTCGATGCGCATCTCGACCGTCTCGTCCCCCGAGTCGAAAAGGCGGCGGCCTCTTTGGGCCGCCTGCTGCCCAACCTCGGGGGACCGGGAGATTTGGTGCGCCGCCTATACCTGGGCGTGGTGCGGTCTATGGCCTTATACGGTGCCCCAATATGGGCGCCGTACGTGATGACCAGCCGGCGCAACACGCTGTTGTTGCGCCGGCTGCAGAGGCGGATAGCCATCCGCCTCATAAGAGGTTACCGCACCACGTCTACCGTGGCGGCGCTTGCTCTGGCGGGAGAACTTCCCTTCGAGCTTCAGGCGGCGGTGCGCGCCTATGTTTATGGGCGCACAAGCATCGCCAGCCGTGCTCGAGGGTCCCCGCCGGAGCGAGAGACGGTCGAGGGCTTCGAGCTCCAGGCCCGGAGACTAGCGCTCGCCAGATGGCGTGCCGAGCTTTGCTCCCACGCCGGCGAGCGCGTCCCCGGGGCTCTCCTGCCGCACTTCACCTCGTGGCGAGAGAGACGGCACGGCAGGCTCTCCTACCGAGCGACGCAGGTGTTCACCGGGCATGGCTGCTTCGGTGTCTACCTGTGTCGCATCGGGCGGGAAGCGACGTCGGTGTGCCACCATTGTGGCGCGGAGGAAGACTCGGCGCAGCACACGCTGGAGGAATGTCCCGCCTTTTCAGCGCTGCGCCGAGTCCTAAAACGAGAAGTCGGCCACGACCTCGCACTCTCCAGCCTAGTTGGGGCCATGCTGGAGGGCCCGGGGAAGTGGGCGGCAGCAATCTCTTTCTGCGAGGAGGTTATGTCGCGGAAGGAGGCTGCCGAGCGGGATCGGGAGATTACAGATCCCGCCCGACGTGCCCGGGGACGGCGTGCGCGCCCACGCCGAGAAACCCCGGGAAGCTGAGAGTAGGCGGGCGGCGGGTGTACCAGAATATGCTGGTTTCATTGCCCGCCGCCCGCCAACAGAGGAGGACGTCCACTGTTTGGAGTGGGGGATGACGAGTCGCCTGAAGGAAGCGAGGGTTAACTGTGATCCTCCTCCAATATACTCGTCGTCCCCCCGGCGGCCGCTGTGATCAGGGCGGGGGCCCTGGTCACCTATCGCGCGGTCGCCGTGTCGGGGCGGTGCGGGGTGCGACCCCTCGCGCCGCCGAATTTAAATGGATTTTAGGGGGGAGGATTTATTTTATTTCCCCCCGGGACGCGGCCGGCCATCGTTACCATCCTGATGGCCGGCCAGGCGAGGGGGAGCCGCGGTAGTGTTCTTCAAGAGTTCCCGTGGCTCCCCCGTTGAATCGCCAGCGATCGGTCCTGCGTCCTCAGGTCGCCGTGGAGGTTTTAGTGGGTCGATCCCCACACTACTCTCGTCCCGCTCCCCCGGGCGGGGCGGGGGTGTCTGGCGAGCAGATTTCCTCCACGTAAAAATAAAAAAAAAATAAAAAAAAAAAAAAAAAAAAAAGGCGCTCTGATGGCTCCCCCGAGTCGAAAAGGCGGCGGCCTCTTTGGGCCGCCTGCTGCCCAACCTCGGGGGACCGGGAGATTTGGTGCGCCGCCTATACCTGGGCGTGGTGCGGTCTATGGCCTTATACGGTGCCCCAATATGGGCGCCGTACGTGACGACCAGCCGGCGAAACACGCTGTTGTTGCGCCGGCTGCAGAGGCGGATGGCCATCCGCCTCATAAGAGGTTACCGCACCACGTCTACCGTGGCGGCGCTTGCTCTGGCGGGTGAACTTCCCTTCGAGCTTCAGGCGGCGGTGCGCGGCTATGTTTACAGGCGCACTAGCATCGCCAGCCGTGCTCGAGGGGCCCCGCCGGAGCGAGAGACGGTCGAGGGCTTCGAGCTCCAGGCCCGGAGACTAGCGCTCGCCAGATGGCGTGCCGAGCTTTGCTCCCACGCCGGCGAGCGCGTCCCCGGGGCTCTCCTGCCGCACTTCACCTCGTGGCGGGAGAGACGGCATGGCAGGCTCTCCTACCGAGCGACGCAGGTGTTCACCGGGCATGGCTGCTTCGGTGTCTACCTGTGTCGCATCGGGCGGGAAGCGACGACGGTGTGCCACCATTGTGGCGCGGAGGAAGACTCGGCGCAGCACACGCTGGAGGAATGTCCCGCCTTTTCAGCGCTGCGCCGAGTCCTAAAACGGGAAGTCGGTCACGACCTCGCACTCTCCAGCCTAGTTGGGGCCACGCTGGAGAGCCCGGGGAAGTGGGCGGCAGCAATCTCTTTCTGCGAGGAGGTTATGTCGCGGAAGGAGGCTGCCGAGCGGGATCGGGAGCTTACAGATCCCGCCCGACGTGCCCGGGGACGGCGTGCGCGCCCACGCCGAGAAACCCCGGGCAGCTGAGAGTAGGCGGGCGGCGGGTGTACCAGAATATGCTGGTTTCATTGCCCGCCGCCCGCCAACAGAGGAGGACGTCCACTGTTGGGAGTGGGGGATGACGAGTCGTCTGAGGGGGGCGAGTGTTAACTGTAATCCTCCTCCAATATACTCGTCGTCCCCCCGGCGGCCGCTGTGATCAGGGCAGGGGCCCTGGTCACCTATCGCGCGGTCGCCGTGTCGGGGCGGTGCGGGGTGCGACCCCTCGCGCCGCCGAATTTAAATGGATTTTAGGGGGGAGGATTTATTTATTTCCCCCCGGGACGCGGCCGGCCATCGTTACCATCTTGATGGCCGGCCAGGCGAGGGGGAGCCGCGGTAGTGTTCTTCAAGAGTTCCCGTGGCTCCCCCGTTGAATCGCCAGCGATCGGTCCTGCGTCCTCAGGTCGCCGTGGAGGTTTTAGTGGGTCAAACCCCACACTACCCTCGTCCCGCTCCCCTGGGCGGGGCGGGGGTGTCTGGCGAGCAGATTTCCTCCACGTAAAATAAAAAAAAAAAAAAAAGGCGCTCTGATGGCGGCAGCCCACGTCGTGGCCTGGCCAGCAACACCGGCCGGGCCAGTCGACGGGAATGTGGAGGCCCATTGGTTCCGGGGCGCAATGACGTCGATTTGCGACGTCGCCATGCCCCGGGCCAGGGTCTTCCCGAGGAAGGCGGTGTACTGGTGGTCGCGCGAGATAGCGGAATTACGCACCGAGTGCGTTCGCGCGCGACGCCAGTACGCACGCGCCCGTCGACGACGACGAACGGACGACGTGCTGGCTGCCCAGCTGTACGGGCTATATCGGGAGAAGGTGGTCGCCCTGCAGCTGGCCATCAGGCGGGCAAAGGACCAGGCCTGGCGCGATCTCCTCGGCTCTCTGAACCGAGATCCGTGGGGGCGCCCATACAAGATGGCATTGGGACGATTGCGTCCCTGGGCGCCCCCCGTGACGGAGAGCCTGGATCCGGGGCTGCTCGGGCGGGTCGTGGACGCTTTATTCCCCGTTAGCGGGGAGGCGTCCCGGCCCGTCCCTGAGCCAGAGGAACATGAGTGGTCCCCGGATCTTGAGGTCGCGCCGGAGGAGATGGCCGGGGTCGTCAAATGGCTCCGGGGCAAGAATACCGCCCCGGGGCCGGACGGTATCCCCGGCCGGGTCTGGTTGCTCGCCGCGAGCGTCCTGGGGGAGAGGCTGAGGAGCCTCTACTCTGGGCTCCTGAGGTCGGGGACGTTCCCCGACCTATGGAGAGAAAGTCGGATGGTCCTCTTGAGGAAGGATGGGAGGCCGGGGGATTCTCCCTCCGCGTACCGGCCCATTTGTCTCATGGATGAGGCGGGCAAGATCTTCGAGAAGATCATTGTTGCCCGCCTCTCCGGGCACCTGTCCCGCGACGGCCCAGATCTGGCGGACTGCCAGTTTGGCTTCCGGGAGGGGCGATCGACGGTCGACGCTATCGACCGTCTCAAGTCCCTCTCGGACAATGCCGTGGCAAGGGGCGGGGTGTGCTTGGCGGTGTCCATTGACATCGTCAATGCGTTCAACACCCTGCCCTGGTCCGCCATTAGGGAGGCCCTTGTTGATCACCAGGTGCCTCCCTATCTGAGGCGGGTGATCGGGGCCTACCTGCGGGACAGGTGGGTTGAATACCCGGGCCGGTGCGGGATGATACGGAGGGAAGTGGACCGCGGGGTCCCGCAGGGGTCCGTTTTAGGACCGCTCCTGTGGAACCTGGGTTACAACGCGGTCCTGGAGAAGGCCTCCCTGCCCGACGGAGCCACCCTCGTCTGCTACGCGGACGACACGTTGGTGGTCGCCGTCGGAAGTACCTTCGAGAGGACCATCCGACGAGCAGAGGTTGCGGTGGCAGCCGTCGTCGCGAGGATCCGCGATCTGGGGCTGGAAATAGCCCCGGAGAAGGCCGAGGCTGTCTGGTTCCACGGACGGCCTCGGTCTCGGCCACCGGCCAGATCGTGGATCCGGGTTGGAGAAGCCTGCGTCGAGGTGACGTCCCAGTTGAAATATCTCGGACTGATCCTCGACAGCCGCTGGAGCTTCGGTGCGCATCTCGACCGTCTCGTCCCCCGAGTCGAAAAGGCGGCGGCCTCTTTGGGCCGCCTGCTGCCCAACCTCGGGGGACCGGGAGATTTGGTGCGCCGCCTATACCTGGGCGTGGTGCGGTCTATGGCCTTATACGGTGCCCCAATATGGGCGCCGTACGTGATGACCAGCCGGCGCAACACGCTGTTGTTGCGCCGGCTGCAGAGGCGGATGGCCATCCGCCTCATAGGATGTTACCGCACCACGTCTACCGTGGCGGCGCTTGCTCTGGCGGGAGAACTTCCCTTCGAGCTTCAGGCGGCGGTGCGCGCCTATGTTTATGGGCGCACAAACATCGCCAGCCGTGCTCGAGGGGCCCCGCCGGAGCGAGAGACGGTCGAGGGCTTCGAGCTCCAGGCCCGGCGACTAGCGCACGCCAGATGGCGTGCCGAGCTTTGCTCCCACGCCGGCGAGCGCGTCCCCGGTGCTCTCCTGCCGCACTTCACCTCGTGGCGGGAGAGACGGCATGGCAGGCTCTCCTACCGAGCGACGCAGGTGTTCACCGGGCATGGCTGCTTCGGTGTCTACCTGTGTCGCATCGGGCGGGAAGCGACGACGGTGTGCCACCATTGTGGCGCGGAGGAAGACTCGGCGCAGCACACGCTGGAGGAATGTCCCGCCTTTTCAGCGCTGCGCCGAGTCCTAAAACGGGAAGTCGGTCACGACCTCGCACTCTCCAGCCTAGTTGGGGCCATGCTGGAGAGCCCAGGGAAGTGGGCGGCAGCAATCTCTTTCTGCGAGGAGGTTATGTCGCGGAAGGAGGCTGCCGAGCGGGATCGGGAGCTTACAGATCCCGCCCGACGTGCCCGGGGACGGCGTGCGCGCCCGCGCCGAGAAACCCCGGGCAGCTGAGAGTGGGCGGGCGGCGGGTGTACCAGAACATGCTGGTTTAATTGCCCGCCGCCCGCCAACAGAGGAGGACGTCTACTGTTGGGAGTGGGGGATGGCGAGTCGCCTGAAGGAGGCGAGGTTTAACTGTAATCCTCCTCCAATATACTCGTCGTCCCCCCGGCGGCCGTTGTGGTCAGGGCGGGGGCCCTGGTCACCAATCGCGCGGTCGCCATGTCGGGGCGGTGCGGGGTGCGACCCCTCGCGCCGCCGAATTTAAATGGATTCTAGGGGGGAGGATTTATCTCCCCCGGGACGCGGCCGGCCATCGTTACCATCTTGATGGCCGGCCAGGCGAGGGGGAGCCGCGGTAGTGTTCTTCAAGAGTTCCCGTGGCTCCCCCGTTGAATCGCCAGCGATCGGTCCTGCGTCCTCAGGTCGCCGTGGAGGTTTTAGTGGGTCAATCCCCACACTACCCTCGTCCCGCTCCCCCGGGCGGGGCGGGGGTGTCTGGCGAGCAGATTTCCTCCACGTAAAATAAAAAAAAAAAAAAAAAAAAAAAAGGTTATGTCAAGGTTATGTCAAGGTCCCCCCCCGTGTCCGCTACCTTGTCGTGGTGGGGGGGCTTCGTGCCCTAATGATCCTCAAGGCTGTGCCGGCGGGGAATTTATTCCCTGGCAGGTTCTACCATGCCGGAGTGGCTTGAGGTGAGGGGCCAACTAAAGTCGGACACATACCGTAAACCTGTGGTCATGTTTTACAGGAACGGGGGTCTTGCCTTAACCGGCCGGGCCGCGAGGATGACAACCTCTGTAAAAAATCCCTAGCCCCAAGCAGTGTTGCGCGGTGAAGAGGGCGTAGCTGGAGTAAGCGCCAGCTATGGTTGGTGGGTGCACCAATCTTTAGCGGACAACCCCGGGGTACCTGGCGACCCCCGGGTGTATTAGCCTTCCCCGGGTATGGCGGCTCTGCCCGGGGTGACCTTCTTTCCGACCACACTCGTGGGACCAATTATGGATTCTTTTTCACAAATAACCGGGGAGGGGGGAAACGAGCGTGATGTGGAGGTGCGCGGGCCTATCGTGCGCCTCAAAAGATGTACAGAGCCGGTGTCGCGGAGGCATTCTGCAACACGCGGCAAAAAGAGGACCGCAGCGGGCCTTGGTGAGTGCGATGACGGGGAGGAGTCGGATTTCTCTGTCTCCTCCCACCACTCATCGCAGAGTGTCCCGGGATCTTCGTCGGCGAGGAAGAGAGGACGGCCGCCGACGACCGGCGAATATGTTGGCCTCGCAGAGGCCAAACTTAGGCTGGCCGAGGCTTCGCAGCTGGAGGCCGAGGCAAGGGAGGTGGCGGCGATATTCGACCCGGGTGCCCCCGTGCCGAGACCATCGCGGTCGAGCGTCCCGCTCCCGGACGAGACGGATATCGCGGAAAATTTCCGCAACCGTCCGACGCGGGATGTCGCGACCGCTATATTGGAGAGCCTGGATGAGGTGGCCAGGATCTCCGGTGTGTCAAAGGGGCTGAAGGGCAACTTGGCCCGCGCCCTGAGGTTGGCCGCCTTAAACGGCAGGGTAGGGGTGTCCGAGCTGGCAGTGAGATCGGCTACCGACGCCACGCGTGTCCTGGAGGCCGAAAATGCCGTCCTCAGGGGGCAAATGACGGAGCTGCAGGCGGAGGTGGCCCGGCTCCGGCAGGTGGTGGAGACGAGGACGGCTGCTGCCGCAATGCCTCCGCCGCCACGCCCGGGAAAGGGCTCAGTATCGCTACCGATCGTCGGCGCTCGGGATTGCCATCGCTCCGGGCAAGAAAAGTCCTCGCCACCACCTGCGGCTGCGCCCGCAGATTTTCTGGCGCAAATAGGCGCCCTGATAGACGCCAAAATGGCGTCATTCAGGAAGGAGCTCGCGCCGCGAACGGACTCGGCCCTACGATCGGTGGCCCCTGGGCCGTCCGTCCCCTCACAGTCTTCGGACAGGGTGGGGCGGAGGGCGAAGAAGAAGAAGAAAGGTGGGAAAGCTGGGGCGGCTATAGCGGCCCAGACGGAGCCCGCTCAACCGCGAGCAGAATCGGCGCTACCCTCTGCCGCGCCTCCGCCCCAGGAGGCGTGGTCCCAGGTGGTTGGCCGCAAGGCTAAAAAGGCGGCTGCCAAGGCCACTGCGGCGGCGAATAATAAAAAAGGACGGGTGGTCCCGGCGGCCCCCAGGAAGACACCCCTGCCTCCGCGACCGCCACGCACAGCAGCGGTTACCATAACGGTTCCGTCTGGCGTGGACATTACTTACGCGCAGGCGATGGCCACTGCCAGGTCCAAGGTGGACCTGGCAGAAATTGGCATCGCCTCGCTGAGGCCGCGAAGGGCGGTGACTGGGGGGTTAATTTTGGAAGTCCCTGGCACCGATGGGGCCGCCAAGGCCACCGTCCTCGCCACAAAAGTGGCGGAAGCGCTGGCAGGCACCGGCGTAAAGGTCGCGCGTCCGGTCAAAAAAGCTGACCTTAGGGTGCGCGGCCTGGTCGATTCGACCACGCCGGCGGAGGTCGCTGCGGCTGTTGCCCGCGTGGGCGGGTGCAGCGAGGGGGACATCAATACCGGCGAAATCCGGTCTTCCCCCTCGGGATTGGGCACCCTCTGGGTCCGATGTCCTGCCGCGGCAGCTCGCAAGGTTGCTGTCGCGGGCCGGATAACCGTCGGCTGGACCCATGCAGCCGTGGAGGCCCTGAGTGCCCGGCCTCTGCAGTGTTACCGTTGCCTTGATGTTGGCCACACCAGTCAGCGGTGCACTTCTGCCGAGGATAGGTCCGACTGCTGCTATAGATGCGGCAGTCGGGACCATAAGGTGGCAGCCTGTACGGCCACGCCCAATTGTCCGCTTTGTGCGGGCGCGGGCAGGCCTTCTGGTCACCGCCTCGGCGGCCGGGCGTGTCCTGTCAGTGCGAGGCGAGGCAAGGTAGGCGGCCAAAGGTCGTCTGCCAGATTCAATAAAAAAGGGAAGGAAACCACGATGGCCAAGGCAGCGACCACCGTGGCCAGCAACGAAAAGGCGGCACCGCCTGATGCTGCCGCCGCACCCGCGGGGGCGAATGGGGCCACTAAAGTCCCTGACGCCACCGCATCCGCGGCCGTGACGGCGATGGACACGGCTGTGTAATGGGGCCCCCGGGCCCGATAATACAAGTTAGCCTCAACTGCTCGGCCAGAGCGCAGGATCTCCTGTTTCAATGCCTGGCCGAGCGGGGTGCCGGGTTGGCAGTCGTGGCGGAGCCGCACAGGGTCCCCAAACATCCACACTGGATGGGGGACTCGATTGGCTCCGCCGCGATTATTTGGGCTGGGAGGCCGGGGTCCCCGCCGTGCTCGCTTATCGAGCGCGGCCTGGGATACGTGGCCGTCGATTGGGGCGGCACCGCGGTTGTGGCGATATACGCACCTCCAAGGTGGTCCCTCGAAGAGTTTGAGCAGTATCTGGACGGGGTAGGGAGATGCGTCTCCCGCTGCCATCCCCGTCCGGTGCTGGTCCTGGGGGACTTTAATGCCAAGGCCACGGCTTGGGGTTCCCCCGGGACTGATTCGAGGGGCCGGGAGGTGCTGGATTGGGCGGCGGGACTGGAGCTCCGTCTCCTGAACACGGGCTCGGTCCATACGTGCGTGCGGCATAACGGGGGGTCCATCGTTGACCTTTCGTGGGCAACGCCCCAGGCCGCGCGCCGTATTACGGGGTGGAGGGTGGCGGAAGGGGTCGAGACGTTGTCTGACCACAGATACATAGTTCTCGACCTCTCCGCCGCCCCACCATCGACACTCCGTCGTCGCCCCGCCGATGAAGGTTCGCCTCGACCGCGGTGGGCGCTGAAGCGCCTCGACCAGGACGCTCTGATGGCGGCGGCCCAAGTCGTGGCCTGGCCAGCAACACCGGCCGGGCCAGTCGACGGGAATGGGGAGGCCCATTGGTTCCGTGGCGCAATGACGTCCATTTGCGACGTAGCCATGCCCCGGGCCAGGGTCTTCCCGAGGAAGGCGGTGTACTGGTGGTCGCGCGCGATAGCGGAGTTACGCACCGAGTGCGTCCGCGCGCGACGCCAGTACGCTCGCGCCCGTCGACGACGACGTACGGACGACGTTCTGGCTGCCCAGCTGTACGGGCGATATCGGGAGAAGGTGGTCGCCCTGCAGCTGTCCATCAGGCGAGCGAAGGACCAGGCCTGGCGCGATCTCCTCGGCTCTCTAAACCGAGATCCGTGGGGGCGCCCATACAAGATGGCATTGGGACGATTGCGTCCCTGGGCGCCCCCCGTGACGGAGAGCCTGGATCCGGGGCTGCTCGGGCGGGTCGTGGACGCTTTATTCCCCGTTAGCGGGGAGGCGTCCCGGCCTGTCCCTGAGCCAGAGGAACATGAGTGGTCCCCGGATCTTGAGGTCGCGCCGGAGGAGATGGCCGGGGTCGTCAAATGGCTCCGGGGCAAGAATACCGCCCCGGGGCCGGACGGTATCCCCGGCCGGGTCTGGCTGCTCGCCGCGAGCGTCCTGGGCGAGAGGCTGAGGAGCCTCTACTCTGGGCTCCTGAGGTCGGGGACGTTCCCCGACCTATGGAGAGAAAGTCGGATGGTCCTCTTGAGGAAGGATGGGAGGCCGGGGGATTCTCCCTCCGCGTACCGGCCCATTTGTCTCCTGGATGAGGCGGGCAAGATCTTCGAGAAGATCATTGTTGCCCGCCTCTCCAGACACCTGTCCCGCGACGGCCCAGATCTGGCGGACGGCCAGTTTGGCTTCCGGGAGGGGCGATCGACGGTCGACGCAATCGATCGCCTCAAGTCCCTCTCGGACAATGCCGTGGCAAGGGGCGGGGTGTGCTTGGCGGTGTCCATTGACATCGTCAATGCGTTCAACACCCTGCCCTGGTCCGCCATTAGGGAGGCCCTCGTCGATCACCAGGTGCCTCCCTATCTGAGGCGGGTGATCGGAGCCTACCTGCGGGACAGGTGGGTCGAATACCCGGGCCGGTACGGGATGATACGGAGGGAAGTGGACCGCGGGGTCCCGCAGGGGTCCGTTTTAGGACCGCTCCTGTGGGACCTGGGTTACAACGCGGTCCTGGAGAAGGCCTCCCTGCCCGGCGGTGCCACCCTCGTCTGCTACGCGGACGACACGTTGGTGGTCGCCGTCGGGAGTACCTTCGAGAGGTCCATCCGACGAGCAGAGGTTGCGGTGGCAGCCGTCGTCGTGAGGATCCGCGATCTGGGGCTGAAAATAGCCCCGGAGAAGGCCGAGGCTGTCTGGTTCCACGGACGGCCTCGGTCTCGGCCACCGGCCAGATCGTGGATCCGGGTTGGAGAAGCCTGCGTCGAGGTGAAGTCCGAGTTGAAATATCTCGGACTGATACTCGACAGCCGCTGGAGCTTCGATGCGCATCTCGACCGTCTCGTCCCCCGAGTCGAAAAGGCGGCGGCCTCTTTGGGCCGCCTGCTGCCCAACCTCGGGGGACCGGGAGATTTGGTGCGCCGCCTATACCTGGGCGTGGTGCGGTCTATGGCCTTATACGGTGCCCCAATATGGGCGCCGTACGTGATGACCAGCAGGCGCAACACGCTGTTGTTGCGCCGGCTGCAGAGGCGGATGGCCATCCGCCTCATAAGAGGTTACCGCACCACGTCTACCGTGGCGGCGCTTGCTCTGGCGGGAGAACTTCCCTTCGAGCTTCAGGCGGCGATGCGCGCCTATGTTTATAGGCGCACTAGTATCGCCAGCCGTGCTCGAGGGGCCCCGCCGGAGCGAGAGTCGGTCGAGGGCTTCGAGCTCCAGGCCCGGCGACTAGCGCTCGCCAGATGGCGTGCCGAGCTTTGCTCCCACGCCGGCGAGCGCGTCCCCGGGGCTCTCCTGCCGCACTTCACCTCGTGGCGGGAGAGACGGCATGGCAGGCTCTCCTACCGAGCGACGCAGGTGTTCACCGGGCATGGCTGCTTCGGTGTCTACCTGTGTCGCATCGGGCGGGAAGCGACGACGGTGTGCCACCATTGTGGCGCGGAGGAAGACTCGGCGCAGCACACGCTGGAGGAATGTCCCGCCTTTTCAGCGCTGCGCCGAGTCCTAAAACGGGAAGTCTGTCACGACCTCGCACTCTCCAGCCTAGTTGGGGCCATGCTGGAGAGCCCGGGGAAGTGGGCGGCAGCAATCTCTTTCTGCGAGGATGTTATGTCGCGGAAGGAGGCTGCCGAGCGGGATCGGGAGCTAACCGATCCCGCCCGACGTGCCCGGGGACGGCGTGCGCGCCCACGCCGAGAAACCCCGGGCAGCTGAGAGTGGGCGGGCGGCGGGTGTACCAGTACATGCTGGTTTCATTGCCCGCCGCCCGCCAACAGAGGAGGACGTCCACTGTTGGGAGTGGGGGATGACGAGTCGCCTGAAGGAGGCGAGGGTTAACTGTGATCCTCCTCCAATATACTCGTCGTCCCCCCGGCGGCCGCTGTGATCAGGGCGGGGGCCCTGGTCACCTATCGCGCGGTCGCCGTGTCGGGGCGGTGCGGGGTGCGACCCCTCGCGCCGCCGAATTTAAATGGATTTTAGGGGAGAGGATTTATTTTATTTCCCCCCGGGACGAGGCCGGCCATCGTTACCATCTTGATGGCCGGCCAGGCGAGGGGGAGCCGCGGTAGTGTTCTTCAAGAGTTCCCGTGGCTCCCCCGTTGAATCGCCAGCGATCGGTCCTGCGTCCTCAGGTCGCCGTGGAGGTTTTAGTGGGTCGATCCCCACACTACTCGCGTCCCGCTCCCCCGGGCGGGGCGGTGGTGTCTGGCGAGCAGATTTCCTCCACGTAAAATAAAAAAAAAAAAAAAAAAAAAAAAGGTTATGTCAAGGTCCCCCCCGTGTCCGCTACCTTGTCGTGGTGGGGGGGCTTCGTGCCCTAATGATCCTCAAGGCTGTGCCGGCTGTGAATTTATTCCCTGGAAGGTTCTACCATGCCGGAGTGGCTTGGGGTGAGGGGCCAACTAAAGTCGGACACATACCGTAAACCTGTGGTCATGTTTTACAGGAACGGGGGTCTTGCCTTAACCGGCCGGGCCGCGAGGATGACAACCTCTCTAAAAAATCCCTAGCCCCAAGCAGTGTTGCGCGGTGATGAGGGCGTAGCTGGAGTAAGCGTCAGCTATGGTTGGTGGGTGCACCAATCTTTAGCGGACAACCCCGGGGTACCTGGCGACCCCCGGGTGTATTAGCCTTCCCCGGGTATGGCGGCTCTGCCCGGGGTGACCTTCTTTCCGACCACACTCGTGGGACCAATTATGGATTCTTTTTCACTAACAACCGGGGAGGGGGGAAACGAGCGTGAGGGGGAGGTGCGCGGTCCTATCGTGCGCCTCAAGAGATGTACAGAGCCGGTGTCGCGGAGGCATTCTGCAACACGCGGCAAAAAGAGGACCGCAGCGGGCCTTGGTGAGTGCGATGAGGGGGAGGAGTCAGATTTCTCTGTCTCCTCCCACCACTCATCGCAGAGTGTCCCGGGCTCGTCGTCGGCGAGGAAGAGAGGACGGCCGCCGACGACCGGCGAATATGTTGGCCTCGCAGAGGCCAAACTTAGACTGGCCGAGGCCTCGCAGTTGGAGGCCGAGGCAAGGGAGGTGGCGGCGATATTCGACCCGGGTGCCCCCGTGCCGAGACCATCGCGGTCGAGCGTCCCGCTCCCGGACGAGACGGATATCGCGGAAAATTTCCGCAACCGTCCGACGCGGGATGTCGCGGCCGCTATATTGGAGAGCCTGGATGAGGTGGCCAGGATATCCGGCGTGTCAAAGTGGCTGAAGGGCAACTTGGCCCGCGCCCTGAGGGTGGCCGCTTTAAACGGCAGGGTGGGGGTGTCCGAGCTGGCAGTGAGGTCAGCAACCGACGCCACGCGTGTCCTGGAGGCCGAGAATGCCGTCCTCAGGGGACAAATGACGGAGCTGCAGGCGGAGGTGGCACGGCTCCGGCAGGTGGTGGAGGCGAGAACGGCTGCTGCCGCAATGCCTCCGCCGCCGCGCCCGGGAGAGGGCTCAAAATCGCCGCCGATCGTCGGCGCCCGGGATTGCCATCGCTCCTGGCAAGAAAAGTCCTCGCCACCGCCTGCGGCTGCGCCCGCAGATTTTCTGGCGCAGATAAGCGCCCTGATAGACGCCAAATTGGCGTCATTCAGGAAGGAGCTCGCGCCGCGAACGGACTCGGCCCTGCGATCGGTGGCCCCTGGCCCGTCCGTCCCCTCACAGTCTTCGGACAGGGTGGGGCGGAGGGCGAAGAAGAAGAAGAAAGGTGGGAAAGCTGGGGCGGCTAAAGCGGCCCAGACGGAGCCCGCTCGACCGCGAGCAGAATTGGCCCCACACTCCGCCGCGCCTCCACCCCAGGAGGCGTGGTCCCAGGTGGTTGGCCGGAAGGCCAAAAAGGCGGCTGCCAAGGCCACTGCGGCCGCGAATAAAAAAGGACGGGTGGTCCCGGCGGTCCCCAGGAAGACACCCCTGCCTCCTCGACCGCCACGCACAGCAGCGGTTACCATAACGGTTCCGTCTGGCGTGGACATTACTTACGCGCAGGCGATGGCCACTGCCAGGTCCAAGGTGGACCTGGCAGAAATTGGCATCGCCTCGCTGAGGCCGCGAAGGGCGGTGACTGGGGGTTTAATTTTGGAGGTCCCTGGGACCGATGGGGCCGCCAAGGCCACCGTCCTCGCCACAAAAGTGGCGGAAGCACTGGCAGGCACCGGCGTAAAGGTTGCGCGTCCGGTCAAAAAAGCTGACCTTAGGGTGCGCGGCCTGGTCGATTCGACCACGCCGGCGGAGGTCGCTGCGGCTGTTGCCCGCGTGGGCGGGTGCAGCGAGGGGGACATCAATACCGGCGAAATCCGGTCTTCCCCCTCGGGATTGGGCACCCTCTGGGTCCGATGTCCTGCCGCGGCCGCTCGCAAGGTTGCTGTCGCGGGCCGGATAACCGTCGGCTGGACCCAGGCAGCAGTGGAGGCCCTGAGTGCCCGGCCTTTGCAGTGTTACCGTTGCCTTGGTGTTGGCCACACCAGTCAGCGGTGCACTGCTGCCGAGGATAGGTCCGACTGCTGTTATAGATGCGGCAGTCGTGACCACAAGGTGGCAGCCTGTACGGCCTCGCCCAATTGTCCGCTTTGTGCGGGCGCGGGCAGGCCGTCTGGTCACCGCCTCGGCAGCCGGGCATGTCCTGCCAGTGCGGGGCGAGGCAAGGTAGGTGGCCAAAGGTCGTCTGCCAGATTCAATAAAAAAGGGAAGGAAACCACGATGGCCAAGGCAGCGACCACCGTGGTCAGCAACGGAAAGGCGGCACCGCCTGATACTACCGCCGCGCCCGCGTGGGCGGATGGGGCCACTAAAGTCCCAGACGCCACCGGATCCGCGGCCGTGACGGCGATGGACACGGCTGTGTAATGGGGCCCCCGGGCCCGATAATACAAGTTAACCTCAACTGCTCGGCCAGAGCGCAGGATCTCCTGTTTCAATGCCTGGCCGAGCGGGGTGCCGGGTTGGCAGTCGTGGCGGAGCCGCACAGGGTCCCCAAACATCCACACTGGATGGGGGACTCGATTGGCTCCGCCGCGATTATTTGGGCTGGGAGGCCGGGGTCCCCGCCGTGCTCGCTTATCGAGCGCGGCCTGGGATACGTGGCCATCGATTGGGGCGGCACCGCGGTTGTGGCGATATACGCACCTCCAAGGTGGTCCCTCGAGGAGTTTGAGCAGTATCTGGACGGGGTAGGGAGATGCGTCTCCCGCTGCCATCCCCGTCCGGTGCTGGTCCTGGGGGACTTCAATGCCAAGGCCTCGGCTTGGGGTTCCTCCGGGACTGACTCGAGGGGCCGGGAGGTGCTTGATTGGGCGGCGGGACTGGAGCTCCGTCTCCTGAACAAGGGCTCGGTCCATACGTGCGTGCGGCATAACGGGGGGTCCATCGTTGACCTTTCGTGGGCAACGCCCCCGGCCGCGCGCCGTATTATGGGGTGGAGGGTGGCGGAAGGGGTCGAGACGTTGTCTGACCACAGATACATAGTTCTCGACCTCTCCGCAGCCCCGCCATCGACACCCCGTCGTCGCCCCGCCGATGAAGGTTCGCCTCAGCCGCGGTGGGCGCTGAAGCGCATCGACCAGGACGCTCTGATGGCGGCAGCACACGTCGTGGCCTGGCCAGCAACACCGGCCGGGCCAGTCGACGGGAATGGGGAGGCCCATTGGTTCCGGGGCGCAATGACGTCGATTTGCGACGTCGCCATGCCCCGGGCCAGGGTCTTCCCGAGGAAGGCGGTGTACTGGTGGTCGCGCGCGATAGCGGAATTACGCACCGAGTGCGTTCGCGCGCGACGCCAGTACGCTCGCGCCCGTCGACGACGACGTACGGACGACGTGCTGGCTGCCCAACTGTACGGGCGATATCGGGAGAAGGTGGTCGCCCTGCAGCTGGCCATCAGGCGAGCGAAGGACCAGGCCTGGCGCGATCTCCTCGGCTCTCTAAACCGAGATCCGTGGGGGCGCCCATACAAGATGGCATTGGGACGATTGCGTCCCTGGGCGCCCCCCGTGACGGAGAGCCTGGATCCGGGGCTGCTCGGGCGGGTCGTGGACGCTTTATTCCCCGTTAGCGAGGGGCCGTCCCGGCCCGTCCCTGAGCCAGAGGAACATGAGTGGTCCCCGGATCTTGAGGTCGCGCCGGAGGAGATGGCCGGGGTCGTCAAATGGCTCCGGGGCAAGAATACCGCCCCGGGGCCGGACGGTATCCCCGGCCGGGTCTGGTTGCTCGCCGCGAGCGTCCTGGGCGAGAGGCTGAGGAGCCTCTACTCTGGGCTCCTGAGGTCGGGGACGTTCCCCGACCTATGGAGAGAAAGTCGGATGGTCCTCTTGAGGAAGGATGGGAGGCCGGGGGATTCTCCCTCCGCGTACCGGCCCATTTGTCTCCTGGATGAGGCGGGCAAGATCTTCGAGAAGATCATTGTTGCCCGCCTCTCCAGACACCTGTCCCGCGACGGCCCAGATCTGGCGGACTGCCAGTTTGGCTTCCGGGAGGGGCGATCGACGGTCGACGCTATCGTCCGTCTCAAGTCCCTCTCGGACAATGCCGTGGCAAGGGGCGGGGTGTGCTTGGCGGTGTCCATTGACATCGTCAATGCGTTCAACACCCTGCCCTGGTCCGCCATTAGGGGGGCCCTCGTCGATCACCAGGTGCCTCCCTATCTGAGGCGGGTGATCGGGGCCTACCTGCGGGACAGGTGGGTCGAATACCCGGGCCGGTACGGGATGATACGGAGGGAAGTGGACCGCGGGGTCCCGCAGGGGTCTGTTTTAGGACCGCTCCTGTGGGACCTGGGTTACAACGCGGTCCTGGAGAAGGCCTCCCTGCCCGACGGTGCCACCCTCGTCTGCTACGCGGACGACACGTTGGTGGTCGCCGTCGGGAGTACCTTCGAGAGGACCATCCGACGAGCAGAGGTTGCGGTGGCAGCCGTCGTCGCGAGGATCCGCGATCTGGGGCTGAAAATAGCCCCGGAGAAGGCCGAGGCTGTCTGGTTTCACGGACGGCCTCGGTCTCGGCCACCGGCCAGATCGTGGATCCGGGTTGGGGAAGCCTGCGTCGAGGTGAAGTCCGAGTTGAAATATCTCGGACTGATCCTCGACAGCCGCTGGAGCTTCGATGCGCATCTCGACCGTCTCGTCCCCCGAGTCGAAAAGGCGGCGGCCTCTTTGGGCCGCCTGCTGCCCAACCTCGGGGGACCGGGAGATTTGGTGCGCCGCCTATACCTGGGCGTGGTGCGGTCTATGGCCTTATACGGTGCCCCAATATGGGCGCCGTACGTGATGACCTGCCGGCGCAACACGCTGTTGTTGCGCCGGCTGCAGAGGCGGATGGCCATCCGCCTCATAAGAGGTTACCGCACCACGTCTACCGTGGCGGCGCTTGCTCTGGCGGGAGAAATTCCCTTCGAGCTTCAGGCGGTGGTGCGCGCCTATGTTTATAGGCGCACAAGCATCGCCAGCCGTGCTCGAGGGGCCCCGCCGGAGCGAGAGACGGTCGAGGGCTTCGAGCTCCAGGCCCGGCGACTAGCGCTCGCCAGATGGCGTGACGAGCTTTGCTCCCACGCCGGCGAGCGCGTCCCCGGGGCTCTCCTGCCGCACTTCACCTCGTGGCGGGAGAGACTGCATGGCAGGCTCTCCTACCGAGCGACGCAGGTGTTCAGCGGGCATGGCTGCTTCGGTGTCTACCTGTGTCGCATCGGGCGGGAAGCGACGACGGTGTGCCACCACTGTGGCGCGGAGGAAGACTCGGCGCAGCACACGCTGGAGGAATGTCCCGCCTTTTCAGCGCTGCGCCGAGTCCTAAAACGAGAAGTCGGCCACGACCTCGCACTCCCCAGCCTCGTTGGGGCCATGCTGGAGGGCCCGGGGAAGTGGGCGGCAGCAATCTCTTTCTGCGAGGAGGTTATGTCGCGGAAGGAGGCTGCCGAGCGGGATCGGGAGCTTACAGATCCCGCCCGACGTGCCCGGGGACGGCGTGCGCGCCCACGCCAAGAAACCCCGGGCAGCTGAGAGTAGGCGGGCGGCGGGTGTACCAGAATATGCTGGTTTCATTGCCCGCCGCCCGCCAACAGAGGAGGACGTCCACTGTTGGGAGTGGGGGATGACGAGCCTGAAGGAGGCGAGGACTAATTGTAATCCTCCTCCAATATACTCGTCGTCCCCCCGGCGGCCGCTGTGATCAGGGCGGGGGCCCTGGTCACCTATCGCGCGGTCGCCGTGTCGGGGCGGTGCGGGGTGCGACCCCTCGCGCCGCCGAATTTAAATGGATTTTAGGGGGGAGGATTTATCTCCCCCCGGGACGCGGCCGGCCATCGTTACCATCTTGATGGCCGGCCAGGCGAGGGGGAGCCGCGGTAGTGTTCTTCAAGAGTTCCCGTGGCTCCCCCGTAGAATCGCCAGCGATCGGTCCTGCGTCCTCAGGTCGCCGTGGAGGTTTTAGTGGGTCAATCCCCACACTACCCTCGTCCCGCTCCCCCGGGCGGGGCGGGGGTGTCTGGCGAGCAGATTTCCTCCACGTAAAATAAAAAAAAAAAAAAAAAAAAAAAAAAAAGGTTATGTCAAGGTTCCCGTTAGCGGGGAGGCGTCCCGGCCTGTCCCTGAGCCAGAGGAACATGAGTGGTCCCCGGATCTTGAGGTCGCGCCGGAGGAGATGGCCGGGGTCGTCAAATGGCTCCGGGGCAAGAATACCGCCCCGGGGCCGGACGGTATCCCCGGCCGGGTCTGGTTGCTCGCCGCGAACGTCCTGGGGGAGAGGCTGAGGTGCCTCTACTCTGGGCTCCTGAGGTCGGGGACGTTCCCCGACCTATGGAGAGAAAGTCGGATGGTCCTCTTGAGGAAGGATGGGAGGCCGGGGGATTCTCCCTCCGCGTACCGGCCCATTTGTCTCCTGGATGAGGCGGGCAAGATCTTCGAGAAGATCATTGTTGCCCGCCTCTCCAGACACCTGTCCCGCGACGGCCCCGATCTCGCGGACTGCCAGTTTGGCTTCCGGGAGGGGCGATCGACGGTAGACGCTATTGACCGTCTCAAGTCCCTCTCGGACAATGCCGTGGCAAGGGGCGGGGTGTGCTTGGCGGTGTCCATTGACATCGTCAATGCGTTCAACACCCTGCCCTGGTCCGCCATTAGGGAGGCCCTCGTCGATCACCAGGTGCCTCCCTATCTGAAGCGGGTGATCGGAGCCTACCTGCGGGACAGGTGGGTCGAATACCCGGGCCGGTACGGGATGATACGGAGGGAAGTGGACCGCGGGGTCCCGCAGGGGTCCGTTTTAGGACCGCTCCTGTGGGACCTGGGTTACAACGCGGTCCTGGAGAAGGCCTCCCTGCCCGACGGTGCCACTCTCGTCTGCTACGCGGACGACACGTTGGTGGTCGCCGTCGGAAGTACCTTCGAAAGGACCATCCGACGAGCAGAGGTTGCGGTGGCAGCCGTCGTCGCGAGGATCCGCGATCTGGGGCTGAAAATAGCCCCGGAGAAGGCCGAGGCTGTCTGGTTCCACGGACGGCCTCGGTCTCGGCCACCGGCCAGATCGTGGATCCGGGTTGGAGAAGCCTGCGTCGAGGTGAAGTCCGAGTTGAAATATCTCGGACTGATACTCGACAGCCGCTGGAGCTTCGATGCGCATCTCGACCGTCTCGTCCCCCGAGTCGAAAAGGCGGCGGCCTCTTTGGGCCGCCTGCTGCCCAACCTCGGGGGACCGGGAGATTTGGTGCGCCGCCTATACCTGGGCGTGGTGCGGTCTATGGCCTTATGCGGTGCCCCAATATGGGCGCCGTACGTGATGACCAGCCGGCGCAACACGCTGTTGTTGCGCCGGCTGCAGAGGCGGATGGCCATCCGCCTCATAAGAGGTTACCGCACCACGTCTACCGTGGCGGCGCTTGCTCTGGCGGGAGAACTTCCCTTCGAGCTTCAGGCGGCGGTGCGCGCCTATGTTTATGGGCGCACAAGCATCGCCAGCCGTGCTCGAGGGGCCCCGCCGGAGCGAGAGACGGTCGAGGGCTTCGAGCTCCAGGCCCGGCGACTAGCGCTCGCCAGATGGCGTGCCGAGCTTTGCTCCCACGCCAGCGAGCGCGTCCCCGGGGCTCTCCTGCCGCACTTCACCTCGTGGCGGGAGAGACGGCATGGCAGGCTCTCCTACCGAGCGACGCAGGTGTTCACCGGGCATGGCTGCTTCGGTGTCTACCTGTGTCGCATCGGGCGGGAAGCGACGACGGTGTGCCACCATTGTGGCGCGGAGGAAGACTCGGCGCAGCACACGCTGGAGGAATGTCCCGCCTTTTCAGCGCTGCGCCGAGTCCTAAAACGAGAAGTGGGCCACGACCTCGCACTCTCCAGCCTAGTTGGGGCCATGCTGGAGGGCCCGGGGAAGTGGGCGGCAGCAATCTCTTTCTGCGAGGAGGTTATGTCGCGGAAGGAGGCTGCCGAGCGGGATCGGGAGCTTACAGATCCCGCCCGACGTCCCCGGGAACGGCGTGCGCGCCCACGCCGAGAAACCCCGGGCAGCTGAGAGTAGGCGGGCGGCGGGTGTACCAGTACATGCTGGTTTCATTGCCCGCCGCCCGCCAACAGAGGAGGACCTCCCCTGTTGTGAGTGGGGGATGACGAGTCGCCTGAGGGAGGCGAGGTTTAACTGTGATCCTCCTCCAATATACTCGTCGTCCCCCCGGTGGCCGCTGTGATCAGGGCGGGGGCCCTGGTCACCTATCGCGCGGTCGCCGTGTCGGGGCGGTGCGGTGTGCGACCCCTCGCGCCGCCGAATTTAATTGGATTTTAGGGGGGAGGATTTATTTTATTTCCCCCCGGGACGCGGCCGGCCATCGTTACCATCCTGATGGCCGGCCAGGCGAGGGGGAGCCGCGGTAGTGTTCTTCAAGAGTTCCCGTGGCTCCCCTGTTGAATCGCCAGCGATCGGTCCTGCGTCCTCAGGTCGCCGTGGAGGTTTTAGTGGGTCAAACCCCACACTACCCTCGTCCCGCTCCCCCGGGCGGGGCGGGGGTGTCTGGCGAGCAGATTTCCTCCACGTAAAATAAAAAAAAAAAAAAAAAAAAAAAAAAAGGTTATGTCAAGGTTATGTCAAGGTTATGTCAAGGTTATGTCAAGGCGCTCTGATGGCTCCCCCGAGTCGAAAAGGCGGCGGCCTCTTTGGGCCGCCTGCTGCCCAACCTCGGGGGACCGGGAGATTTGGTGCGCCGCCTATACCTGGGCGTGGTGCGGTCTATGGCCTTATACGGTGCCCCAATATGGGCGCCGTACGTGACGACCAGCCGGCGAAACACGCTGTTGTTGCGCCGGCTGCAGAGGCGGATGGCTATCCGCCTCATAAGAGGTTACCGCACCACGTCTACCGTGGCGGCGCTTGCTCTGGCGGGAGAACTTCCCTTCGAGCTTCAGGCGGCGGTGCGCGCCTATGTTTATGGGCGCACAAGCATCGCCAGCCGTGCTCGAGGGGCCCCGCCGGAGCGAGAGACGGTCGGGGGCTTCGAGCTCCAGGCCCGGCGACTAGCGCTCGCCAGATGGCGTGCCGAGCTTCGCTCCCACGCCGGCGAGCGCGTCCCCGGGGCTCTCCTGCCGCACTTCACCTCGTGGCGGGAGAGACGGCATGGCAGGCTCTCCTACCGAGCGACGCAGGTGTTCACCGGGCATGGCTGCTTCGGTGTCTACCTGTGTCGCATCGGGCGGGAAGCGACGACGGTGTGCCACCACTGTGGCGCGGAGGAAGACTCGGCGCAGCACACGCTGGAGGAATGTCCTGCCTTTTCAGCGCTGCGCCGAGTCCTAAAGCGAGAAGTCGGCCACGACCTCGCACTCTCCAGCCTAGTTGGGGCCATGCTGGAGAGCCCGGGGAAGTGGGCGGCAGCAATCTCTTTCTGCGAGGAGGTTATGTCGCGGAAGGAGGCTGCCGAGCGGGATCGGGAGCTTACGGATCCCGCCCGACGTGCCCGGGGACGGCGTGCGCGCCCACGCCGAGAAACCCCGGGCAGCTGAGAGTAGGCGGGCGGCGGGTGTACCAGTACATGCTGGTTTCATTGCCCGCCGCCCGCCAACAGAAGAGGACCTCCCCTGTTGTGAGTGGGGGATGGCGAGTCGCCTGAAGGAGGCGAGGACTAATTGTAATCCTCCTCCAATATACTCGTCGTCCCCCCGGCGGCCGCTGTGATCAGGGCGGGGGCCCTGGTCACCTATCGCGCGGTCGCCGTGTCGGGGCGGTGCGGGGTGCGACCCCTCGCGCCGCCGAATTTAAATGGATTTTAGGGGGGAGGATTTATTTCCCCCCGGGACGCGGCCGGCCGTCGTTACCATCTTGATGGCCGGCCAGGCGAGGGGGAGCCGCGGTAGTGTTCTTCAAGAGTTCCCGTGGCTCCCCCGTTGAATCGCCAGCGATCGGTCCTGCGTCCTCAGGTCGCCGTGGAGGTTTTAGTGGGTCAAACCCCACACTACCCTCGTCCCGCTCCCCCGGGCGGGGCGGGGGTGTCTGGCGAGCAGATTTCCTCCACGTAAAATAAAAAAAAAAAAAAAAAAAAAGGTTATGTCAAGGCCCGCTCGACCGCGAGCCGAATTGGCCCCACACTCCGCCGCGCCTCCACCCCAGGAGGCGTGGTCCCAGGTGGTTGGCCGGAAGGCCAAAAAGGCGGCTGCCAAGGCCACTGCGGCCGCGAATAAAAAAGGACGGGTGGTCCCGGCGGCCCCCAGGAAGACACCCCTGCCTCCTCGACCGCCACGCACAGCAGCGGTTACCATAACGGTTCCGTCTGGCGTGGACATTACTTACGCGCAGGCGATGGCCACTGCCAGGTCCAAGGTGGACCTGGCAGAAATTGGCATCGCCTCGCTGAGGCCGCGAAGGGCGGTGACTGGGGGGTTAATTTTGGAGGTCCCTGGCACCGATGGGGCCGCCAAGGCCACCGTCCTCGCCACAAAAGTGGCGGAAGCGCTGGCAGGCACCGGCGTAAAGGTCGCGCGACCGGTCAAAAAAGCTGACCTTAGGGTGCGCGGCCTGGTCGATTCGACTACGCCGGCGGAGGTCGCTGCGGCTGTTGCCCGCGTGGGCGGGTGCAGCGAGGGGGACATCAATACCGGCGAAATCCGGTCTTCCCCCTCGGGATTGGGCACCCTCTGGGTCCGATGTCCTGCCGCGGCCGCTCGCAAGGTTGCTGTCGCGGGCCGGATAACCGTCGGCTGGACCCAGGCAGCCGTGGAGGCCCTGAGTGCCCGGCCTCTGCAGTGTTACCGTTGCCTTGGTGTTGGCCACACCAGTCAGCGGTGCACTTCTGCCGAGGATAGGTCCGACTGCTGCTATAGATGCGGCAGTCGGGACCATAAGGCGGCAGCCTGTACGGCCACGCCCAATTGTCCGCTTTGTGCGGGCGCGGGCAAGCCGTCTGGTCACCGCCTCGGCAGCCGGGCTTGCCCTGCCAGTGCGGGGCGGGGCAGGGGAGGCGGCCAAAGGCCGTCTGCCAGGTATAATAAAAAGGGGAGGGAAACCACGATGGCCAAGGCAGCGAACACCGTGGCCAGCAACGAAAAGGTAGCATCGCCTGATGCTACCGCCGCGCCCGCGTGGGCGGATGGGGCCACTAAAGTCCCAGACGCCACCGGATCCGCGGCCGTGACGGCGATGGACACGGCTGTGTAATGGGGCCCCCGGGCCCGATAATACAAGTTAACCTCAACTGCTCGGCCAGAGCGCAGGATCTCCTGTTTCAATGCCTGGCCGAGCGGGGTGCCGGGTTGGCAGTCGTGGCGGAGCCGCACAGGGTCCCCAAACATCCACACTGGATGGGGGACTCGATTGGCTCCGCCGCGATTATTTGGGCTGGGAGGCCGGGGTCCCCGCCGTGCTCGCTTATCGAGCGCGGCCTGGGATACGTGGCCATCGATTGGGGCGGCACCGCGGTTGTGGCGATATACGCACCTCCAAGGTGGTCCCTCGAGGAGTTTGAGCAGTATCTGGACGGGGTAGGGAGATGCGTCTCCCGCTGCCATCCCCGTCCGGTGCTGGTCCTGGGGGACTTCAATGCCAAGGCCTCGGCTTGGGGTTCCTGCGGGACTGACTCGAGGGGCCGGGAGGTGCTTGATTGGGCGGCGGGACTGGAGCTCCGTCTCCTGAACAAGGGCTCGGTCCATACGTGCGTGCGGCATAACGGGGGGTCCATCGTTGACCTTTCGTGGGCAACGCCCCCGGCCGCGCGCCGTATTATGGGGTGGAGGGTGGCGGAAGGGGTCGAGACGTTGTCTGACCACAGATACATAGTTCTCGACCTCTCCGCAGCCCCACCATCGACACCCCGTCGTCGCCCCGCCGATGAAGGTTCGCCTCAGCCGCGGTGGGCGCTGAAGCGCATCGACCAGGACGCTCTGATGGCGGCAGCACACGTCGTGGCCTGGCCAGCAACACCGGCCGGGCCAGTCGACGGGAATGGGGAGGCCCATTGGTTCCGGGGCGCAATGACGTCGATTTGCGACGTCGCCATGCCTCGGGCCAGGGTCTTCCCGAGGAAGGCGGTGTACTGGTGGTCGCGCGCGATAGCGGAATTACGCACCGAGTGCGTTCGCGCGCGACGCCAGTACGCTCGCGCCCGTCGACGACGACGTACGGACGACGTGCTGGCTGCCCAACTGTACGGGCGATATCGGGAGAAGGTGGTCGCCCTGCAGCTGGCCATCAGGCGAGCGAAGGACCAGGCCTGGCGCGATCTCCTCGGCTCTCTAAACCGAGATCCGTGGGGGCGCCCATACAAGATGGCATTGGGACGATTGCGTCCCTGGGCGCCCCCCGTGACGGAGAGCCTGGATCCGGGGCTGCTCGGGCGGGTCGTGGACGCTTTATTCCCCGTTAGCGAGGGGCCGTCCCGGCCCGTCCCTGAGCCAGAGGAACATGAGTGGTCCCCGGATCTTGAGGTCGCGCCGGAGGAGATGGCCGGGGTCGTCAAATGGCTCCGGGGCAAGAATACCGCCCCGGGGCCGGACGGTATCCCCGGCCGGGTCTGGTTGCTCGCCACGAGCGTCCTGGGGGAAAGGCTGAGGAGCCTCTACTCTGGGCTCCTGAGGTCGGGGACGTTCCCCGACCTATGGAGAGAAAGTCGGATGGTCCTCTTGAGGAAGGATGGGAGGCCGGGGGATTCTCCCTCCGCGTACCGGCCCATTTGTCTCCTGGATGAGGCGGGCAAGATCTTCGAGAAGATCATTGTTGCCCGCCTCTCCAGACACCTGTCCCGCGACGGCCCCGATCTAGCGGACTGCCAGTTTGGCTTCCGGGAGGGGCGATCGACGGTCCACGCTATCGACCGTCTCAAGTCCCTCTCGGACAATGCCGTGGCAAGGGGCGGGGTGTGCTTGGCGGTGTCCATTGACATCGTCAATGCGTTCAACACCCTGCCCTGGTCCGCCATTAGGGAGGCCCTCGTTGATCACCAGGTGCCTCCCTATCTGAGGCGGGTGATCGGGGCCTACCTGCGGGACAGGTGGGTTGAATACCCGGGCCGGTACGGGATGATACGGAGGGAAGTGGACCGCGGGGTCCCGCAGGGGTCCGTTTTAGGACCGCTCCTGTGGGACCTGGGTTACAACGCGGTCCTGGAGAAGGTCTCCCTGCCCGACGGTGCCACCCTCGTCTGCTACGCGGACGACACGTTGGTGGTCGCCGTCGGTAGTACCTTCGAGAGGACCATCCGACGAGCAGAGGTTGCGGTGGCAGCCGTCGTCGCGAGGATCCGCGATCTGGGGCTGAAAATAGCCCCGGAGAAGGCCGAGGCTGTCTGGTTTCACGGACGGCCTCGGTCTCGGCCACCGGCCAGATCGTGGATGCGGGTTGGAGAAGCCTGCGTAGAGGTGAAGTCCGAGTTGAAATATCTCGGACTGATCCTCGACAGCCGCTGGAGCTTCGATGCGCATCTCGAACGTCTCGTCCCCCGAGTCGAAAAGGCGGCGGCCTCTTTGGGCCGCCTGCTGCCCAACCTCGGGGGACCGGGAGATTTGGTGCGCCGCCTATACCTGGGCGTGGTGCGGTCTATGGCCTTATACGGTGCCCCAATATGGGCGCCGTACGTGATGACCAGCCGGCGCAACACGCTGTTGTTGCGCCGGCTGCAGAGGCGGATGGCCATCCGCCTCATAAGAGGTTACCGCACCACGTCTACCGTGGCGGCGCTTGCTCTGGCGGGAGAACTTCCCTTCGAGCTTCAGGCGGCGGTTCGCGCCTATGTTTATAGGCGCACAAGCATCGCCAGCCGTGCTCGAGGGGCCCCGCCGGAGCGCGAGACGGTCGAGGGCTTCGAGCTCCAGGCCCGGCGACTAGCGCTCGCCAGATGGCGTGCCGAGCTTTGCTCCCACGCCGGCGAGCGCGTCCCCGGGGCTCTCCTGCCGCACTTCACCTCGTGGCGGGAGAGACGGCATGGCAGGCTCTCCTACCGAGCGACGCAGGTGTTCACCGGGCATGGCTGCTTCGGTGTCTACCTGTGTCGCATCGGGCGGGAAGCGACGACGGTGTGCCACCACTGTGGCGCGGAGGAAGACTCGGCGCAGCACACGCTGGAGGAATGTCCCGCCTTTTCAGCGCTGCGCCGAGTCCTAAAACGAGAAGTCGGCCACGACCTCGCACTCTCCAGCCTAGTTGGGGCCATGCTGGAGGGCCCGGGGAAGTGGGCGGCAGCAATCTCTTTCTGCGAGGAGGTTATGTCGCGGAAGGAGGCTGCCGAGCGGGATCGGGAGCTTACAGATCCCGCCCGACGTGCCCGGGGACGGCGTGCGCGCCCACGCCGAGAAACCCCGGGCAGCTGAGAGTAGGCGGGCGGCGGGTGTACCAGAATATGCTGGTTTCATTGCCCGCCGCCCGCCAACAGAGGAGGACGTCCACTGTTGGGAGTGGGGGATGACGAGTCGCCTGAGGGAGGCGAGGGTTAACTGTAATCCTCCTCCAATATACTCGTCGTCCCCCCGGCGGCCGCTGTGATCAGGGCGGGGGCCCTGGTCACCTATCGCGCGGTCGCCGTGTCGGGGCGGTGCGGGGTGCGACCCCTCGCGCCGCCGAATTTAAATGGATTTTAGGGGGGAGGATTATATCTCCCCCCGGGACGCGGCCGGCCATCGTTACCATATTGATGGCCGGCCAGGCGAGGGGGAGCCGCGGTAGTGTTCTTCAAGAGTTCCCGTGTCTCCCCCGTTGAATCGCCAGCGATCGGTCCTGCGTCCTCAGGTCGCCGTGGAGGTTTTAGTGGGTCAAACCCCACACTACCCTCGTCCCGCTCCCCCGGGCGGGGCGGGGGTGTCTGGCGAGCAGATTTCCTCCACGTAAAATAAAAAAAAAAAAAAAAAAAAAGGTTATGTCAAGGTCCGGCGAAATCCGGTCTTCCCCCTCGGTATTGGGCACCCTCTGGGTCCGATGTCCTGCCGCGGCCGCTCGCAAGGTTGCTGTCGCGGGCCGGATAACCGTCGGCTGGACCCATGCAGCCGTGGAGGCCCTGAGTGCCCGGCCTCTGCAGTGTTACCGTTGCCTTGATGTTGGCCACACCAGTCAGCGGTGCACTTCTGCCGAGGATAGGTCCGACTGCTGCTATAGATGCGGCAGTCGGGACCATAAGGTGGCAGCCTGTACGGCCACGCCCAATTGTCCGCTTTGTGCGGGCGCGGGCAGGCCTTCTGGTCACCGCCTCGGCGGCCGGGCGTGTCCTGTCAGTGCGAGGCGAGGCAAGGTAGGCGGCCAAAGGTCGTCTGCCAGATTCAATAAAAAAGGGAAGGAAACCACGATGGCCAAGGCAGCGACCACCGTGGCCAGCAACGAAAAGGCGGCACCGCCTGATGCTACCGCCGCACCCGCGGGGGCGAATGGGGCCACTAAAGTCCCTGACGCCACCGCATCCGCGGCCGTGACGGCGATGGACACGGCTGTGTAATGGGGCCCCCGGGCCCGATAATACAAGTTAACCTCAACTGCTCGGCCAGAGCGCAGGATCTCCTGTTTCAATGCCTGGCCGAGCGGGGTGCCGGGTTGGCAGTCGTGGCGGAGCCGCACAGGGTCCCCAAACATCCACACTGGATGGGGGACTCGATTGGCTCCGCCGCGATTATTTGGGCTGGGAGGCCGGGGTCCCCGCCGTGCTCGCTTATCGAGCGCGGCCTGGGATACGTGGCCGTCGATTGGGGCGGCACCGCGGTTGTGGCGATATACGCACCTCCAAGGTGGTCCCTCGAAGAGTTTGAGCAGTATCTGGACGGGGTAGGGAGATGCGTCTCCCGCTGCCATCCCCGTCCGGTGCTGGTCCTGGGGGACTTTAATGCCAAGGCCACGGCTTGGGGTTCCCCCGGGACTGATTCGAGGGGCCGGGAGGTGCTGGATTGGGCGGCGGGACTGGAGCTCCGTCTCCTGAACACGGGCTCGGTCCATACATGCGTGCGGCATAACGGGGGGTCCATCGTTGACCTTTCGTGGGCAACGCCCCAGGCCGCGCGCCGTATTACGGGGTGGAGGGTGGCGGAAGGGGTCGAGACGTTGTCTGACCACAGATACATAGTTCTCGACCTCTCCGCCGCCCCACCATCGACACTCCGTCGTCGCCCCGCCGATGAAGGTTCGCCTCGACCGCGGTGGGCGCTGAAGCGCCTCGACCAGGACGCTCTGATGGCGGCGGCCCGCGTCGTGGCCTGGCCAGCAACACCGGTCGGGCCAGTCGACGGGAATGGGGAGGCCCATTGGTTCCGTGGCGCAATGACGTCCATTTGCGACGTAGCCATGCCCCGGGCCAGGGTCTTCCCGAGGAAGGCGGTGTACTGATGGTCGCGCGCGATAGCGGAGTTACGCACCGAGTGCGTCCGCGCGCGACGCCAGTACGCTCGCGCCCGTCGACGACGACGTACGGACGACGTTCTGGCTGCCCAGCTGTACGGGCGATATCGGGAGAAGGTGGTCGCCCTGCAGCTGGCCATCGGGCGAGCGAAGGACCAGGCCTGGCGCGATCTCCTCGGCTCTCTAAACCGAGATCCGTGGGGGCGCCCATACAAGATGGCATTGGGACGATTGCGTCCCTGGGCGCCCCCCGTGACGGAGAGCCTGGATCCGGGGCTGCTCGGGCGGGTCGTGGACGCTTTATTCCCCGTTAGCGGGGAGGCGTCCCGGCCTGTCCCTGAGCCAGAGGAACATGAGTGGTCCCCGGATCTTGAGGTCGCGCCGGAGGAGATGGCCGGGGTCGTCAAATGGCTCCGGGGCAAGAATACCGCCCCGGGGCCGGACGGTATCCCCGGCCGGGTCTGGTTGCTCGCCGCGAGCGTCCTGGGGGAGAGGCTGAGGAGCCTCTACTCTGGGCTCCTGAGGTCGGGGACGTTCCCCGACCTATGGAGAGAAAGTCGGATGGTCCTCTTGAGGAAGGATGGGAGGCCGGGGGATTCTCCCTCCGCGTACCGGCCCATTTGTCTCCTGGATGAGGCGGGAAAGATCTTCGAGAAGATCATTGTTGCCCGCCTCTCCAGACACCTGTCCCGCGACGGCCCAGATCTGGCGGACTGCCAGTTTGGCTTCCGGGAGGGGCGATCGACGGTCGACGCAATCGACCGTCTCAAGTCCCTCTCGGACAATGCCGTGGCAAGGGGCGGGGTGTGCTTGGCGGTGTCCATTGACATCGTCAATGCGTTCAACACCCTGCCCTGGTCCGCCATTAGGGAGGCCCTCGTCGATCACCAGGTGCCTCCCTATCTGAGGCGGGTGATCGGGGCCTACCTGCGGGACAGGTGGGTTGAATACCCGGGCCGGTGCGGGATGATACGGAGGGAAGTGGACCGCGGGGTCCCGCAGGGGTCCGTTTTAGGACCGCTCCTGTGGGACCTAGGTTACAACGCGGTCCTGGAAAAGGCCTCCCTGCCCGACGGTGCCACCCTCGTCTGCTACGCGGACGACACGTTGGTGGTCGCCGTCGGGAGTACCTTCGAGAGGACCATCCGTCGAGCAGAGGTTGCGGTGGCAGCCGTCGTCGCGAGGATCCACGATCTGGGGCTGAAAATAGCCCCGGAGAAGGCCGAGGCTGTCTGGTTCCACGGACGGCCTCGGTCTCGGCCACCGGCCAGATCGTGGATCCGGGTTGGAGAAGCCTGCGTCGAGGTGAAGTCCGAGTTGAAATATCTCGGACTGATCCTCGACAGCCACTGGTGCTTCGATGCGCATCTCGACCGTCTCGTCCCCCGAGTCGAAAAGGCGGCGGCCTCTTTGGGCCGCCTGCTGCCCAACCTCGGGGGACCGGGAGATTTGGTGCGCCGCCTATACCTGGGCGTGGTGCGGTCTATGGCCTTATACGGTGCCCCAATATGGGCGCCGTACGTGATGACCAGCCGGCGCAACACGCTATTGTTGCGCCGGCTGCAGAGGCGGATGGCCATCCGCCTCATAAGAGGTTACCGCACCACGTCTACCGTGGCGGCGCTTGCTCTGGCGGGAGAACTTCCCTTCGAGCTTCAGGCGGCGGTGCGCGCCTATGTTTATGGGCGCACAAGCATCGCCAGCCGTGCTCGAGGGGCCCCGCCGGAGCGAGAGACGGTCGAGGGCTTCGAGCTCCAGGCCCGGAGACTAGCGCTCGCCAGATGGCGTGCCGAGCTTTGCTCCCACGCCGGCGAGCGCGTCCCCGGGGCTCTCCTGCCGCACTTCACCTCGTGGCGGGAGAGACGGCATGGCAGGCTCTCCTACCGAGCGACGCAGGTGTTCACCGGGCATGGCTGCTTCGGTGTCTACCTGTGTCGCATCGGGCGGGAAGCGACGACGGTGTGCCACCATTGTGGCGCGGAGGAAGACTCGGCGCAGCACACGCTGGAGGAATGTCCCGCCTTTTCAGCGCTGCGCCGAGTCCTAAAACGGGAAGTCGGTCACGACCTCGCACTCTCCAGCCTAGTTGGGGCCATGCTGGAGGGCCCGGGGAAGTGGGCGGCAGCAATCTCTTTCTGCGAGGATGTTATGTCGCGGAAGGAGGCTGCCGAGCGGGATCGGGAGCTTACAGATCCCGCCCGACGTGCCCGGGGACGGCGTGCGCGCCCACGCCGAGAAACCCCGGGCAGCTGAGAGTAGGCGGGCGGCGGGTGTACCAGAAAATGCTGGTTTCATTGCCCGCCGCCCGCCAACAGAGGAGGACCTCCACTGTTGGGAGTGGGGGATGACGAGTCGCCTGATGGAGGGGAGGGTTAACTGTGATCCTCCTCCAATATGCTCGTCGTCCCCCCGGCGGCCGCTGTGATCATGGCGGGGGCCCTGGTCACCTATCGCGCGGTCGCCGTGTCGGGGCGGTGCGGGGTGCGACCCCTCGCGCCGCCGAATTTAAATGGATTTAGGGGGAGGATTATATCTCCCCCGGGACGCGGCCGGCCATCCTTACCATCCTGATGGCCGGCCAGGCGAGGGGGAGCCGCGGTAGTGTTCTTCAAGAGTTCCCGTGGCTCCCCCGTTGAATCGCCAGCGATCGGTCCTGCGTCCTCAGGTCGCCGTGGAGGTTTTAGTGGGTCGATCCCCACACTACCCTCGTCCCGCTCCCCCGGGCGGGGCGGGGGTGTCTGGCGAGCAGATTTCCTCCACGTAAAATAAAAAAAAAAAAAAAAAAGGTTATGTCAAGGTCCGGGGCAAGAATACCGCCCCGGGGCCGGACGGTATCCCCGGCCGGGTCTGGTTGCTCGCCGCGAGCGTCCTGGGGGAGAGGCTGAGGAGCCTCTACTCTAGGCTCCTGAGGTCGGGGACGTTCCCCGACCTATGGAGAGAAAGTCGGATGGTCCTCTTGAGGAAGGATGGGAGGCCGGGGGATTCTCCCTCCGCGTACCGGCCCATTTGTCTCCTGGATGAGGCGGGCAAGATCTTCGAGAAGATCATTGTTGCCCGCCTCTCCAGACACCTGTCCCGCGACGGCCCAGATCTGGCGGACTGCCAGTTTGGCTTCCGGGAGGGGCGATCGACGGTCGACGCAATCGACCGTCTCAAGTCCCTCTCGGACAATGCCGTGGCAAGGGGCGGGGTGTGCTTGGCGGTGTCCATTGACATCGTTAATGCGTTCAACACCCTGCCCTGGTCCGCCATTAGGGAGGCCCTCGTCGATCACCAGGTGCCACCCTATCTGAGGCGGGTGATCGGGGCCTACCTGCGGGACAGGTGGGTCGAATACCCGGGCCGGTACGGGATGATACGTAGGGAAGTGGACCGCGGGGTCCCGCAGGGGTCCGTTTTAGGACCGCTCCTGTGGGACCTGGGTTACAACGCGGTCCTGGAGAAGACATCCCTGCCCGACGGTGCCACCCTCGTCTGCTACGCGGACGACACGTTGGTGGTCGCCGTCGGGAGTACCTTCGAGAGGACCATCCGACGAGCAGAGGTTGCGGTGGCAGCCGTCGTCGCGAGGATCCGCGATCTGGGGCTGAAAATAGCCCCGGAGAAGGCCGGGGCAGTCTGGTTCCACGGACGGCCTCGGTCTCGGCCACCGGCCAGATCGTGGATCCGGGTTGGAGAAGCCTGCGTCGAGGTGAAGTCCGAGTTGAAATATCTCGGACTGATCCTCGACAGCCGCTGGAGCTTCGATGCGCATCTCGACCGTCTCGTCCCCCGAGTCGAAAAGGTGGCGGCCTCTTTGGGCCGCCTGCTGCCCAACCTCGGGGGACCGGGAGATTTGGTGCGCCGCCTATACCTGGGCGTGGTGCGGTCTATGGCCTTATACGGTGCCCCAATATGGGCGCCGTACGTGATGACCAGCCGGCGCAACACGCTGTTGTTGCGCCGGCTGCAGAGGCGGATGGCCATCCGCCTCATAAGAGGTTACCGCACCGCGTCTACCGTGGCGGCGCTTGCTCTGGCGGGAGAACTTCCCTTCGAGCTTCAGGCGGCGGTGCGCGCCTATGTTTATGGGCGCACAAGCATCGCCAGCCGTGCTCGAGGGGCCCCGCCGGAGCGAGAGATGGTCGGGGGCTTCGAGCTCCAGGCCCGGCGACTAGCGCTCGCCAGATGGCGTGCCGAGCTTTGCTCCCACGCCGGCGAGCGCGTTCCCGGGGCTCTCCTGCCACACTTCACCTCGTGGCGGGAGAGACGGCATGGCAGGCTCTCCTACCGAGCGACGCAGGTGTTCACCGGGCATGGCTGCTTCGGTGTCTACCTGTGTCGCATCGGGCGGGAAGCGACGACGGTGTGCCACCACTGTGGCGCGGAGGAAGACTCGGCGCAGCACACGCTGGAGGAATGTCCCGCCTTTTCAGCGCTGCGCCGAGTCCTAAAACGAGAAGTCGGCCACGACCTCGCACTCTCCAGCCTAGTTGGGGCCATGCTGGAGGGCCCGGGGAAGTGGGCGGCAGCAATCTCTTTCTGCGAGGAGGTTATGTCGCGGAAGGAGGCTGCCGAGCGGGATCGGGAGCTTACAGATCCCGCCCGACGTGCCCGGGGACGGCGTGCGCGCCCACGCCGAGAAACCCCGGGCAGCTGAGATTAGGCGGGCGGCGGGTGTACCAGAATATGCTGGTTTCATTGCCCGCCGCCCGCCAACAGAGGAGGAGTCCACTGTTGGGAGTGGGGGATGACGAGTCGCCTGAAGGAGGCGAGGGTTAACTGTGATCCTCCTCCAATATACTCGTCGTCCCCCCGGCGGCCGCTGTGAACACGGCGGGGGCCCTGGTCACCTATCGCGCGGTCGCCGTGTCGGGGCGGTGCGGGTTGCGACACCTCGCGCCGCCGAATTTAAATGGATTTAGGGGGGAGGATTATATCTCCCCCGGGACGCGGCCGGCCATCCTTACCATCCTGATGGCCGGCCAGGCGAGGGGGAGCCGCGGTAGTGTTCTTCAAGAGTTCCCGTGGCTCCCCCGTTGAATCGCCAGCGATCGGTCCTGCGTCCTCAGGTCGCCGTGGAGGTTTTAGTGGGTCAAACCCCACACTACCCTCGTCCCGCTCCCCCGGGCGGGGCGGGGGTGTCTGGCGAGCAGATTTCCTCCACGTGAAATAAAAAAAAAAAAAAAGGTTATGTCAAGGTTATGTCAAGGTTATGTCAAGGTTATGTCAAGGTTATGTCAAGGTTATGTCAAGGTTATGTCAAGGTTATGTCAAGGTAATGGGGAGGCCCATTGGTTCCGTGGCGCAATGACGTCCATTTGCGACGTAGCCATGCCCCGGGCCAGGGTCTTCCCGAGGAAGGCGGTGTACTGGTGGTCGCGCGCGATAGCGGAGTTACGCACCGAGTGCGTCCGCGCGCGACGCCAGTACGCTCGCGCCCGTCGACGACGACGTACGGACGACGTTCTGGCTGCCCAGCTGTACGGGCGATATCGGGAGAAGGTGTTCGCCCTGCAGCTGGCCATCAGGCGAGCGAAGGACCAGGCCTGGCGCGATCTCCTCGGCTCTCTAAACCGAGATCCGTGGGGGCGCCCATACAAGATGGCATTGGGACGATTGCGTCCCTGGGCGCCCCCCGTGACGGAGAGCCTGGATCCGGGGCTGCTCGGGCGGGTCGTGGGCGCTTTATTCCCCGTTAGCGGGGAGGCGCCCCGACCCGTCCCTGAGCCAGAGGAACATGAGTGGTCCCCGGATCTTGAGGTCGCGCCGGAGGAGATGGCCGGGGTCGTCAAATGGCTCCGGGGCAAGAATACCGCCCCGGGGCCGGACGGTATCCCCGGCCGGGTCTGGTTGCTCGCCGCGAGCGTCCTGGGCGAGAGGCTGAGGAGCCTCTACTCTGGGCTCCTGAGGACGGGGACGTTCCCCGACCTATGGAGAGAAAGTCGGATGGTCCTCTTGAGGAAGGATGGGAGGACGGGGGATTCTCCCTCCGCGTACCGGCCCATTTGTCTCCTGGATGAGGCGGGCAAGATCTTCGAGAAGATCATTGTTGCCCGCCTCTCCAGACACCTGTCCCGCGACGGCCCATATCTGGCGGACTGCCAGTTTGACTTCCGGGAGGGGCGATCGACGGTCGACGCAATCGACCGCCTCAAGTCCCTCTCGGACAATGCCGTGGCAAGGGGCGGGGTGTGCTTGGCGGTGTCCATTGACATCGTCAATGCGTTCAACACCCTGCCCTGGTCCGCCATTAGGGAGGCCCTCGTCGATCACCAGGTGCCTCCCTATCTGAGGCGGGTGATCGGAGCCTACCTGCGGGACAGGTGGGTTGAATACCCGGGCCGGTACGGGATGATACGGAGGGAAGTGGACCGCGGGGTCCCGCAGGGGTCCGTTTTAGGACCGCTCCTGTGGGACCTGGGTTACATCGCGGTCCTGGAGAAGGCCTCCCTGCCCGACGGTGCCACCCTCGTCTGCTACGCGGACGACACGTTGGTGGTCGCCGTCGGGAGTACCTTCGAGAGGACCATCCGACGAGCAGAGGTTGCGGTGGCTGCCGTCGTCGCGAGGATCCGCGATCTGGGGCTGAAAATAGCCCCGGAGAGGGCCGAGGCTGTCTGGTTTCACGGACGGCCTCGGTCTCGGCCACCGGCCAGATCGTGGATCCGGGTTGGGGAAGCCTGCGTAGAGGTGAAGTCCGAGTTGAAATATCTCGGACTGATCCTCGACAGCCGCTGGAGCTTCGATGCGCATCTCGGCCGTCTCGTCCCCCGAGTCGAAAAGGCGGCGGTCTCTTTGGGCCGCCTGCTGCCCAACCTCGGGGGACCGGGAGATTTGGTGCGCCGCCTATACCTGGGCGTGGTGCGGTCTATGGCCTTATACGGTGCCCCAATATGGGCGCCGTACGTGATGACCAGCCGGCGCAACACGCTATTGTTGCGCCGGCTGCAGAGGCGGATGGCCATCCGCCTCATAAGAGGTTACCGCACCACGTCTACCGTGGCGGCGCTTGCTCTGGCGGGAGAACTTCCCTTCGAGCTTCAGGCGGCGGTGCGCGCCTATGTTTATGGGCGCACAAGCATCGCCAGCCGTGCTCGAGGGGCCCCGCCGGAGCGAGAGACGGTCGAGGGCTTCGAGCTCCAGGCCCGGGGACTAGCGCTCGCCAGATGGCGTGCCGAGCTTTGCTCCCACGCCGGCGAGCGCGTCCCCGGGGCTCTCCTGCCGCACTTCACCTCGTGGCGGGAGAGACGGCATGGCAGGCTCTCCTACCGAGCGACGCAGGTGTTCACCGGGCATGGCTGCTTTGGTGTCTACCTGTGTCGCATCGGGCGGGAAGCGACGACGGTGTGCCACCATTGTGGCGCGGAGGAAGACTCGGCGCAGCACACGCTGGAGGAATGTCCCGCCTTTTCAGCGCTGCGCCGAGTCCTAAAACGAGAAGTCGGCCACGACCTCGCACTCTCCAGCCTAGTTGGGGCCATGCTGGAGGGCCCAGGGAAGTGGGCGGCAGCAATCTCTTTCTGCGAGGAGGTTATGTCGCGGAAGGAGTCTGCCGAGCGGGATCGGGAGCTTACAGATCCCGCCCGACGTGCCCGGGGACGGCGTGCGCGCCCACGCCGAGAAACCCCGGGCAGCTGAGAGTAGGCGGGCGGCGGGTGTACCAGAATATGCTGGTTTCATTGCCCGCCGCCCGCCAACAGAGGAGGACGTCCACTGTTGGGAGTGGGGGATGACGAGTCGCGTGAAGGAGGCGAGGTTTAACTGTGATCCTCCTCCAATATACTCGTCATCCCCCCGGCGGCCGCTGTGATCAGGGCGGGGGCCCTGGTCACCTATCGCGCGGTCGCCGTGTCGGGGCGGTGCGGGGTGCGACCCCTCGCGCCGCCGAATTTAAATGGATTTTAGGGGGGAGGATTTATTTTATTTCCCCCCGGGACGCGGCCGGTCATCGTTACCACCTTGATGGCCGGCCAGGCGAGGGGGAGCCGCGGTAGTGTTCTTCAAGAGTTCCCGTGGCTCCCCCGTTGAATCGCCAGCGATCGGTCCTGCGTCCTCAGGTCGTCGTGGAGGTTTTAGTGGGTCAAACCCCACACTACCCTCGTCCCGCTCCCCCGGGCGGGGCGGGGGTGTCTGGCGAGCAGATTTCCTCCACGTAAAATAAAAAAAAAAAAAAAAAAAAAAGGTTATGTCAAGGTTCCCCCCCGTGTCCGCTACCTTGTCGTGGTGGGGGGGCTTCGTGCCCTAATGATCCTCAAGGCTGTGCCGGCGGGGAATTTATTCCCTGGCAGGTTCTACCATGCCGGAGTGGCTTGAGGTGAGGGGCCAACTAAAGTCGGACACATACCGTAAACCTGTGGTCATGTTTTACAGGAACGGGGGTCTTGCCTTAACCGGCCGGGCCGCGAGGATGACAACCTCTCTAAAAAATCCCTAGCCCCAAGCAGTGTTGCGCGGTGAAGAGGGCGTAGCTGGAGTAAGCGCCAGCTATGGTTGGTGGGTGCACCAATCGTTAGCGGACAACCCCGGGGTACCTGGCGACCCCCCGGGCGTATTAGCCTTCCCCGGGTATGGCGGCTCTACCCGGGGTGACCTCCTTTCCGACCACACTCGTGGGATTAAGTATGGAGTCTACTTTTTCACAAACAACCGGGGAGGGGGGAAACGAGCGTGAGGTGGAGGTGCGCGGGCCTATCGTGCGCCTCAAAAGATGCACAGAGCCGGTGTCGCGGAGGCATTCGGCGACACGCGGCAAAAAGAGGACCGCAGCGGGCCTTGGTGAGTGCGATGAGGGGGAGGAGTCAGATTTCTCTGTCTCCTCCCACCACTCATCGCAGAGTGTCCCGGGCTCGTCGTCAGCGAGGAAAAGAGGACGGCCGCCGACGACCGGCGAATATGTTGGCCTCGCAGAGGCCAAACTTAGGCTGGCCGAGGCTTCGCAGCTGGAGGCCGAGGCAAGGGAGGTGGCGGCGATATTCGACCCGGGAGCCCCCGTGCCGAGACCATCGCGGTCGAGCGTCCCGCTCCCGGACGAGACGGATATAGCGGAAAATTTCCGCAACCGTCCAACGCGGGATGTCGCGGCCGCTATATTGGAGAGCCTGGATGAAGTGGCCAGGATCTCCGGCGTGTCAAAGGGGCTGAAGGGCAATTTGGCCCGCGCCCTAAGGGTGGCCGCCTTAAACGGCAGGGTGGGGGTGTCCGAGCTTGCGGTTAGGTCAGCTACCGACGCCACGCGTGCCCTGGAGGCAGAGAATGCCGTCCTCAGGGGGCAAATGACGGAGCTGCGGGCGGAGGTGGCTCGGCTCCGGCAGGTGGTGGAGGCGAGTACGGCTGCTGCCGCAATGCCTCCGCCGCCGCGCCCGGGAGAGGGCTCAGTATCGCCGCCGATCGTCGCCGCCCGGGACTGCCAACGCTCCGGGCAAGAAAAGTCCTCGCCCCCACATGCGACTGCGCCCGCAGATTTTCTGGCGCAGATAAGCGCCCTGATAGACGCCAAATTGGCGTCATTCAGGAGGGAGCTCGCGCCGCGAACGGACTCGGCCCTGCGATCGGTGGCACCTGGGCCGTCCGTCCCCTCACAGTCTTCGGACAGGGTGGGGCGGAAGACGAAGAAGAAGAAGAAAGGTGGGAAAGCTGGGGCGGCTATAGCGGCCCAGACGGAGCCCGCTCGACCGCGAGCAGAATCGGCGCTACCCGATGCCGCGCCTCCGCCCCAGGAGGCGTGGTCCCAGGTGGTTGGCCGCAAGGCTAAAAAGGCGGCTGCCAAGGCCACTGCGGCGGCGAATAATAAAAAAGGACGGGTGGTCCCGGCGGCCCCCAGGAAGACACCCCTGCCTCCGCGACCGCCACGCACAGCAGCGGTTACCATAACGGTTCCGTCTGGCGTGGACATTACTTACGCGCAGGCGATGGCCACTGCCAGGTCCAAGGTGGACCTGGCAGAAATTGGCATCGCCTCGCTGAGGCCGCGAAGGGCGGTGACTGGGGGGTTAATTTTGGAAGTCCCTGGCACCGATGGGGCCGCCAAGGCCACCGTCCTCGCCACAAAAGTGGCGGAAGCGCTGGCAGGCACCGGCGTAAAGGTCGCGCGTCCGGTCAAAAAAGCTGACCTTAGGGTGCGCGGCCTGGTCGATTCGACCACGCCGGCGGAGGTCGCTGCGGCTGTTGCCCGCGTGGGCGGGTGCAGCGAGGGGGACATCAATACCGGCGAAATCCGGTCTTCCCCCTCGGGATTGGGCACCCTCTGGGTCCGATGTCCTGCCGCGGCCGCTCGCAAGGTTGCTGTCGCGGGCCGGATAACCGTCGGCTGGACCCATGCAGCCGTGGAGGCCCTGAGTGCCCGGCCTCTGCAGTGTTACCGTTGCCTTGAAGTTGGCCACACCAGTCAGCGGTGCACTTCTGCCGAGGATAGGTCCGACTGCTGCTATAGATGCGGCAGTCGGGACCATAAGGTGGCAGCCTGTACGGCCACGCCCAATTGTCCGCTTTGTGCGGGCGCGGGCAGGCCTTCTGGTCACCGCCTCGGCGGCCGGGCGTGTCCTGTCAGTGCGAGGCGAGGCAAGGTAGGCGGCCAAAGGTCGTCTGCCAGATTCAATAAAAAAGGGAAGGAAACCACGATGGCCAAGGCAGCGACCACCGTGGCCAGCAACGAAAAGGCGGCACCGCCTGATGCTACCGCCGCACCCGCGGGGGCGAATGGGGCCACTAAAGTCCCTGACGCCACCGCATCCGCGGCCGTGACGGCGATGGACACGGCTGTGTAATGGGGCCCCCGGGCCCGATAATACAAGTTAACCTCAACTGCTCGGCCAGAGCGCAGGATCTCCTGTTTCAATGCATGGCCGAGCGGGGTGCCGGGTTGGCAGTCGTGGCGGAGCCGCACAGGGTCCCCAAACATCCACACTGGATGGGGGACTCGATTGGCTCCGCCGCGATTATTTGGGCTGGGAGGCCGGGGTCCCCGCCGTGCTCGCTTATCGAGCGCGGCCTGGGATACGTGGCCGTCGATTGGGGCGGCACCGCGGTTGTGGCGATATACGCACCTCCAAGGTGGTCCCTCGAAGAGTTTGAGCAGTATCTGGACGGGGTAGGGAGATGCGTCTCCCGCTGCCATCCCCGTCCGGTGCTGGTCCTGGGGGACTTTAATGCCAAGGCCACGGCTTGGGGTTCCCCCGGGACTGATTCGAGGGGCCGGGAGGTGCTGGATTGGGCGGCGGGACTGGAGCTCCGTCTCCTGAACACGGGCTCGGTCCATACGTGCGTGCGGCATAACGGGGGGTCCATCGTTGACCTTTCGTGGGCAACGCCCCAGGCCGCGCGCCGTATTACGGGGTGGAGGGTGGCGGAAGGGGTCGAGACGTTGTCTGACCACAGATACATAGTTCTCGACCTCTCCGCCGCCCCACCATCGACACTCCGTCGTCGCCCCGCCGATGAAGGTTCGCCTCGACCGCGGTGGGCGCTGAAGCGCCTCGACCAGGACGCTCTGATGGCGGCGGCCCGCGTCGTGGCCTGGCCAGCAACACCGGCCGGGCCAGTCGACGGGAATGGGGAGGCCCATTGGTTCCGTGGCGCAATGACGTCCATTTGCGACGTAGCCATGCCCCGGGCCAGGGTCTTCCCGTGGAAGGCGGTGTACTGGTGGTCGCGCGCGATAGCGGAGTTACGCACCGAGTGCGTCCGCGCGCGACGCCAGTACGCTCGCGCCCGTCGACGACGACGTACGGACGACGTTCTGGCTGCCCAGCTGTACGGGCGATATCGGGAGAAGGTGGTCGCCCTGCAGCTGGACATCAGGCGAGCGAAGGACCAGGCCTGGCGCGATCTCCTCGGCTCTCTAAACCGAGATCCGTGGGGGCGCCCATACAAGATGGCATTGGGACGATTGCGTCCCTGGGCGCCCCCCGTGACGGAGAGCCTGGATCCGGGGCTGCTCGGGCGGGTCGTGGACGCTTTATTCCCCGTTAGCGGGGAGGCGTCCCGGCCCGTCCCTGAGCCAGAGGAACATGAGTGGTCCCCGGATCTTGAGGTCGCGCCGGAGGAGATGGCCGGGGTCGTCAAATGGCTCCGGGGCAAGAATACCGCCCCGGGGCCGGACGGTATCCCCGGCCGGGTCTGGTTGCTCGCCGCGAGCGTCCTGGGGGAGAGGCTGAGGAGCCTCTACTCTGGGCTCCTGAGGTCGGGGACGTTCCCCGACCTATGGAGAGAAAGTCGGATGGTCCTCTTGAGGAAGGATGGGAGGCCGGGGGATTCTCCCTCCGCGTACCGGCCCATTTGTCTCCTGGATGAGGCGGGAAAGATCTTCGAGAAGATCATTGTTGCCCGCCTCTCCAGACACCTGTCCCGCGAAGGCCCAGATCTGGCGGACTGCCAGTTTGGCTTCCGGGAGGGGCGATCGACGGTCGACGCAATCGACCGTCTCAAGTCCCTCTCGGACAATGCCGTGGCAAGGGGCGGGGTGTGCTTGGCGGTGTCCATTGACATCGTCAATGCGTTCAACACCCTGCCCTGGTCCGCCATTAGGGAGGCCCTCGTCGATCACCAGGTGCCTCCCTATCTGAGGCGGGTGATCGGGGCCTACCTGCGGGACAGGTGGGTTGAATACCCGGGCCGGTGCGGGATGATACGGAGGGAAGTGGACCGCGGGGTCCCGCAGGGGTCCGTTTTAGGACCGCTCCTGTGGGACCTAGGTTACAACGCGGTCCTGGAAAAGGCCTCCCTGCCCGACGGTGCCACCCTCGTCTGCTACGCGGACGACACGTTGGTGGTCGCCGTCGGGAGTACCTTCGAGAGGACCATCCGTCGAGCAGAGGTTGCGGTGGCAGCCGTCGTCGCGAGGATCCACGATCTGGGGCTGAAAATAGCCCCGGAGAAGGCCGAGGCTGTCTGGTTCCACGGACGGCCTCGGTCTCGGCCACCGGCCAGATCGTGGATCCGGGTTGGAGAAGCCTGCGTCGAGGTGAAGTCCGAGTTGAAATATCTCGGACTGATCCTCGACAGCCACTGGTGCTTCGATGCGCATCTCGACCGTCTCGTCCCCCGAGTCGAAAAGGCGGCGGCCTCTTTGGGCCGCCTGCTGCCCAACCTCGGGGGACCGGGAGATTTGGTGCGCCGCCTATACCTGGGCGTGGTGCGGTCTATGGCCTTATACGGTGCCCCAATATGGGCGCCGTACGTGATGACCAGCCGGCGCAACACGCTGTTGTTGCGCCGGCTGCAGAGGCGGATGGCCATCCGCCTCATAAGAGGTTACCGCACCACGTCTACCGTGGCGGCGCTTGCTCTGGCGGGAGAACTTCCCTTCGAGCTTCAGGCAGCGGTGCGCGCCTATGTTTATGGGCGCACAAGCATCGCCAGCCGTGCTGGAGGGGCCCCGCCGGAGCGAGAGACGGTCGAGGGCTTCGAGCTCCAGGCCCGGCGACTAGCGCTCGCCAGATGGCGTGCCGAGCTTTGCTCCCACGCCGGCGAGCGTGTCCCCGGGGCTCTCCTGCCGCACTTCACCTCGTGGCGGGAGAGACGGCATGGCAGGCTCTCCTACCGAGCGACGCAGGTGTTCACCGGGCATGGCTGCTTCGGTGTCTACCTGTGTCGCATCGGGCGGGAAGCGACGACGGTGTGCCACCATTGTGGCGCGGGGGAAGACTCGGCGCAGCACACGCTGGAGGAATGTCCCGCCTTTTCAGCGCTGCGCCGAGTCCTAAAACGAGAAGTCGGCCACGACCTCGCACTCTCCAGCCTAGTTGGGGCCATGCTGGAGGGCCCGGGGAAGTGGGCGGCAGCAATCTCTTTCTGCGAGGAGGTTATGTCGCGGAAGGAGGCTGCCGAGCGGGATCGGGAGCTTACAGATCCCGCCCGACGTGCTCGGGGACGGCGTGCGCGCCCACGCAGAGAAACCCCGGGCAGCTGAGAGTAGGCGGGCGGCGGGTGTACCAGAATATGCTGGTTTCATTGCCCGCCGCCCGCCAACAGAGGAGGACGTCCACTGTTGGGGATGGGGGATGACGAGTCGCCTGAAGGAGGCGAGGGTTAACTGTAATCCTCCTCCAATATACTCGTCGTCTCCCCGGCGGCCGCTGTGATCAGGGCGGGGGCCCTGGTCACCTATCGCGCGGTCGCCGTGTCGGGGCGGTGCGGGTTGCGACCCCTCGCGCCGCCGAATTTGAATGGATTTAGGGGGGAGGATTATATCTCCCCCGGGACGCGGCCGGCCATCCTTACCATCCTGATGGCCGGCCAGGCGAGGGGGAGCCGCGGTTGTGTTCTTCAAGAGTTCCCGTGGCTCCCCCGTTGAATCGCCAGCGATCGGTACTGCGTCCTCAGGTCGCCGTGGAGGTTTTAGTGGGTCAATCCCCACACTACCCTCGTCCTGCTCCCCCGGGCGGGGCGGGGGTGTCTGGCGAGCAGATTTCCTCCACGTAAAATAAAAAAAAAAAAAAAAAAAAAAAAAAAAAGGTTATGTCAAGGTTATGTCAAGGTTCCCCCCCGAGTCCGCTACCTTGTCGTGGTGGGGGGGCTTCGTGCCCTAATGATCCTCAAGGCTGTGCCGGCGGGGAATTTATTCCCTGGCAGGTTCTACCATGCCGGAGTGGCTTGAGGTGAGGGGCCAACTAAAGTCGGACACATACCGTAAACCTGTGGTCATGTTTTACAGGAACGGGGGTCTTGCCTTAACCGGCCGGGCCGCGAGGATGACAACCTCTCTAAAAAATCCCTAGCCCCAAGCAGTGTTGCGCGGTGATGAGGGTGTAGCTGGAGTAAGCGCCAGCTATGGTTGGTGGGTGCACCAATCTTTAGCGGACAACCCCGGGGTACCTGGCGACCCCCGGGTGTATTAGCCTTCCCCGGGTATGGCGGCTCTGCCCGGGGTGACCTTCTTTCCGACCACACTCGTGGGACCAATTATGGATTCTTTTAAACAAATAACCGGGGAGGGGGGAAACGAGCGTGAGGTGGAGGTGCGCGGTCCTATCGTGCGCCTCAAAAGATGTACAGAGCCGGTGTCGCGGAGGCATTCCGCAACACGCGGCAAAAAGAGGACCGCAGCGGGCCTTGGTGAGTGCGATGAGGGGGAGGAGTCAGATTTCTCTGTCTCCTCCCACCACTCATCGCAGAGTGTCCCGGGCTCGTCGTCAGCGAGGAAAAGAGGACGGCCGCCGACGACCGGAGAATATGTTGGCCTCGCAGAGGCCAAACTTAGGCTGGCCGAGGCTTCGCAGCTGGAGGCCGAGGCAAGGGAGGTGGCGGCGATATTCGACCCGGGAGCCCCTGTGCCGAGACCATCGCGGTCGAGCGTCCCGCTCCCGGACGAGACGGATATCGCGGAAAATTTCCGCAACCGTCCGACGCGGGATGTCGCGGCCGCTATATTGGAGAGCCTGGATGAGGTGGCCAGGATCTCCGGCGTTTCGAAGGGGCTGAAGGGCAACTTGGCCCGCGCCCTGAGGGTGGCCGCCTTAAACGGCAGGGTAGGGGTGTCGGAGCTGGCAGTGAGGTCAGCAACCGACGCCACGCGTGTCCTGGAGGCCGAGAATGCCGTCCTCAGGGGGCAAATGACGGAGCTGCAGGCGGAGGTGGCCCGGCTCCGGCAGGTGGTGGAGGCGAGAACGGCTGCTGCTGCAATGCCTCCGCCGCCACGCCCGGGAGAGGGCTCAGTATCGCCGCCGATCGTCGGCGCCCGGGATTGCCATCGCTCCGGGCAAGAAAAGTCCTCGCCACCACCTGCGGCTGCGCCCGCAGACTTTCTGGCGCAAATAGGCGCCCTGATAGACGCCAAATTGGCGTCATTCAGGAGGGAGCTCGCGCCGCGAACGGACTCGGCCCTGCGATCGGTGGCCCCTGGGCCGTCCGTCCCCACACAGTCTTCGGACAGGGTGGGGCGGAGGGCGAAGAAGAAGAAGAAAGGTGGGAAATCTGGGGCGGCTATAGCGGCCCAGACGGAGCCCGCTCGACCGCGAGCAGAATCGGCGCTACCCTCTGCCGCGCCACCACCCCAGGAGGCGTGGTCCCAGGTGGTTGGCCGGAAGGCCAAAAAGGCGGCTGCCAAGGCCACTGCGGCCGCGAATAAAAAAGGACGGGTGGTCCCGGCGGCCCCCAGGAAGACACGCCTGCCTCCTCGACCGCCACGCACAGCAGCGGTTACCATAACGGTTCCGTCTGGCGTGGACATTACTTACGCGCAGGCGATGGCCACTGCCAGGTCCAAGGTGGACCTGGCAGAAATTGGCATCGCCTCGCTGAGGCCGCGAAGGGCGGTGACTGGGGGGTTAATTTTGGAGGTCCCTGGCACCGATGGGGCCGCCAAGGCCACCGTCCTCGCCACAAAAGTGGCGGAAGCGCTGTCAGGCACCGGCGTAAAGGTCGCGCGTCCGGTCAAAAAAGCTGACCTTAGGGTGCGCGGCCTGGTCGATTCGACCACGCCGGCGGAGGTCGCTGCGGCTGTTGCCCGCGTGGGCGGGTGCAGCGAGGGGGACATCAATACCGGCGAAATCCGGTGTTCCCCCTCGGGATTGGGCACCCTCTGGGTCCGATGTCCTGCCGCGGCCGCTCGCAAGGTTGCTGTCGCGGGCCGGATAACCGTCGGCTGGACCCAGGCAGCCGTGGAGGCCCTGAGTGCCCGGCCTCTGCAGTGTTACCGTTGCCTTGGTGTTGGCCACACCAGTCAGCGGTGCACTTCTGCCGAGGATAGGTCCGAATGCTGCTATAGATGCGGCAGTCGGGACCATAAGGTGGCAGCCTGTACGGCCACGCCCAATTGTCCGCTTTGTGCGGGCGCGGGCAAGCCGTCTGGTCACCGCCTCGGCAGCCGGGCTTGTCCTGCCAGTGCGGGGCGGGGCAGGGGAGGCGGCCAAAGGCCGTCTGCCAGGTATAATAAAAAGGGGAGGGAAACCACAATGGCCAAGGCAGCGACCACCGTGGCCAGCAACGAAAAGGTAGCATCGCCTGATGCTACCGCCGCATCCACGAGGGCGGATGGGGCCACTAAAGTCCCAGACGCCACCGCATCCGCGGCCGTGACGGCGATGGACACGGCTGTGTAATGGGGCCCCCGGGCCCGATAATACAAGTTAACCTCAACTGCTCGGCCAGAGCGCAGGATCTCCTGTTTCAATGCCTGGCCGAGCGGGGTGCCGGGTTGGCAGTTGTGGCGGAGCCGCACAAGGTCCCCAAACATCCACACTGGATGGGGGACTCGATTGGCTCCGCCGCGATTATTTGGGCTGGGAGGCCGGGGTCCCCGCCGTGCTCGGTTATCGAGCGCGGCCTGGGATACGTGGCCGTTGATTGGGACGGCACCGCGGTTGTGGCGATATACGCACCTCCAAGGTGGTCCCTCGAAGAGTTTGAGCAGTATCTGGACGGGGTAGGGAGATGCGTCTCCCGCTGCCATCCCCGTCCGGTGCTGGTCCTGGGGGACTTCAATGCCAAGGCCACGGCTTGGGGTTCCCCCGGGACTGACTCGAGGGGCCGGGAGGTGCTGGATTGGGCGGCGGGACTGGAGCTCCGTCTCCTGAATACGGGCTCGGTCCATACGTGCGTGCGGCATAACGGGGGGTCCATCGTTGACCTTTCGTGGGCAACGCCCCCGGCCGCGCGCCGTATCACGGGGTGGAGGGTGGCGGAAGGGGTCGAGACGTTGTCTGACCACAGATACATAGTTCTCGACCTCTCCGCCGCCCCACCATCGACACCCCGTCGTCGCCCCGCCGATGAAGGTTCGCCTCAGCCGCGGTGGGCGCTGAAGCGCCTCGACCAGGACGCTCTGATGGCGGCAGCCCACGTCGTGGCCTGGCCAGCAACACCAGCCGGGCCAGTCGACGGGAATGGGGAGGCCCATTGGTTCCGGAGCGCAATGACGTCGATTTGCGACGTCGCCATGCCACGGGCCAGGGTCTTCCCGAGGAAGGCGGTGTACTGGTGGTCGCGCGCGATAGCGGAATTACGCACCGAGTGCGTCCGCGCGCGACGCCAGTACGCTCGCGCCCGTCGACGACGACGAACGGACGACGTGCTGGCTGCCCAGCTGTACGGGCTATATCGGGAGAAGGTGGTCGCCCTGCAGCTGGCCATCAGGCGGGCAAAGGACCAGGCCTGGCGCGATCTCCTCGGCTCTCTGAACCGAGATCCGTGGGGGCGCCCATACAAGATGGCATTGGGACGATTGCGTCCCTGGGCGCCCCCCGTGACGGAGATCCTGGATCCGGGGCTGCTCGGGCGGGTCGTGGACGCTTTATTCCCCGTTAGCGGTGAGGCGTCCCGGCCCGTCCCTGAGCCAGAGGAACATGAGTGGTCCCCGGATCTTGAGGTCGCGCCGGAGGAGATGGCCGGGGTCGTCAAATGGCTCCGGGGCAAGAATACCGCCCCGGGGCCGGACGGTATCCCCGGCCGGGTCTGGCTGCTCGCCGCGAGCGTCCTGGGCGAGAGGCTGAGGAGCCTCTACTCTGGGCTCCTGAGGTCGGGGACGTTCCCCGACCTATGGAGAGAAAGTCGGATGGTCCTCTTGAGGAAGGATGGGAGGCCGGGGGATTCTCCCTCCGCGTACCGGCCCATTTGTCTCCTGGATGAGGCGGGCAAGATCTTCGAGAAGATCATTGTTGCCCGCCTCTCCAGACACCTGTCCCGCGACGGCCCCGATCTGGCGGACTGCCAGTTTGGCTTCCGGGAGGGGCGATCGACGGTCGACGCTATCGAACGTCTCAAGTCCCTCTCGGACAATGCCGTGGCAAGGGGCGGGGTGTGCTTGGCGGTGTCCATTGACATCGTCAATGCGTTCAACACCCTGCCCTGGTCCGCCATCAGGGGGGCCCTCGTCGATCACCAGGTGCCTCCCTATCTGAGGCGGGTGATCGGGGCCTACCTGCGAGACAGGTGGGTCGAATACCCCGGCCGGTACGGGATGATTCGGAGGGAGGTGGACTGCGGGGTCCCGCAGGGGTCCGTGCTAGGACCGCTCCTGTGGGACCTGGGTTACAACGCGGTCCTGGAAAAGGCCTCCCTGCCCGACGGTGCCACCCTCGTCTGTTACGCGGACGACACGTTGGTGGTCGCCGTCGGGAGTACCTTCGAGAGGACCATCCGACGAGCAGAGGTTGCGGTGGCAGCCGTCGTCGCGAGGATCCGCGATCTGGGGCTGAAAATAGCCCCGGAGAAGGCCGAGGCTGTCTGGTTCCACGGACGGCCTCGGTCTCGGCCACCGGCCAGATCGTGGATCCGGGTTGGAGAAGCCTGCGTCGAGGTGAAGTCCGAGTTGAAATATCTCGGACTGATCCTCGACAGCCGCTGGAGCTTCGATGCGCATCTCGATCGTCTCGTCCCCCGAGTCGAAAAGGCGGCGGCCTCTTTGGGCCGCCTGCTGCCCAACCTCGGGGGACCGGGAGATTTGGTGCGCCGCCTATACCTGGGCGTGGTGCGGTCTATGGCCTTATACGGTGCCCCAATATGGGCGCCGTACGTGATGACCAGCCGGCGCAACACGCTGTTGTTGCGCCGGCTGCAGAGGCGGATGGCCATCCGCCTCATAAGAGGTTACCGCACCACGTCTACCGTGGCGGCGCTTGCTCTGGCGGGAGAACTTCCCTTCGAGCTTCAGGCGGCGGTGCGCGCCTATGTTTATGGGCGCACAAGCATCGCCAGCCGTGCTCGAGGGGCCCCACCGGAGCGAGAGACGGTCGAGGGCTTTGAGCTCCAGGCCCGGCGTCTAGCGCTCGCCAGATGGCGTGCCGAGCTTTGCTCCCACGCCGGCGAGCGCGTCCCCGGGGCTCTCCTGCCGCACTTCGCCTCGTGGCGGGAGAGACGGCATGGCAGGCTCTCCTACCGAGCGACGCAGGTGTTCACCGGGCATGGCTGCTTCGGTGTCTACCTGTGTCGCATCGGGCGGGAAGCGACGACGGTGTGCCACCATTGTGGCGCGGAGGAGGACTCGGCGCAGCACACGCTGGAGGGATGTCCCGCCTTTTCAGCGCTGCGCCGGGTCCTAAAACGGGAAGTCGGTCACGACCTCGCACTCTCCAGCCTAGTTGGGGCCATGCTGGAGAGCCCGGGGAAGTGGGCGGCAGCAATCTCTTTCTGCGAGGAGGTTATGTCGCGGAAGGAGGCTGCCGAGCGGGATCGGGAGATTACAGATCCCGCCCGACGTGCCCGGGGACGGCATGCGCGCCCACGCCGAGAAACCCCGGGCAGCTGAGCGTAGGCGGGCGGCGGGTGTACCAGAACATGCTGGTTTCATTGCCCGCCGCCCGCCAACAGAGGAGGACCTCCCCTGTTGGGAGTGGGGGATGACGAATCGCCTGGAGGAGGCGAGGGTTAACTGTAATCCTCCTCCAATATACTCGACGTCCCCCCGGCGGCCGATGTGATCAGGGCGGGGGCCCTGGTCACCTATCGCGCGGTCGCCGTGTCGGGGCGGTGCGGGGTGCGACCCCTCGCGCCGCCGAATTTAAATGGATTTTAGGGGGGAGGATTTATTTTATTTCCCCCCGGGACGCGGCCGGCCATCGTTACCATCTTGATGGCCGGCCAGGCGAGGGGGAGCCGCGGTAGTGTTCTTCAAGAGTTCCCGTGGCTCCCCCGTTGAATCGCCAGCGATCGGTCCTGCGTCCTCAGGTCGCCGTGGAGGTTTTAGTGGGTCAATCCCCACACTACCCTCGTCCCGCTCCCCCGGGCAGGGCTGGGGTGTCTGGCGAGCAGATTTCCTCCACGTAAAATAAAAAAAAAAAAAAAAAAAAAAAAAAAAAAAAAAAAGGTTATGTCAAGGTTATGTCAAGGTTATGTCAAGGTTATGTCAAGGTTATGTCAAGGTTATGTCAAGGTTATGTCAAGGTCCCCCCCGTGTCCGCTACCTTGTCGTGGTGGGGGGGCTTCGTGCCCTAATGATCCTCAAGGCTGTGCTGGCGGGGAATTTATTCCCTGGCAGGTTCTACCATGCCGGAGTGGCTTGAGGTGAGGGGCCAACTAAAGTCGGACACATACCGTAAACCTGTGGTCATGTTTTACAGGAACGGGGGTCTTGCCTTAACCGGCCGGGCCGCGAGGATGACAACCTCTCTAAAAAATCCCTAGCCCCAAGCAGTGTTGCGCGGTGAAGAGGGCGTAGCTGGAGTAAGCGCCAGCTATGGTTGGTGGGTGCACCAATCGTTAGCGGACAACCCCGGGGTACCTGGCGACCCCCCGGGCGTATTAGCCTTCCCCGGGTATGGCGGCTCTACCCGGGGTGACCTCCTTTCCGACCACACTCGTGGGACCAATTATGGATTCTTTTTCACAAACAACCGGGGAGGGGGGAAACGAGCGTGAGGTGGAGGTGCGCGGGCCTATCGTGCGCCTCCAAAGATGTACAGAGCCGGTGTCGCGGAGGCATTCTGCAACACGCGGCAAAAAGAGGACCGCAGCAGGCCTTGGTGAGTGCGATGACGGGGAGGAGTCAGATTTCTCTGTCTCCTCCCACCACTCATCGCAGAGTGTCCCGGGCTCTTCGTCGGCGAGGAAGAGAGGACGGCCGCCGACGACCGGCGAATATGTTGGCCTCGCAGAGGCCAAACTTAGGCTGGCCGAGGCTTCGCAGCTGGAGGCCGAGGCAAGGGTGGTGGCGGCGATATTCGACCCGGGTGCCCCCGTGCCGAGACCATCGCGGTCGAGCGTCCCGCTCCCGGACGAGACGGATATCGCGGAAAATTTCCGCAACCGTCCGACGCGGGATGTCGCGGCCGCTATATTGGAGAGCCTGGATGAGGTGGCCAGGATCTCCGGCGTTTCGAAGGGGCTGAAGGGCAACTTGGCCCGCGCCCTGAGGGTGGCCGCTTTAAACGGCAGGGTGGGGGTGTCCGAGCTTGCGGTTAGGTCAGCAACCGACTCCACGCGTGTCCTGGAGGCCGAGAATGCCGTCCTCAGGGGGCAAATGACGGAGCTGCAGGCGGAGGTGGCCCGGCTCCGGCAGGTGGTGGAGGCGAGAACGGCTGCTGCCGCAATGCCTCCGCCGCCACGCCCGGGAGAGGGCTCAGTATCGCCGCCGATCGTCGGCGCCCGGGATTGCCATCGCTCCGGGCAAGAAAAGTCCTCGCCACCACCTGCGGCTGCGCCCGCAGATTTTCTGGTGCAGATAAGCGCCCTGATAGACGCCAAATTGGCGTCATTCAGGAGGGAGCTCGCGCCGCGAACGGATTCGGCACTGCGATCGGTGGCACCTGGGCCGTCCGTCCCCTCACAGTCTTCGGACAGGGTGGGGCGGAGGGCGAAGAAGAAAAAGAGAGGTGGGAAATCTGGGGCGGCTATAGCGGCCCAGACGGAGCCCGCTCGACCGCGAGCAGAATCGGCGCTACCCTCTGCCGCGCCTCCACCCCAGGAGGCGTGGTCCCAGGTGGTTGGCCGGAAGGCCAAAAAGGCGGCTGCCAAGGCCACTGCGGCCGCGAATAAAAAAGGACGGGTGGTCCCGGCGGCCCCCAGGAAGACACCCCTGCCTCCTCGACCGCCACGCACAGCAGCGGTTACCATAACGGTTCCGTCTGGCGTGGACATTACTTACGCGCAGGCGATGGCCACTGCCAGGTCCAAGGTGGACCTGGCAGAAATTGGCATCGCCTCGCTGAGGCCGCGAAGGGCGGTGACTGGGGGGTTAATTTTGGAGGTCCCTGGTACCGATGGGGCCGCCAAGGCCACCGTCCTCGCCACAAAAGTGGCGGAAGCACTGGCAGGCACCGGCGTAAAGGTCGCGCGTCCGGTCAAAAAAGCTGACCTTAGGGTGCGCGGCCTGGTCGATTCGACCACGCCGGCGGAGGTCGCTGCGGCTGTTGCCCGCGTGGGCGGGTGCAGCGAGGGGGACATCAATACCGGCGAAATCCGGTCTTCCCCCTCGGGATTGGGCACCCTCTGGGTCCGATGTCCTGCCGCGGCCGCTCGCAAGGTTGCTGTCGCGGGCCGGATAACCGTCGGCTGGACCCAGGCAGCCGTGGAGGCCCTGAGTGCCCGGCCTCTGCAGTGTTACCGTTGCCTTGGTGTTGGCCACACCAGTCAGCGGTGCACTTCTGCCGAGGATAGGTCCGACTGCTGCTATAGATGCGGCAGTCGGGACCATAAGGTGGCAGCCTGTACGGCCACGCCCAATTGTCCGCTTTGTGCGGGCGCGGGCAAGCCGTCTGGTCACCGCCTCGGCAGCCGGGCTTGTCCTGCCAGTGCGGGGCGGGGCAGGGGAGGCGGCCAAAGGCTGTCTGCCAGGTATAATAAAAAGGGGAGGGAAAACACGATGGCCAAGGCAGCAACCACCGTGGCCAGCAACGAAAAGGTAGCATCGCCTGATGCTGCCGCCGCGCCCGCGTGGGCGGATGGGGCCACTAAAGTCCCAGACGCCACCGCATGCGCGGCCGTGACGGCGATGGACACAGCTGTGTAATGGGGCCCCCGGGCCCGATAATACAAGTTAACCTCAACTGCTCGGCCCGAGCGCAGGATCTTCTGTTTCAATGCCTGGCCGAGCGGGGTGCCGGGTTGGCAGTCGTGGCGGAGCCGCACAGGGTCCCCAAACATCCACACTGGATGGGGGACTCGATTGGCTCCGCCGCGATTGTTTGGGCTGGGAGGCCGGGGTCCTCGCCGTGCTCGCTTATCGAGCGTGGCCTGGGATACGTGGCCGTTGATTGGGGCGGCACCGCGGTTGTGGCGATATACGCACCTCCAAGGTGGTCCCTCGAAGAGTTTGAGCAGTATCTGGACGGGGTAGGGAGATGCGTCTCCCGCTGCCATCCCCGTCCGGTGCTGGTCCTGGGGGACTTTAATGCCAAGGCCACGGCTTGGGGTTCACCCGGGACTGATTCGAGGGGCCGGGAGGTGCTGGATTGGGCGGCGGGACTGGAGCTCCGTCTCCTGAACACGGGCTCGGTCCATACGTGCGTGCGGCATAACGGGGGGTCCATCGTTGACCTTTCGTGGGCAACGCCCCCGGCCGCGCGCCGTATTACGGGGTGGAGGGTGGCGGAAGGGGTCGAGACGTTGTCTGACCACAGATACATAGTTCTCGACCTTTCCGCCGCCCCACCATCGACACCCCGTCGTCGCACCGCCGATGAAGGTTCACCTCGACCGCGGTGGGCGCTGAAGCGCCTCGACCAGGACGCTCTGATGGCGGCAGCACACGTCGTGGCCTGGCCAGCAACACCGGCCGGGCCAGTCGACGGGAATGGGGAGGCCCGTTGGTTCCGGGGCGCAATGACATCGGTTTGCGACGTCGCCATGCCCCGGGCCAGGGTCTTCCCGAGGAAGGCGGTGTACTGGTGGTCGCGCGAGATAGCGGAATTACGCACCGAGTGCGTTCGCTCGCGACGCCAGTACGCTCGCGCCCGTCGACGACGACGAACGGACGACGTGCTGGCTGCCCAGCTGTACGGGCGATATCGGGAGAAGGTGGTCGCCCTGCAGCTGGCCATCAGGCGAGCGAAGGACCAGGCCTGGCGCGATCTCCTCGGCTCTCTGAACCGAGATCCGTGGGGGCGCCCATACAAGATGGCATTGGGACGATTGCGTCCCTGGGCGCCCCCCGTGACGGAGAGCCTGGATCCGGGGCTGCTCGGGCGGGTCGTGGACGCTTTATTCCCCGTTAGCGGTGAGGCGTCCCGGCCCGTCCCTGAGCCAGAGGAACATGAGTGGTCCCCGGATCTTGAGGTCGCGCCGGAGGAGATGGCCGCGGTCGTCAAATGGCTCCGGGGCAAGAATACCGCCCCGGGGCCGGACGGTATCCCCGGCCGGGTCTGGTTGCTCGCCGCGAGCGTCCTGGGGGAGAGGCTGAGGAGCCTCTACTCTGGGCTCCTGAGGTCGGGGACGTTCCCCGACCTATGGAGAGAAAGTCGGATGGTCCTCTTGAGGAAGGATGGGAGGCCGGGGGATTCTCCCTCCGCGTACCGGCCCATTTGTCTCCTGGATGAGGCGGGCAAGATCTTCGAGAAGATCATTGTTGCCCGCCTCTCCAGACACCTGCCCCGCGACGGCCCAGATCTGGCGGACTGCCAGTTTGGCTTCCGGGAGGGGCGATCGACGGTCGACGCTATCGGCCGTCTCAAGTCCCTCTCGGACAATGCAGTGGCAAGGGGCGGGGTGTGCTTGGCGGTGTCCATTGACATCGTCAATGCGTTCAACACCCTGCCCTGGTCCGCCATTAGGGAGGCCCTCGTCGATCACCAGGTGCCTCCCTATCTGAGGCGGGTGATCGGAGCCTACCTGCGGGACAGGTGGGTCGAATACCCGGGCCGGTACAGGATGATACGGAGGGAAGTGGACCGCGGGGTCCCGCAGGGGTCCGTTTTAGGACCGCTCCTGTGGGACCTGGGTTACAACGCGGTCCTGGAAAAGGCCTCCCTGCCCGACGGTGCCACCCTCGTCTGCTACGCGGACGACACGTTGGTGGTCGCCGTCGGGAGTACCTTCGAGAGGACCATCCGACGAGCAGAGGTTGCGGTGGCAGCCGTCGTCGCGAGGATCCGCGATCTGGGGCTGAAAATAGCCCCGGAGAAGGCCGAGGCTGTCTGGTTTCACGGACGGCCTCGGTCTCGGCCACCGGCCAGATCGTGGATCCGGGTTGGGGAAGCCTGCGTAGAGGTGAAGTCCGAGTTGAAATATCTCGGACTGATCCTCGACAGCCGCTGGAGCTTCGATGCGCATCTCGACCGTCTCGTCCCCCGAGTCGAAAAGGCGGCGGTCTCTTTGGGCCGCCTGCTGCCCAACCTCGGGGGACCGGGAGATTTGGTGCGCCGCCTATACCTGGGCGTGGTGCGGTCTATGGCCTTATACGGTGCCCCAATATGGGCGCCGTACGTGATGACCAGCCGGCGAAACACGCTGATGTTGCGCCGGCTGCAGAGGCGGATGGCCATCCGCCTCATAAGAGGATACCGCACCACGTCTACCGTGGCGGCGCTTGCTCTGGCGGGAGAACTTCCCTTCGAGCTTCAGGCGGCGGTGCGCGCCTATGTTTATAGGCGCACTAGTATCGCCAGCCGTGCTCGAGGGGCCCCGCCGGAGCGAGAGACGGTCGAGGGCTTCGAGCTCCAGGCCTGGCGACTAGCGCTCGCCAGATGGCGTGCCGAGCTTTGCTCCCACGCCGGCGAGCGCGTCCCCGAGGCTCTCCTGCCGCACTTCACCTCGTGGCGGGAGAGACGGCATGGCAGGCTCTCCTACCGAGCGACGCAGGTGTTCACCGGGCATGGCTGCTTCGGTGTCTACCTGTGTCGCATCGGGCGGGAAGCGACGACGGTGTGCCACCATTGTGGCGCGGAGGAAGACTCGGCGCAGCACACGCTGGAGGAATGTCCCGCCTTTTCAGCGCTGCGCCGAGTCCTAAAACGAGAAGTGGGCCACGACCTCGCACTCTCCAGCCTAGTTGGGGCCATGCTGGAGGGCCCGGGGAAGTGGGCGGCAGCAATCTCTTTCTGCGAGGAGGTTATGTCGCGGAAGGAGGCTGCCGAGCGGGATCGGGAGCTTACAGATCCCGCCCGACGTGCCCGGGAACGGCGTGCGCGCCCACGCCGAGAAACCCCGGGCAGCTGAGAGTAGGCGGGCGGCGGGTGTACCAGAACATGCTGGTTTCATTGCCCGCCGCCCGCCAACAGGAGAGGACCTCCACTGTTGGGAGTGGGGGATGACGAGTCGTCTGAAGGAGGCGAGTGTTAACTGTGATCCTCCACCAATATACTCGTCGTCCCCCCGGCGGCCGCTGTGATCAGGGCGGGGGCCCTGGTCACCTATCGCGCGGTCGCCGTGTCGGGGCGGTGCGGGGTGCGACCCCTCGCGCCGCCGAATTTAAATGGATTTTAGGGGGGAGGATTTATTTTATTTCCCCCCGGGACGCGGCCGGCCATCGTTACCATCTTGATGGCCGGCCAGGCGAGGGGGAGCCGCGGTAGTGTTCTTCAAGAGTTCCCGTGGCTCCCCCGTTGAATCGCCAGCGATCGGTCCTGCGTCCTCAGGTCGCCGTGGAGGTTTTAGTGGGTCAATCCCCACACTACCCTCGTCCCGCTCCCCCGGGCGGGGCGGGGGTGTCTGGCGAGCAGATTTCCTCCACGTAAAATAAAAAAAAAAAAAAAAAAGGTTATGTCAAGGTCGGGTGATCGGGGCCTACCTGCGGGACAGGTGGGTTGAATACCCGGGCCGGTGCGGGATGATACGGAGGGAAGTGGACCGCGGGGTCCCGCAGGGGTCCGTTTTAGGACCACTCCTGTGGGACCTGGGTTACAACGCGGTCCTGGAGAAGGCCTCCCTGCCCGACGGTGCCACCCTCGTCAGCTACGCGGACGACACGTTGGTGGTCGCCGTCGGGAGTACCTTCGAGAGGACCATCCGACGAGCAGAGGTTGCGGTGGCAGCCGTCGTCGCGAGGATCCGCGATCTGGGGCTGAAAATAGCCTCGGAGAAGGCCGAGGCTGTCTGGTTTCACGGACGGCCTCGGTCTCGGCCACCGGCCAGATCGTGGATCCGGGTTGGAGAAGCCTGCGTCGAGGTGAAGTCCGAGTTGAAATATCTCGGACTGATCCTCGACAGCCGCTGGAGCTTCGATGCGCATCTCGACCGTCTCGTCCCCCGAGTCGAAAAGGCGGCGGCCTCTTTGGGCCGCCTGCTGCCCAACCTCGGGGGACCGGGAGATTTGGTGCGCCGCCTATACCTGGGCGTGGTGCGGTCTATGGCCTTATACGGTGCCCCAATATGGGCGCCGTACGTGATGACCAGCCGGCGCAACACGCTATTGTTGCGCCGGCTGCAGAGGCGGATGGCCATCCGCCTCATAAGAGGTTACCGCACCACGTCTACCGTGGCGGCGCTTGCTCTGGCGGGAGAACTTCCCTTCGAGCTTCAGGCGGCGGTGCGCGCCTATGTTTATGGGCGCACAAGCATCGCCAGCCGTGCTCGAGGGGCCCCGCCGGAGCGAGAGACGGTCGAGGGCTTCGAGCTCCAGGCCCGGAGACTAGCGCTCGCCAGATGGCGTGCCGAGCTTTGCTCCCACGCCGGCGAGCGCGTCCCCGGGGCTCTCCTGCCGCACTTCACCTCGTGGCGGGAGAGACGGCATGGCAGGCTCTCCTACCGAGCGACGCAGGTGTTCACCGGGCATGGCTGCTTCGGTGTCTACCTGTGTCGCATCGGGCGGGAAGCGACGACGGTGTGCCACCATTGTGGCGCGGAGGAAGACTCGGCGCAGCACACGCTGGAGGAATGTCCCGCCTTTTCAGCGCTGCGCCGAGTCCTAAAACGGGAAGTCGGTCACGACCTCGCACTCTCCAGCCTAGTTGGGGCCATGCTGGAGAGCCCGGGGAAGTGGGCGGCAGCAATCTCTTTCTGCGAGGATGTTATGTCGCGGAAGGAGGCTGCCGAGCGGGATCGGGAGCTTACAGATCCCGCCCGACGTGCCCGGGGACGGCGTGCGCGCCCACGCCGAGAAACCCCGGGCAGCTGAGAGTAGGCGGGCGGCGGGTGTACCAGAACATGCTGGTTTCATTGCCCGCCGCCCGCCAACAGAGGAGGACCTCCACTGTTGGGAGTGGGGGATGACGAGTCGCCTGATGGAGGGGAGGGTTAACTGTGATCCTCCTCCAATATACTCGTCGTCCCCGCGGCGGCCGCTGTGATCATGGCGGGGGCCCTGGTCACCTATCGCGCGGTCGCCGTGTCGGGGCGGTGCGGGGTGCGACCCCTCGCGCCGCCGAATTTAAATGGATTTTAGGGGGGAGGATTTATTTTATTTCCCCCCGGGACGCGGCCCGCCATCGTTACCATCCTGATGGCCGGCCAGGCGAGGGGGAGCCGCGGTAGTGTTCTTCAAGAGTTCCCGTGGCTCCTCCGTTAAATCGCCAGCGATCGGTCCTGCGTCCTCAGGTCGCCGTGGAGGTTTTAGTGGGTCGATCCCCACACTACTCTCGTCCCGCTCCCCCGGGCGGGGCGGGGGTGTCTGGCGAGCAGATTTCCTCCACGTAAAATGAAAAAAAAAAAAAAAAAAAAAAAAAAAAAAAAAAAAAAAAAGGTTATGTCAAGGTTATGTCAAGGTCCCCCCCGTGTCCGCTACCTTGTCGTGGTGGGGGGGCTTCGTGCCCTAATGATCCTCAAGGCTGTGCCGGCGGGGAATTTATTCCCTGGCAGGTTCTACCATGCCGGAGTGGCTTGAGGTGAGGGGCCAACTAAAGTCGGACACATACCGTAAACCTGTGGTCATGTTTTACAGGAACGGGGGTCTTGCCTTAACCGGCCGGGCCGCGAGGATGACAACCTCTCTAAAAAATCCCTAGCCCCAAGCAGTGTTGCGCGGTGATGAGGGTGTAGCTGGAGTAAGCGCCAGCTATGGTTGGTGGGTGCACCAATCTTTAGCGGACAACCCCGGGGTACCTGGCGACCCCCGGGTGTATTAGCCTTCCCCGGGTATGGCGGCTCTGCCCGGGGTGACCTTCTTTCCGACCACACTCGTGGGACCAATTATGGATTCTTTTAAACAAATAACCGGGGAGGGGGGAAACGAGCGTGAGGTGGAGGTGCGCGGGCCTATCGTGCGCCTCAAAAGATGTGCAGAGCCGGTGTCGCGGAGGCATTCTGCAACACGCGGTAAAAAGAGGACCGCAGCGGGCCTTGGTGAGTGCGATGACGGGGAGGAGTCAGATTTCTCTGTCTCCTCCCACCACTCATCGCAGAGTGTCCCGGGCTCATCGTCGGCGAGGAAGAGAGGACGGCCGCCGACGACCGGCGAATATGTTGGCCTCGCAGAGGCCAAACTTAGGCTGGCCGAGGCCTCGCAGTTGGAAGCCGAGGCAAGGGAGGTGGCGGCGATATTCGACCCGGGTGCCCCCGTGCCGAGACCATCGCGGTCGAGCGTCCCGCTCCCGGACGAGACGGATATCGCGGAAAATTTCCGCAACCGTCCGACGCGGGATGTCGCGGCCGCTATATTGGAGAGCCTGGATGAGGTGGCCAGGATCTCCGGCGTGTCAAAGGGGCTGAAGGGCAACTTGGCCCGCGCCCTGAGGGTGGCCGCCTTAAACGGCAGGGTGGGGGTGTCCGAGCTGGCAGTGAGGTCGGCTACCGACGCCACGCGTGTCCTGGAGGCCGAGAATGCCGTCCTCAGGGGGCAAATGACGGAGCTGCAGGCGGAGGTGGCCCGGCTCCGGCAGGTGGTGGAGGCGAGAACGGCTGCTGCCGCAATGCCTCCGCCGCCGCGCCCGGGAGAGGGCTCAGGTTCGCCGCCGATCGTCGCCGCCCGGGACTGCCAACGCTCCGGGCAAGAAGAGTCCTCGCCCGCAGATTTTCTGGTGCAGATAAGCGCCCTGATAGACGCCAAATTGGCGTCATTCAGGAGGGAGCTCGCGCCGCGAACGGACTCGGCCCTGCGATCGGTGGCACCTGGGCCGTCCGTCCCCTCACAGTCTTCGGACAGGGTGGGGCGGAAGACGAAGAAGAAGAAGAAAGGTGGGAAAGCTGGGGCGGCTATAGCGGCCCAGACGGAGCCCGCTCGACCTCGAGCAGAATTGGCCCCACACTCCGCCGCCCCTCCACCCCAGGAGGCGTGGTCCCAGGTGGTTGGCCGGAAGGCCAAAAAGGCGGCTGCCAAGGCCGCTGCGGCCGCGAATAAAAAAGGACGGGTGGTCCCAGCGGCCCCCAGGAAGACACCCCTGCCACCTCGACCGCCACGCTCAGCAGCGGTTACAATAACGGTTCCGTCTGGTGTGGACATGACTTACGCGCAGGCGATGGCCACTGCCAGGTCCAAGGTGGACCTGGCAGAAATTGGCATCGCCTCGCTGAGGCCGCGAAGGGCGGTAACTGGGGGGCTAATTTTGGAGGTCCCTGGCACCGACGGGGCCGCCAAGGCCACCGTCCTCGCCACAAAAGTGGCGGAAGCGCTGGCAGGCACCGGCGTAAAGGTCGCGCGTCCGGTCAAAAAAGCTGACCTTAGGGTGCGCGGCCTGGTCGATTCGACCACGCCGGCGGAGGTCGCAGCGGCTGTTGCCCGCGTGGGCGGGTGCAGCGAGGGGGACATCAATACCGGCGAAATCCGGTCTTCCCCCTCGGGATTGGGCACCCTCTGGGTCCGATGTCCTGCCGCGGCCGCTCGCAGGGTTGCTGTCGCGGGCCGGATAACCGTCGGCTGGACCCAGGCAGCCGTGGAGGCCCTGAGTGCCCGGCCTCTGCAGTGTTACCGTTGCCTTGGTGTTGGCCACACCAGTCAGCGGTGCACTTCTGCCGAGGATAGGTCCGACTGCTGCTATAGATGCGGCAGTCGGGACCATAAGGCGGCAGCCTGTACGGCCACGCCCAATTGTCCGCGTTGTGCGGGCGCGGGCAAGCCGTCTGGTCACCGCCTCGGCAGCCGGGCTTGCCCTGCCAGTGCGGGGCGGGGCAGGGGAGGCGGCCAAAGGCCGTCTGCCAGGTATAATAAAAAGGGGAGGGAAACCACGATGGCCAAGGCAGCGACCACCGTGGCCAGCAACGAAAAGGTAGCATCGCCTGATGCTACCGCCGCGCCCGCGTGGGCGGATGGGGCCACTAAAGTCCCAGACGCCACCGCATGCGCGGCCGTGACGGCGATGGACACGGCTGTGTAATGGGGCCCCCGGGCCCGATAATACAAATTAACCTCAACTGCTCGGCCAGAGCGCAGGATCTCCTGTTTCAAGGCCTGGCCGAGCGGGGTGCCGGGTTGGCAGTCGTGGCGGAGCCGCACAAGGTCCCCAAACATCCACACTGGATGGGGGACTCGATTGGCTCCGCCGCGATTATTTGGGCTGGGAGGCCGGGGTCCCCGCCGTGCTCGGTTATCGAGCGCGGCCTGGGATACGTGGCCGTCGATTGGGGCGGCACCGCGGTTGTGGCGATATACGCACCTCCGAGGTGGTCCCTCGAAGTGTTTGAGCAGTATCTGGACGGGGTAGGAAGATGCGTCTCCCGCTGCCATCCCCGTCCGGTGCTGGTCCTGGGGGACTTCAATGCCAAGGCCACGGCTTGGGGTTCCCCCGGGACTGACTCGAGGGGCCGGGAGGTGCTGGATTGGGCGGCGGGACTGGAGCTCCGTCTCCTGAATACGGGCTCGGTCCATACGTGCGTGCGGCATAACGGGGGGTCCATCGTTGACCTTTCGTGGGCAACGCCCCCGGCCGCGCGCCGTATTACGGGGTGGAGGGTGGCGGAAGGGGTCGAGACCTTGTCTGACCACAGATACATAGTTCTCGACCTCTCCGCCGCCCCACCATCGACACCCCGTCGTCGCCCCGCCGATGAAGGTTCGCCTCAGCCGCGGTGGGCGCTGAAGCGCCTCGACCAGGACGCTCTGATGGCGGCAGCCCACGTCGTGGCCTGGCTAGCAACACCGGCCGGGCCAGTCGACGGGAATGGGGAGGCCCGTTGGTTCCGGGGCGCAATGACGTCGGTTTGCGACGTCGCCATGCCACGGGCCAGGGTCTTCCCGAGGAAGGCGGTGTACTGGTGGTCGCGCGAGATAGCGGAATTACGCACCGAGTGCGTTCGCGCGCGACGCCAGTACGCTCGCGCCCGTCGACGACGACGAACGGACGACGTGCTGGCTGCCCAGCTGTACGGGCTATATCGGGAGAAGGTGGTCGCCCTGCAGCTGGCCATCAGGCGAGCAAAGGACCAGGCCTGGCGCGATCTCCTCGGCTCTCTGAACCGAGATCCATGGGGGCGCCCATGCAAGATGGCATTGGGACGATTGCGTCCCTGGGCGCCCCCCGTGACGGAGAGCCTGGATCCGGGGCTGCTCGGGCGGGTCGTGGACGCTTTATTCCCCGTTAGCGGGGAGGCGTCCCGGCCCGTCCCTGAGCCAGAGGAACATGAGTGGTCCCCGGATCTTGAGGTCGCGCCGGAGGAGATGGCCGCGGTCGTCCAATGGCTCCGGGGCAAGAATACCGCCCCGGGGCCGGACGGTATCCCCGGCCGGGTCTGGTTGCTCGCCGCGAGCGTCCTGGGGGAGAGGCTGAGGAGCCTCTACTCTGGGCTCCTGAGGTCGGGGACGTTCCCCGACCTATGGAGAGAAAGTCGGATGGTCCTCTTGAGGAAGGTTGGGAGGCCGGGGGATTCTCCCTCCTCGTACCGGCCCATTTGTCTCCTGGATGAGGCGGGCAAGATCTTCGAGAAGATCATTGTTGCCCGCCTCTCCAGACACCTGTCCCGCGACGGCCCAGATCTGGCGGACTGCCAGTTTGGCTTCCGGGAGGGGCGATCGACGGTCGACGCTATCGACCGTCTCAAGTCCCTCTCGGACAATGCCGTGGCAAGGGGCGGGGTGTGCTTGGCGGTGTCCATTGACATCGTCAATGCGTTCAACACCCTGCCCTGGTCCGCCATTAGGGAGGCCCTCGTCGATCACCAGGTGCCTCCCTATCTGAGGCGGGTGATCGGGGCCTACCTGCGGGACAGGTGGGTTGAATACCCGGGCCGGTGCGGGATGATACGGAGGGAAGTGGACCGCGGGGTCCCGCAGGGGTCCGTTTTAGGACCGCTCCTGTGGGACCTGGGTTACAACGCGGTCCTGGAGAAGGCCTCCCTGCCCGACGGTGCCACCCTCGTCTGCTACGCGGACGACACGTTGGTGGTCGCCGTCGGGAGTACCTTCGAGAGGACCATCCGGCGAGCAGAGGTTGCGGTGGCAGCCGTCGTCGCGAGGATCCGCGATCTGGGGCTGAAAATAGCCCCGGAGAAGGCCGAGGCTGTCTGGTTTCACGGCCGGCCTCGGTCACGGCCACCGGCCAGATCGTGGATCCGGGTTGGAGAAGCCTGCGTAGAGGTGAAGTCCGAGTTGAAATATCTCGGACTGATCCTCGACAGCCGCTGGAGCTTCGATGCGCATCTCGACCGTCTCGTCCCCCGAGTCGAAAAGGCGGCGGCCTCTTTGGGCCGCCTGCTGCCCAACCTCGGGGGACCGGGAGATTTGGTGCGCCGCCTATACCTGGGCGTGGTGCGGTCTATGGCCTTATACGGTGCCCCAATATGGGCGCCGTACGTGATGACCAGCCGGCGCAGCACGCTGTTGTTGCGCCGGCTGCAGAGGCGGATGGCCATCCGCCTCATAAGAGGTTACCGCACCACGTCTACCGTGGCGGCGCTTGCTCTGGCGGGAGAACTTCCCTTCGAGCTTCAGGCGGCGGTTCGCTCCTATGTTTATAGGCGCACTAGCATCGCCAGCCGTGCTCGAGGGGCCCCGCCGGAGCGTGAGACGGTCGAGGGCTTCGAGCTCCAGGCCCGGCGACTAGCGCTCGCCAGATGGCGTGCCGAGCTTTTCTCCCACGCCGGCGAGCGCGTCCCCGGGGCTCTCCTGCCGCACTTCGCCTCGTGGCGGGAGAGACGGCATGGCAGGCTATCCTACCGAGCGACGCAGGTGTTCACCGGGCATGGCTGCTTCGGTGTCTACCTGTGTCGCATCGGGCGGGAAGCGACGACGGTGTGCCACCACTGTGGCGCGGAGGAAGACTCGGCGCAGCACACGCTGGAGGAATGTCCCGCCTTTTCAGCGCTGCGCCGAGTCCTAAAACGAGAAGTCGGCCACGACCTCGCACTCTCCAGCCTAGTTGGGGCCATGCTGGAGAGCCCGAAGAAGTGGACGGCAGCAATCTCTTTCTGCGAGGAAGTTATGTCGCGGAAGGAGGCTGCCGAGCGGGATCGGGAGCTTACAGATCCCGCCCGACGTGCCCGGGGACGTCGTGCGCGCCCACGCCAAGAAACCCCGGGCAGCTGAGAGTAGGCGGGCGGCGGGTGTACCAGAATACGCTGGTTTCATTGCCCGCCGCCCGCCAACAGAGGAGGACCTCCACTGTTGGGAGTGGGGGATGACGAGTCGTCTGAGGGAGGCGAGTGTTAACTGTGATCCTCCTCCAATATACTCGTCGTCCCCCCGGCGGCCGCTGTGATCAGGGCGGGGGCCCTGGTCACCTATCGCGCGGTCGCCGTGTCGGGGCGGTGCGGGTTGCGACCCCTCGCGCCGCCGAATTTAAATGGATTTTAGGGGGGAGGATTTATCTCCCCCCGGGACGCGGCCGGCCATCGTTACCACCTTGATGGCCGGCCAGGCGAGGGGGAGCCGCGGTAGTGTTCTTCAAGAGTTCCCGTGGCTCCCCCGTTGAATCGCCAGCGATCGGTCCTGCGTCCTCAGGTCGCCGTGGAGGTTTTAGTGGGTCAAACCCCACACTACCCTCGTCCCGCTCCCCCGGGCGGGGCGGGGGTGTCTGGCGAGCAGATTTCCTCCACGTAAAATAAAAAAAAAAAAAAAAGGTTATGTCAAGGTTCCCCCCCGTGTCCGCTACCTTGTCGTGGTGGGGGGGCTTCGTGCCCTAATGATCCTCAAGGCTGTGCCGGCGGGGAATTTATTCCCTGGCAGGTTCTACCATGCCGGAGTGGCTTGAGGTGAGGGGCCAACTAAAGTCGGACGCATACCGTAAACCTGTGGTCATGTTTTACAGGAACGGGGGTCTTGCCTTAACCGGCCGGGCGGCGAGGATGACAACCTCTCTAAAAAATCCCTAGCCCCAAGCAGTGTTGCGCGGTGATGAGGGCGTAGCTGGAGTAAGCGCCAGCTATGGTTGGTGGGTGCACCAATCGTTAGCGGACAACCCCGGGGTACCTGGCGACCCCCCGGGCGTATTAGCCTTCCCCGGGTATGGCGGCTCTGCCCGGGGTGACCTTCTTTCCGACCACACTCGTGGGACCAATTATGGATTCTATTTCACAAATAACCGGGGAGGGGGGAAACGAGCGTGAGGTGGAGGTGCGCGGGCCTATCGTGCGCCTCAAAAGATGCACAGAGCCGGTGTCGCGGAGGCATTCGGCCACACGCGGCAAAAAGAGGACCGCAGCGGGCCTTGGTGAGTGCGATGAGGGTGAGGAGTCAGATTTCTCTGTCTCCTCCCACCACTCATCGCAGAGTGTCCCGGGCTCGTCGTCAGCGAGGAAGAGAGGTCGGCCGCCGACGACCGGCGAATATGTTGGCCTCGCAGAGGCCAAACTTAGGCTGGCCGAGGCTTCGCAGCTGGAGGCCGAGGCAAGGGAGGTGGCGGCGATATTCGACCCGGGTGCCCCCGTGCCGAGACCATCGCGGTCGAGCGTCCCGCTCCCGGACGAGACGGATATCGCAGAAAATTTCCGCAACCGTCCGACGCGGGATGTCGCGGCCGCTATATTGGAGAGCCTGGATGAGGTGGCCAGGATCTCCGGCGTTTCGAAGGGGCTGAAGGGCAACTTGGCCCGCGCCCTGAGGGTGGCCGCTTTAAACGGCAGGGTAGGGGTGTCCGAGCTGGCAGTGAGGTCAGCTACCGACGCCACGCGTGTCCTGGAGGCCGAAAATGCCGTCCTCAGAGGGCAAATGACGGAGCTGCAGGCGGAGGTGGCCCGGCTCCGGCAGGTGGTGGAGGCGAGAACGGCTGCTGCCGCAATGCCTCCGCCGCCGCGCCCGGCAGAGGGCTCAGTATCGCCGCCGATCGTCGGCGCCCGGGATTGCCATCGCTCTGAGCAAGAAAAGTCCTCGCCACCACCTGCGGCTGCGCCCGCAGATTTTCTGGCGCAAATAGGCGCCCTGATAGACGCCAAATTGGCGTCATTCAGGAGGGAGCTCGCGCCGCGAACGGACTCGGCCCTGCGATCGGTGGCCCCTGGGCCGTCCGTCCCCACACAGACTTCGGACAGGGTGGGGCGGAAGACGAAGAAGAAGAAGAAAGGTGGGAAAGCTGGGGCGGCTATAGCGGCCCAGACGGAGCCCGCTCGACCTCGAGCAGAATTGGCCCCACACTCCGCCGCCCCTCCGCCCCAGGAGGCGTGGTCCCAGGTGGTTGGCCGGAAGGCCAAAAAGGCGGCTGCCAAGGCCGCTGCGGCCGCGAATAAAAAAGGACGGGTGGTCCCGGCGGCCCCCAGGAAGACACCCCTGCCACCTCGACCGCCACGCTCAGCAGCGGTTACAATAACGGTTCCGTCTGGCGTGGACATTACTTACGCGCAGGCGATGGCCACTGCCAGGTCCAAGGTGGACCTGGCAGAAATTGGCATCGCCTCGCTGAGGCCGCGAAGGGCGGTGACTGGGGGGTTAATTTTGGAGGTCCCTGGCATCGATGGGGCCGCCAAGGCCACCGTCCTCGCCACAAAAGTGGCGGAAGCGCTGGCAGGCACCGGCGTAAAGGTCGCGCGTCCGGTCAAAAAAGCTGACCTTAGGGTGCGCGGCCTGGTCGATTCGACCACGCCGGCGGAGGTCGCAGCGGCTGTTGCCCGCGTGGGCGGGTGCAGCGAGGGGGACATCAATACCGGCGAAATCCGGGCTTCCCCCTCGGGATTGGGCACCCTCTGGGTCCGATGTCCAGCCGCGGCCGCTCGCAAGGTTGCTGTCGCGGGCCGGATAACTGTCGGCTGGACCCAGGCAGCCGTGGAGGCCCTGAGTGCCCGGCCTCTGCAATGTTACCGTTGCCTTGGTGTTGGCCACACCAGTCAGCGGTGCACTTCTGCCGAGGATAGGTCCGACTGCTGTTATAGATGCGGCAGTCGGGACCATAAGGTGGCAGCCTGTACGGCCACGCCCAATTGTCCGCTTTGTGCGGGCGCGGGCAAGCCGTCTGGTCACCGCCTCGGCAGCCGGGCATGTCCTGCCAGTGTGAGGCGAGGCAAGGTAGGCGGCCAAAGGCCGTCTGCCAGGTATAATAAAAAGGGGAGGGAAACCACGATGGCCAAGGCAGCGACCACCGTGGCCAGCAACGAAAAGGTAGCATCGCCTGATGCTACCGCCGCGCCCGCGTGGGCGGATGGGGCCACTAAAGTCCCAGACGCCACCGCATGCGCGGCCGTGACGGCGATGGACACGGCTGTGTAATGGGGCCCCCGGGCCCGATAATACAAGTTAACCTCAACTGCTCGGCCAGAGCGCAGGATCTCCTGTTTCAATGCCTGGCCGAGCGGGGTGCCGGGTTGGCAGTCGTGGCGGAGCCGCACAGGGTCCCCAAACATCCACACTGGATGGGGGACTCGATTGGCTCCGCCGCGATTATTCGGGCTGGGAGGTCGCGTTCCCCGCCGTGCTCGCTTATCGAGCGCGGCCTGGGATACGTGGCCGTTGATTGGGGCGGCACCGCGGTTGTGGCGATATACGCACCTCCAAGGTGGTCCCTCGAAGAGTTTGAGCAGTATCTGGACGGGGTAGGGAGATGCGTCTCCCGCTGCCATCCCCGACCGGTGCTGGTCCTGGGGGACTTCAATGCCAAGGCCACGGCTTGGGGTTCCCCCGGGACTGACTCGAGGGGCCGGGAGGTGCTTGATTGGGCGGCGGGACTGGAGCTCCGTCTCCTGAATACGGGATCGGTCCATACGTGCGTGCGGCATAACGGGGGGTCCATCGTTGACCTTTCGTGGGCAACGCCCCCGGCCGCGCGACGTGTTACGGGGTGGAGGGTGGCGAAAGGGGTCGAGACGTTGTCTGACCACAGATACATAGTTCTCGACCTCTCCGCCGCCCCACCATCGACACCCCGTCGTCGCCCCGCCGATGAAGGTTCGCCTCAGCCGCGGTGGGCGCTGAAGCGCCTCGACCAGGACGCTCTGATGGCCGCAGCACACGTCGTGGCCTGGCCAGCAACACCGGCCGGGCCAGTCGACGGGAATGGGGAGGCCCATTGGTTCCGGGGCGCAATGACGTCGATTTGCGACGTCGCCATGCCACGGGCCAGGGTCTTCCCGAGGAAGGCGGTGTACTGGTGGTCGCGCGAAATAGCGGAATTACGCACCGAGTGCGTTCGCGCGCGACGCCAGTACGCTCGCGCCCGTCGACGACGACGAACGGACGACGTGCTGGCTGCCCAGCTGTACGGGCTATATCGGGAGAAGGTGGTCGCCCTGCAGCTGGCCATCAGGCGGGCAAAAGACCAGGCCTGGCGCGATCTCCTCGGCTCTCTGAACCGAGATCCGTGGGGGCGCCCATACAAGATGGCATTGGGACGGTTACGTCCCTGGGCGCCCCCCGTGACGGAGATCCTGGATCCGGGGCTGCTCGGGCGGGTCGTGGACGCTTTATTCCCCGTTAGCGGGGAGGCGCCCCGGCCCGTCCCTGAGCCAGAGGAACATGAGTGGTCCCCGGATCTTGAGGTCGCGCCGGAGGAGATGGCCGGGGTCGTCAAATGGCTCCGGGGCAAGAATACCGCCCCGGGGCCGGACGGTATCCCCGGCCGGGTCTGGTTGCTCGCCGCGAGCGTCCTGGGGGAGAGGCTGAGAAGCCTCTACTCTGGGCTCCTGAGGTCGGGGACGTTCCCCGACCTATGGAGAGAAAGTCGGATGGTCCTCTTGAGGAAGGATGGGAGGCCGGGGGATTCTCCCTCCGCGTACCGGCCCATTTGTCTCCTGGATGAGGCGGGCAAGATCTTCGAGAAGATCATTGTTGCCCGTCTCTCCAGACACCTGTCCCGCGACGGCCCAGATCTGGCGGACTGCCAGTTTGGCTTCCGGGAGGGGCGATCGACGGTCGACGCTATCGACCGTCTCAAGTCCCTCTCGGACAATGCCGTGGCAAGGGGCGGGGTGTGCTTGGCGGTGTCCATTGACATCGTTAATGCGTTCAACACCCTGCCCTGGTCCGCCATTAGGGAGGCCCTCGTCGATCACCAGGTGCCACCCTATCTGAGGCGGGTGATCGGGGCCTACCTGCGGGACAGGTGGGTCGAATACCCGGGCCGGTACGGGATGATACGGAGGGAAGTGGACCGCGGGGTCCCGCAGGGGTCCGTTTTAGGACCGCTCCTGTGGGACCTGGGTTACAACGCGGTCCTGGAGAAGACATCCCTGCCCGACGGTGCCACCCTCGTCTGCTACGCGGACGACACGTTGGTGGTCGCCGTCGGGAGTACCTTCGAGAGGACCATCCGACGAGCAGAGGTTGCGGTGGCAGCCGTCGTCGCGAGGATCCGCGATCTGGGGCTGAAAATAGCCCCGGATAAGGCCGAGGCTGTCTGGTTCCACGGACGGCCTCGGTCTCGGCCACCGGCCAGATCGTGGATCCGGGTTGGAGAAGCCTGCGTCGAGGTGAAGTCCGAGTTGAAATATCTCGGACTGATCCTCGACAGCCGCTGGAGCTTCGATGCGCATCTCGACCGTCTCGTCCCCCGAGTCGAAAAGGCGGCGGCCTCTTTGGGCCGCCTGCTGCCCAACCTCGGGGGACCGGGAGATTTGGTGCGCCGTCTATACCTGGGCGTGGTGCGGTCTATGGCCTTGTACGGTGCCCCAATATGGGCGCCGTACGTGATGACCAGCCGGCGCAACACGCTGTTGTTGCGCCGGCTGCAGAGGCGGATGGCCATCCGCCTCATAAGAGGTTACCGCACCACGTCTACCGTGGCGGCGCTTGCTCTGGCGGGAGAACTTCCCTTCGAGCTTCAGGCGGCGGTTCGTGCCTATGTTTATAGGCGCACTAGCATCGCCAGCCGTGCTCGAGGGGCCCCGCCGAAGCGTGAGACGGTCGAGGGCTTCGAGCTCCAGGCGCGGCGACTGGCGCTCGCCAGATGGCGTGCCGAGCTTTGCTCCCACGCCGGCGAGCGCGTCCCCGGGGCTCTCCTGCCGCACTTCACCACGTGGCGGGAGAGACGGCATGGCAGGCTCTCCTACCGAGCGACGCAGGTGTTCACCGGGCATGGCTGCTTCGGTGTCTACCTGTGTCGCATCGGGCGGGAAGCGACGACGGTGTGCCACCATTGTGGCGCGGAGGAAGACTCGGCGCAGCACACGCTGGAGGAATGTCCCGCCTTTTCAGCGCTGCGCCGAGTCCTAAAACGAGAAGTCGGCCACGACCTCGCACTCTCCAGCCTAGTTGGGGCCATGCTGGAGGGCCCGGGGAAGTGGGCGGCAGCAATCTCTTTCTGCGAGGAGGTTATGTCGCTGAAGGAGGCTGCCGAGCGGGATCGGGAGCTTACAGATCCCGCCCGACGTGCCCGGGGACGGCGTGCGCGCCCACGCCGAGTATCCCCGGGCAGCTGAGAGTAGGCGGGCGGCGGGTGTACCAGAACGTGCTGGTTTCATTGCCCGCCGCCCGCCAACAGAGGAGGACGTCCACTGTTGGGAGTGTGGGATGACGAGTCGCCTGAGGGAGGCGAGGTTTAACTGTGATCCTCCTCCAATATACTCGTCGTCCCCCCGGCGGCCGCTGTGATCAGGGCGGGGGCCCTGGTCACCTATCGCGCGGTCGCCGTGTAGGGGCGGTGCGGGGTGCGACCCCTCGCGCCGCCGAATTTAATTGGATTTTAGGGGGGAGGATTTATTTTATTTCCCCCCGGGACGCGGCCGGCCATCGTTACCATCCTGATGGCCGGCCAGGCGAGGGGGAGCCGCGGTAGTGTTCTTCAAGAGTTCCCGTGGCTCCCCCGTTGAATCGCCAGCGATCGGTCCTGCGTCCTCAGGTCGCCGTGGAGGTTTTAGTGGGTCGATCCCCACACTACCCTCGCCCCGCTCCCCCGGGCGGGGCGGAGGTGTCTGGCGAGCAGATTTCCTCCACGTAAAATAAAAAAAAAAAAAAAAAGGTTATGTCAAGGTCCCCCCCCGTGTCCGCTACCTTGTCGTGGTGGGGGGGCTTCGTGCCCTAATGATCCTCAGGGCTGTGCCGGCGGGGAATTTATTCCCTGGCAGGTTCTACCATGCCGGAGTGGCTTGAGGTGAGGGGCCAACTAAAGTCGGACACATACCGTAAACCTGTGGTCATGTTTTACAGGAACGGGGGTCTTGCCTTAACCGGCCGGGCCGCGAGGATGACAACCTCTCTAAAAAATCCCTAGCCCCAAACAGTGTTGCGCGGTGATGAGGGTGTAGCTGGAGTAAGCGCCAGCTATGGTTGGTGGGTGCACCAATCTTTAGCGGACAACCCCGGGGTACCTGGCGACCCCCGGGTGTATTAGCCTTCCCCGGGTATGGCGGCTCTGCCCGGGGTGACCTTCTTTCCGACCACACTCGTGGGACCAATTATGGATTCTTTTAAACAAATAACCGGGGAGGGGGGAGACGAGCGTGAGGTGGAGGTGCGCGGGCCTATCGTGCGCCTCCAAAGATGTACAGAGCCGGTGTCGCGCAGGCATTCTGCAACACGCGGCAAAAAGAGGACCGCAGCGGGCCTTGGTGAGTGCGATGAGGGGGAGGAGTCAGATTTCTCTGTCTCCTCAAACCACTCATCGCAGAGTGTCCCGGGCTCGTCGTTAGCGAGGAAAAGAGGACGGCCGCCGACGACCGGCGAATATGTTGGCCTCGCAGAGGCCAAACTTAGGCTGGCCGAGGCTTCGCAGCTGGAGGCCGAGGCAAGGGAGGTGGCGGCGATATTCGACCCGGGAGCCCCCGTGCCGAGACCATCGCGGTCGAGCGTCCCGCTCCCGGACGAGACGGATATAGCGGAAAATTTCCGCAACCGTCCAACGCGGGATGTCGCGGCCGCTATATTGGAGAGCCTGGATGAAGTGGCCAGGATCTCCGGCGTGTCAAAGGGGCTGAAGGGCAATTTGGCCCGCGCCCTAAGGGTGGCCGCCTTAAACGGCAGGGTGGGGGTGTCCGAGCTTGCGGTTAGGTCAGCTACCGACGCCACGCGTGCCCTGGAGGCAGAGAATGCCGTCCTCAGGGGGCAAATGACGGAGCTGCGGGCGGAGGTGGCTCGGCTCCGGCAGGTGGTGGAGGCGAGTACGGCTGCTGCCGCAATGCCTCCGCCGCCGCGCCCGGGAGAGGGCTCAGTATCGCCGCCGATCGTCGCCGCCCGGGACTGCCAACGCTCCGGGCACGAAAAGTCCTCGCCCCCACATGCGACTGCGCCCGCAGATTTTCTGGCGCAGATAAGCGCCCTGATAGACGCCAAATTGGCGTCATTCAGGAGGGAGCTCGCGCCGCGAACGGACTCGGCCCTGCGATCGGTGGCACCTGGGCCGTCCGTCCCCTCACAGTCTTCGGACAGGGTGGGGCGGAAGACGAAGAAGAAGAAGAAAGGTGGGAAAGCTGGGGCGGCTATAGCGGCCCAGACGGAGCCCGCTCGACCGCGAGCAGAATCGGCGCTACCCTCTGCCGCGCCTCCGCCCCAGGAGGCGTGGTCCCAGGTGGTTGGCCGCAAGGCTAAAAAGGCGGCTGCCAAGGCCACTGCGGCGGCGAATAATAAAAAAGGACGGGTGGTCCCGGCGGCCCCCAGGAAGACACCCCTGCCTCCGCGACCGCCACGCACAGCAGCGGTTACCATAACGGTTCCGTCTGGCGTGGACATTACTTACGCGCAGGCGATGGCCACTGCCAGGTCCAAGGTGGACCTGGCAGAAATTGGCATCGCCTCGCTGAGGCCGCGAAGGGCGGTGACTGGGGGGTTAATTTTGGAAGTCCCTGGCACCGATGGGGCCGCCAAGGCCACCGTCCTCGCCACAAAAGTGGCGGAAGCGCTGGCAGGCACCGGCGTAAAGGTCGCGCGTCCGGTCAAAAAAGCTGACCTTAGGGTGCGCGGCCTGGTCGATTCGACCACGCCGGCGGAGGTCGCTGCGGCTGTTGCCCGCGTGGGCGGGTGCAGCGAGGGGGACATCAATACCGGCGAAATCCGGTCTTCCCCCTCGGGATTGGGCACCCTCTGGGTCCGATGTCCTGCCGCGGCCGCTCGCAAGGTTGCTGTCGCGGGCCGGATAACCGTCGGCTGGACCCAGGCAGCCGTGGAGGCCCTGAGTGCCCGGCCTCTGCAGTGTTACCGCTGTCTTGGTGTTGGCCACACCAGTCAGCGGTGCACTTCTGCCGAGGATAGGTCCGACTGCTGCTATAGATGCGGCAGTCGGGACCATAAGGCGGCAGCCTGTACGGCCACGCCCAATTGCCCGCTTTGTGCGGGCGCGAGCAAGCCGTCTGGTCACCGCCTCGGCAGCCGGGCATGTCCTGCCAGTGTGAGGCGAGGCAAGGTGGGCGGCCAAAGGCCGTCTGCCAGACTTAATAAAAAAGGGAAGGTAACCACGATGGCCAAGGCAGCGACCACCGTGGCCAGCAACGGAAAGGCAGCATCGCCTGATGCTACCGCCTCGCCCGCGGGGGCGGATGGGGCCATTAAAGTCCCAGACGCCACCGCATCCGCGGCCGTGACGGCGATGGACACGGCTGTGTAATGGGGCCCCCGGGCCCGATTATACAAGTTAACCTCAACTGCTCGGCCAGAGCGCAGGATCTCCTGTTTCAATGCCTGGCCGAGCGGGGTGCCGGGTTGGCAGTCGTGGCGGAGCCGCACAGGGTCCCCAAACATCCACACTGGATGGGGGACTCGATTGGCTCCGCCGCGATTATTTGGGCTGGGAGGCCGGGGTCCCCGCCGTGCTCGCTTATCGAGCGCGGCCTGGGATACGTGGCCGTTGATTGGGGCGGCACCGCGGTTGTGGCGATATACGCACCTCCAAGGTGGTCCCTCGAAGAGTTTGAGCAGTATCTGGACGGGGTAGGGAGATGCGTCTCCCGCTGCCATCCCCGTCCGGTGCTGGTCCTGGGGGACTTCAATGCCAAGGCCTCGGCTTGGAGTTCCTCCGGGACTGACTCGAGGGGCCGGGAGGTGCTGGATTGGGCAGCGGGACTGGAGCTCCGTCTCCTGAACAAGGGCTCGGTCCATACGTGCGTGCGGCATAACGGGGGGTCCATCGTTGACCTTTCGTGGGCAACGCCCCCGGCCGCGCGCCGTATTACGGGGTGGAGGGTGGCGGAAGGGGTCGAGACGTTGTCTGACCACAGATACATAGTTCTCGACCTCTCCGCCGCCCTACCATCGACACCCCGTCGTCACCCCGCCGATGAAGGTTCGCCTCAGCCGCGGTGGGCGCTGAAGCGCCTCGACCAGGACGCTCTGATGGCGGCAGCACACGTCGTGGCCTGGCCAGCAACACCGGCCGGGCCAGTCGACGGGAATGGGGAGGCCCATTGGTTCCGGGGCGCAATGACGTCGATTTGCGACGTCGCCATGCCCCGGGCCAGGGTCTTCCCGAGGAAGGCGGTGTACTGGTGGTCGCGCGAAATAGCGGAATTACGCACCGAGTGCGTCCGCGCGCGACGCCAGTACGCTCGCGCCCGTCGACGACGACGAACGGACGACGTGCTGGCTGCCCAGCTGTACGGGCTATATCGGGAGAAGGTGGTCGCCCTGCAGCTGGCCATCAGGCGGGCAAAGGACCAGGCCTGGCGCGATCTCCTCGGCTCTCTGGACCGAGATCCGTGGGGGCGCCCATACAAGATGGCCCTGGGACGATTGCGTCCCTGGGCGCCCCCCGTGACGGAGAGCCTGGATCCGGGGCTGCTCGGGCGGGTCGTGGACGCTTTATTCCCCGTTAGCGGGGAGGCGTCCCGGTCCGTCCCTGAGACAGAGGAACATGAGTGGTCCCCGGATCTTGAGGTCGCGCCGGAGGAGATGGCCGGGGTCGTCAATTGGCTCCGGGGCAAGAATACCGCCCCGGGGCCGGACGGTATCCCCGGCCGGGTCTGGTTGCTCGCCACGAGCGTCCTGGGGGAGAGGCTGAGGAGCCTCTACTCGGGTCTCCTGAGGTCGGGGACGTTCCCCGACCTATGGAGAGAAAGTCGGATGGTCCTCTTGAGGAAGGATGGGAGGCCGGAGGATTCTCCCTCCGCGTACCGGCCCATTTGTCTCCTGGATGAGGCGGGCAAGATCTTCGAGAAGATCATTGTTGCCCGCCTCTCCAGACACCTGTCCCGAGACGGCCCAGATCTAGCGGACTGCCAGTTTGGCTTCCGGGAGGGGCGATCGACGGTCGACGCTATCGAGCGTCTCAAGTCCCTCTCGGACAATGCCGTGGCAAGGGGCGGGGTGTGCTTGGCGGTGTCCATTGACATCGTCAATGCGTTCAACACCCTGCCCTGGTCCGCCATCAGGGGGGCCCTCGTCGATCACCAGGTGCCTCCCTATCTGAGGCGGGTGATCGGGGCCTACCTGCGGGATAGGTGGGTAGAATACCCCGGCCGGTACGGGATGATTCGGAGGGAGGTGGACTGCGGGGTCCCGCAGGGGTCCGTGCTAGGACCGCTCCTGTGGGACCTGGGTTACAGCGCGGTCCTGGAAAAGGCCTCCCTGCTCGACGGTGCCACCCTCGTCTGCTACGCGGACGACACGTTGGTGGTCGCCGTCGGGAGTACCTTCGAGAGGACCATCCGACGAGCAGAGGTTGCGGTGGCAGCCGTCGTCGCGAGGATCCGCGATCTGGGGCTGAAAATAGCCCCGGAGAAGGCCGAGGCTGTCTGGTTCCACGGACGGCCTCGGTCTCGGCCACCGGCCAGATCGTGGATCCGGGTTGGAGAAGCCTGCGTAGAGGTGAAGTCCGAGTTGAAATATCTCGGACTGATCCTCGACAGCCGCTGGAGCTTCGATGCGCATCTCGACCGTCTCGTCCCCCGAGTCGAAAAGGCGGCGGCCTCTTTGGGCCGCCTGCTGCCCAACCTCGGGGGACCGGGAGATTTGGTGCGCCGCCTATACCTGGGCGTGGTGCGGTCTATGGCCTTATACGGTGCCCCAATATGGGCGCCGTACGTGATGTCCAGTCGACGCAACACGCTGTTGTTGCGCCGGCTGCAGAGGCGGATGGCCATCCGCCTCATAAGAGGTTACCGCACCACGTCTACCGTGGCGGCGCTTGCTCTGGCGGGAGAACTTCCCTTCGAGCTTCAGGCGGCGTTGCGCGCCTATGTTTATAGGCGCACAAGCATCGCCAGCCGTGCTCGAGGGGCCCCGCCGGAGCGAGAGACGGTCGAGGGCTTCGAGCTCCAGGCCCGGCGACTAGCGCTCGCCAGATGGCGTGCCGAGCTTTGCTCCCACGCCGGCGAGCGCGTTCCCGGGGCTCTCCTGCCGCACTTCACCTCGTGGCGGGAGAGACGGCATGGCAGGCTCTCCTACCGAGCGACGCAGGTGTTCACCGGGCATGGCTGCTTCGGTGTCTACCTGTGTCGCATCGGGCGGGAAGCGACGACGGTGTGCCACCATTGTGGCGCGGAGGAAGACTCGGCGCAGCACACGCTGGAGGAATGTCCCGCCTTTTCAGCGCTGCGTCGAGTCCTAAAACGGGAAGTCGGTCGCGACCTTGCACTCTCCAGCCTAGTTGGGGCCATGCTGGAGGGCCCGGGGAAGTGGGCGGCAGCAATCTCTTTCTGCGAGGAGGTTATGTCGCGGAAGGAGGCTGCCGAGCGGGATCGGGAGCTTACAGATCCCGCCCGACGTGCCCGGGGACGGCGTGCGCGCCCACGCCGAGAAACCCCGGGCAGCTGAGAGTAGGCGGGCGGCGGGTGTACCAGAACATGCTGGTTTCATTGCCCGCCGCCCGCCAACAGAGGAGGACGTCCACTGTTGGGAGTGGGGGATGATGAGTCGCCTGAAGGAGGCGAGGTTTAACTGTGATCCTCCTCCAATATACTCGTCGTCCCCCCGGCGGCCGCTGTGATCAGGGCGGGGGCCCTGGTCACCTATCGCGCGGTCGCCGTGTCGGGGCGGTGCGGGATGCGACCCCTCGCGCCGCCGAATTTAAATGGATTTTAGGGGGGAGGATTTATCTACCCCCGGGACGCGGCCGGCCAACGTTACCATCTTGATGGCCGGCCAGGCGAGGGGGAGCCGCGGTAGTGTTCTTCAAGAGTTCCCGTGGCTCCCCCGTTGAATCGCCAGCGATCGGTCCTGCGTCCTCAGGTCGCCGTGGAGGTTTTAGTGGGTCAAACCCCACACTACCCTCGTCCCGCTCCCCCGGGCGGGGCGGGGGTGTCTGGCGAGCAGATTTCCTCCACGTAAAATAAAAAAAAAAAAAAAAAGGTTATGTCAAGGTCCGGCTCCGGCAGGTGGTGGAGGCGAGTACGGCTGCTGCCGCAATGCCTCCGCCGCCGCGCCCGGGAGAGGGCTCAGTATCGCCGCCGATCGTCGCCGCCCGGGACTGCCAACGCTCCGGGCAAGAAAAGTCCTCGCCCCCACCTGCGGTTGCGCCCGCAGATTTTCTGGCGCAGATAAGCGCCCTGATAGACGCCAAATTGGCGTCATTCAGGAGGGAGCTCGCGCCGCGAACGGACTCGGCCCTGCGATCGGTGGCACCTGGGCCGTCCGTCCCCTCACAGTCTTCGGACAGGGTGGGGCGGAAGACGAAGAAGAAGAAGAAAGGTGGGAAAGCTGGGGCGGCTATAGCGGCCCAGACGGAGCCCGCTCGACCTCGAGCAGAATTGGCCCCACACTCCGCCGCGCTTCCACACCAGGAGGCGTGGTCCCAGGTGGTTGGGCGGAAGGCCAAAAAGGCGGCTGCCGAGGCCACTGCGGCCGCGAATAGAAAAGGACGGGTGGTCCCGGCGGCGCCCAGGAAGACACCCCTGCCTCCTCGACCGCCACGCACAGCAGCGGTTACCATAACGGTTCCGTCTGGCGTGGACATTACTTACGCGCAGGCGATGGCCACTGCCAGGTCCAAGGTGGATCTGGCAGAAATTGGCATCGCCTCGCTGAGGCCGCGAAGGGCGGTGACTGGGGGGTTAATTTTGGAGGTCCCTGGTACCGATGGGGCCGCCAAGGCCACCGTCCTCGCCACAAAAGTGGCGGAAGCGCTGGCTGGCACCGGCGTAAAGGTCGCGCGTCCGGTCAAAAAAGCTGACCTTAGGGTGCGCGGCCTGGTCGATTCGACCACGCCGGCGGAGGTCGCTGCGGCTGTTGCCCGCGTGGGCGGGTGCAGCGAGGGGGACATCAATACCGGCGAAATCCGGTCTTCCCCCTCGGGATTGGGCACCCTCTGGGTCCGATGTCCTGCCGCGGCCGCTCGCAAGGTTGCTGTCGCGGGCCGGATAACCGTCGGCTGGACCCAGGCAGCCGTGGAGGCCCTGAGTGCCCGGCCTCTGCAGTGTTACCGTTGCCTTGGTGTTGGCCACACCAGTCAGCGGTGCACTTCTGCCGAGGATAGGTCCGACTGCTGCTATAGATGCGGCAGTCGGGACCATAAGGTGGCAGCCTGTACGGCCACGCCCAATTGTCCCCTTTGTGCGGGCGCGGGCAAGCCGTCTGGTCACCGCCTCGGCAGCCAGGCATGTCCTGCTAGTACGGGGCGAGGCAAGGGAGGCGGCCAAAGGCCGTCTGCCAGATTTAATAAAAAGAGGAAGGAAACCACGATGGCCAAGGCAGCGACCACCGTGGCCAGCAACGAAAAGGCGGCACCGCCTGATGCTACCGCCGCGCCCGCGTGGGCGGATGGGGCCACTAAAGTCCCAGACGCCACCGCATCCGCGGCCGTGACGGCGATGGACACGGCTGTGTAATGGGGCCCGCGGGCCCGATAATACAAGTTAACCTCAACTGCTCGGCCAGAGCGCAGGACCTCCTGTTTCAATGCATGGCCGAGCGGGGTGCCGGGTTGGCAGTCGTGGCGGAGCCGCACAGGGTCCCCAAACATCCACACTGGATGGGGGACTCGATTGGCTCCGCCGCGATTATTTGGGCAGGGAGGCCGGGGTCCCCGCCGTGCTCGCTTATCGAGCGCGGCCTGGGATACGTGGCCGTTGATTGGGGCGGCACCGCGGTTGTGGCGATATACGCACCTCCAAGGTGGTCCCTCGAAGAGTTTGAGCAGTATCTGGACGGGGTAGGGAGATGCGTCTCCCGCTGCCATCCCCGTCCGGTGCTGGTCCTGGGGGACTTCAATGCCAAGGCCACGGCTTGGGGTTCCCCCGGGACTGACTCGAGGGGCCGGGAGGTGCTGGATTGGGCGGCGGGACTGGAGCTCCGTCTCCTGAACACGGGTTCGGTCCATACGTGCGTGCGGCATAACGGGGGGTCCATCGTTGACCTTTCGTGGGCAACGCCCCCGGCCGCGCGCCGCATTACGGGGTGGAGGGTGGCGGAAGAGGTCGAGACGTTGTCTGACCACAGATACATAGTTCTCGGCCTCTCCGCCGCCCCACCATCGACACCCCGACGTCGCCCCGCCGATGAGGGTTCGCCTCAACCGCGGTGGGCGCTGAAGCGCCTCGACCAGGACGCTCTGATGGCGGCAGCACACGTCGTGGCCTGGCCAGCAACATCGGCCGGGCCAGTCGACGGGAATGGGGAGGCCCGTTGGTTCCGGGGCGCAATGACATCGGTTTGCGACGTCGCCATGCCCCGGGCCAGGGTCTTCCCGAGAAAGGCGGTGTACTGGTGGTCGCGCGATATAGCGGAATTACGCACCGAGTGCGTTCGCGCGCGACGCCAGTACGCTCGCGCCCGTCGACGACGACGAACGGACGACGTGCTGGCTGCCCAACTGTACGGGCGATATCGGGAGAAGGTGGTCGCCCTGCAGCTGGCCATCAGGCGTGCGAAGGACCAGGCCTGGCGCGATCTCCTCGACTCTCTGAACCGAGATCCGTGGGGGCGCCCATACAAGATGGCATTGGGACGACTGCGTCCCTGGGCGCCCCCCGTGACGGAGAGCCTGGATCCGGGGCTGCTCGGGCGGGTCGTGGACGCTTTATTCCCCGTTAGCGGGGAGGCGTCCCGGCCCGTCCCTGAGCCAGAGGAACATGAGTGGTCCCCGGATCTTGAGGTCGCGCCGGAGGAGATGGCCGGGGTCGTCAAATGGCTCCGGGGCAAGAATACCGCCCCGGGGCCGGACGGTATCCCCGGCCGGGTCTGGTTGCTCGCCGCGAGCGTCCTGGGGGAGAGGCTGAGGAGCCTCTACTCTGGGCTCCTGAGGTCGGGGACGTTCCCCGACCTATGGAGAGAAAGTCGGATGGTCCTCTTGAGGAAGGATGGGAGGCCGGCGGAATCTCCCTCCGCGTACCGGCCCATTTGTCTCCTGGATGAGGCGGGCAAGATCTTCGAGAAGATCATTGTTGCCCGCCTCTCCAGACACCTGTCCCGCGACGGCCCAGATCTGGCGGACTGCCAGTTTGGCTTCCGGGAGGGGCGATCGACGGTCGACGCTATCGACCGTCTCAAGTCCCTCTCGGACAATGCCGTGGCAAGGGGCGGGGTGTGCTTGGCGGTGTCCATTGACATCGTCAATGCGTTCAACACCCTGCCCTGGTCCGCCATTAGGGAGGCCCTCGTCGATCACCAGGTGCCTCCCTATCTGAGGCGGGTGATTGGGGCCTACCTGCGGGACAGGTGGGTTGAATACCCGGGCCGGTACGGGATGATAAGGAGGGAAGTGGACCGCGGGGTCCCGCAGGGGTCCGTTTTAGGACCGCTCCTGTGGGACCTGGGTTACAACGCGGTCCTGGAAAAGTCCTCCCTGCCCGACGGTGCCACCCTCGTCTGCTACGCGGACGACACGTTGGTGGTCGCCGTCGGGAGTACCTTCGAGAGGACCATCCGACGAGCAGAGGTTGCGGTGGCAGCCGTCGTCGCGAGGATCCGCGATCTGGGGCTGAAAATAGCCCCGGAGAAGGCCGAGGCTGTCTGGTTTCACGGACGGCCTCGGTCTCGGCCACCGGCCAGATCGTGGATCCGGGTTGGAGAAGCCTGCGTCGAGGTGAAGTCCGAGTTGAAATATCTCGGACTGATCCTCGACAGCCGCTGGAGCTTCGATGCGCATCTCGACCGTCTCGTCCCCCGAGTCGAAAAGGCGGCGGCCTCTTTGGGCCGCCTGCTGCCCAACCTCGGGGGACCGGGAGATTTGGTGCGCCGCCTATACCTGGGCGTGGTGCGGTCTATGGCCTTATACGGTGCCCCAATATGGGCGCCGTACGTGATGACCAGCCGGCGCAACACGCTGTTGTTGCGCCGGCTGCAGAGGCGGATGGCCATCCGCCTCATAAGAGGTTACCGCACCACGTCTACCGTGGCGGCGCTTGCTCTGGCGGGAGAACTTCCCTTCGAGCTTCAGGCGGCGGTGCGCGCCTATGTTTATGGGCGCACAAGCATCGCCAGCCGTGCTCGAGGGGCCCCGCCGGAGCGAGAGACGGTCGGGGGCTTCGAGCTCCAGGCCCGGAGACTAGCGCTCGCCAGATGGCGTGCCGAGCTTTGCTCCCACGCCGGCGAGCGCGTCCCCGGGGCTCTCCTGCCGCACTTCACCTCGTGGCGGGAGAGACGGCATGGCAGGCTCTCCTACCGAGCGACGCAGGTGTTCACCGGGCATGGCTGCTTCGGTGTCTACCTGTGTCGCATCGGGCGGGAAGCGACGACGGTGTGCCACCATTGTGGCGCGGAGGAAGACTCGGCGCAGCACACGCTGGAGGAATGTCCCGCCTTTTCAGCGCTGCGCCGAGTCCTAAAACGAGAAGTCGGCCACGACCTCGCACTCTCCAGCCTAGTTGGGGCCATGCTGGAGGGCCCGGGGAAGTGGGCGGCAGCAATCTCTTTCTGCGAGGAGGTTATGTCGCGGAAGGAGGCTGCCGAGCGGGATCGGGAGCTTACAGATCCCGCCCGACGTGCCCGGGGACGGCGTGCGCGCCCACGCCGAGAAACCCCGGGCAGCTGAGAGTAGGCGGGCGGCGGGTGTACCAGAACATGCTGGTTTCATTGCCCGTCGCCCGCCAACAGAGGAGGACGTCCACTGTTGGGGATGGGGGATGACGAGTCGCCTGAAGGAGGCGAGGGTTAACTGTAATCCTCCTCCAATATACTCGTCGTCCCCCCGGCGGCCGCTGTGATCAGGGCGGGGGCCCTGGTCACCTATCGCGTGGTCGCCGTGTCGGGGCGGTGCGGGGTGCGACCCCTCGCGCCGCCGAATTTAAATGGATTTAAGGGGGGAGGATTTATCTCCCCCCGGGACGCGGCCGGCCATCGTTACCATCCTGATGGCCGGCCAGGCGAGGGGGAGCCGCGGTAGTGTTCTTCAAGAGTTCCCGTGGCTCCCCCGTTGAATCGCCAGCGATCGGTCCTGCGTCCTCAGGTCGCCGTGGAGGTTTTAGTGGGTCGATCCCCACACTACCCGCGTCCCGCTCCCCCGGGCGGGGCGGGGGTGTCTGGCGAGCAGATTTCCTCCACGTAAAATAAAAAAAAAAAAAAAAGGTTATGTCAAGGTTAAAGGCGGTGTACTGGTGGTCGCGCGAAATAGCGGAATTACGCACCGAGTGCGTCCGCGCGCGACGCCAGTACGCTCGCGCCCGTCGACGTCGACGTACGGACGACGTGCTGGCTGCCCAGCTGTACGGGCGATATCGGGAGAAGGTGGTCGCCCTGCAGCTGGCCATCAGGCGAGCGAAGGACCAGGCCTGGCGCGATCTCCTCGGCTCTCTGGACCGAGATCCGTGGGGGCGCCCATACAAGATGGCTTTGGGACGATTGCGTCCCTGGGCGCCCCCCGTGACGGAGAGCCTGGATCCGGGGCTGCTCGGGCGGGTCGTGGACGCTTTATTCCCCGTTAGCGGGGAGGCGTCCCAGCCTGTCCCTGAGCCAGAGGAACATGAGTGGTCCCCGGATCTTGAGGTCGCGCCGGAGGAGATGGCCGGGGTCGTCAAATGGCTCCGGGGCAAGAATACCGCCCCGGGGCCGGACGGTATCCCCGGTCGGGTCTGGTTGCTCGCCGCGAGCGTCCTGGGGGAGAGGCTGAGGAGCCTCTACTCCGGGCTCCTGAGGTCGGGGACGTTCCCCGACCTATGGAGAGAAAGTCGGATGGTCCTCTTGAGGAAGGATGGGAGGCCGGGGGGTTCTCCCTCCGCCTACCGGCCCATTTGTCTCCTGGATGAGGCGGGCAAGATCTTCGAGAAGATCATCGTTGCCCGCCTCTCCAGACACCTGTCCCGCGACGGCCCCGATCTAGCGGACTGCCAGTTTGGCTTCCGGGAGGGGCTATCGACGGTCGATGCTATCGACCGTCTCAAGTCCCTCTCGGACAATGCCGTGGCAAGGGGCGGGGTGTGCTTGGCGGTGTCCATTGACATCGTCAATGCGTTCAACACCCTGCCCTGGTCCGCCATTAGGGAGGCCCTCGTCGATCACCAGGTGCCTCCCTATCTGAGGCGGGTGATCGGGGCCTACCTGCGGGACAGGTGGGTTGAATACCCGGGCCGGTGCGGGATGATACGGAGGGAAGTGGACCGCGGGGTCCCGCAGGGGTCCGTTTTAGGACCGCTCCTGTGGGACCTGGGTTACAACGCGGTCCTGGAGAAGGCCTCCCTGCCCGACGGTGCCACCCTCGTCTGCTACGCGGACGACACGTTGGTGGTCGCCGTCGGTAGTACCTTCGAGAGGACCATCCGACGAGCAGAGGTTGCGGTGGCAGCCGTCGTCGCGAGGATCCGCGATCTGGGGCTGAAAATAGCCCCGGAGAAGGCCGAGGCTGTCTGGTTTCACGGACGGCCTCGGTCTCGGCCACCGGCCAGATCGTGGATCCGGGTTGGAGAAGCCTGCGTCGAGGTGAAGTCCGAGTTGAAATATCTCGGACTGATCCTCGACAGCCACTGGTGCTTCGATGCGCATCTCGACCGTCTCGTCCCCCGAGTCGAAAAGGCGGCGGCCTCTTTGGGCCGCCTGCTGTCCAACCTCGGGGGACCGGGAGATTTGGTGCGCCGCCTTTACCTGGGCGTGGTGCGGTCTATGGCCTTATACGGTGCCCCAATATGGGCGCCGTACGTGATGACCAGCCGGCGCAACACGCTGTTGTTGCGCCGGCTGCAGAGGCGGATGGCCATCCGCCTCATAAGAGGTTACCGCACCACGTCTACCGTGGCGGCGCTTGCTCTGGCGGGAGAACTTCCCTTCGAGCTTCAGGCGGCGGTGCGCGCCTATGTTTATAGGCGCACTAGCATCGCCAGCCGTGCTCGAGGGGCCCCGCCGGAGCGAGAGACGGTCGAGGGCTTCGAGCTCCAGGCCCGGCGACTAGCGCTCGCCAGATGGCGTGCCGAGCTTTGCTCCCACGCCGGCGAGCGCGTCCCCGGGGCTCTCCTGCCGCACTTCACCTCGTGGCGGGAGAGACGGCATGGCAGGCTCTCCTACCGAGCGACGCAGGTGTTCACCGGGCATGGCTGCTTCGGTGTCTACCTGTGTCGCATCGGGCGGGAAGCGACGACGGTGTGCCACCATTGTGGCGCGGAGAAAGACTCGGCGCAGCACACGCTGGAGGAATGTCCCGCCTTTTCAGCGCTTCGCCGAGTCCTAAAACGAGAAGTCGGCCACGACCTCGCACTCTCCAGCCTAGTTGGGGCCATGCTGGAGGGCCCGGGGAAGTGGGCGGCAGCAATCTCTTTCTGCGAGGAGGTTATGTCGCGGAAGGAGGCTGCCGAGCGGGATCGGGAGCTTACAGATCCCGCCCGACGTGCCCGGGGACGGCGTGCGCGCCCACGCCGAGAAACCCCGGGCAGCTGAGAGTAGGCGGGCGGCGGGTGTACCAGAATATGCTGGTTTCATTGCCCGCCGCCCGCCAACAGAGGAGGACGTCCACTGTTGGGAGTGGGGGATGACGAGTCGCCTGAAGGAGGCGAGGGTTAACTGTGATCCTCCTCCAATATACTCGTCGTCCCCCCGGCGGCCGCTGTGATCAGGGCGGGGGCCCTGGTCACCTATCGCGCGGTCGCCGTGTCGGGGCGGTGCGGGGTGCGACCCCTCGCGCCGCCGAATTTAAATGGATTTTAGGGGGGAGGATTAAAAAAAAAAAAAAAAAAAAAAAAAAAAAAAAAAAAAAAAAAAAAAAAAAAATCTCCCCCCGGGACGCGGCCGGCCATCGTCACCATCTTGATGGCCGGCCAGGCGAGGGGGAGCCGCGGTAGTGTTCTTCAAGAGTTCCCGTGGCTCCCCCCCCCGTTGAATCGCCAGTGATCGGTCCTGCGTCCTCAGGTCGCCGTGGAGGTTTTAGTGGGTCAAACCCCACACTACCCTCGTCCCGCTCCCCCGGGCTGGGCGGGGGTGTCTGGCGAGCAGATTTCCTCCACGTAAAATAAAAAAAAAAAAAAAAAAGGTTATGTCAAGGTTATGTCAAGGTTATGTCAAGGTTATGTCAAGGTTATGTCAAGGTTATGTCAAGGTTATGTCAAGGTTATGTCAAGGTAGCCCGCGTGGGCGGGTGCAGCGAGGGGGACATCAATACCGGCGAAATCCGGTCTTCCCCCTCGGGATTGGGCACCCTCTGGGTCCGATGTCCTGCCGCGGCCGCTCGCAAGGTTGCTGTCGCGGGCCGGATAGCCGTCGGCTGGACCCAGGCAGCCGTGGAGGCCCTGAGTGCCCGGCCTCTGCAGTGTTACCGTTGCCTTGGTGTTGGCCACACCAGTCAGCGGTGCACTGCTGCCGAGGATAGGTCCGACTGCTGTTATAGATGCGGCAGTCGTGACCACAAGGTGGCAGTCTGTACGGCCTCGCCCAATTGTCCGCTTTGTGCGGGCGCGGGCAGGCCGTCTGGTCACCGCCTCGGCAGCCGGGCATGTCCTGCCAGTGCGGGGCGAGGCAAGGTAGGCGGCCAAAGGTCGTCTGCCAGATTTCTTAAAAAAGGGAGGGAAACCACGATGGCCAAGGCAGCGACCACCGTGGCCAGCAACGAAAAGGTAGCATCGCCTGATGCAACCGCCGCGCCCGCGTGGGCGGATGGGGCCACTAAAGTCCCAGACGCCACCGCACCCGCGGCCGTGACGGCGATGGACACGGCTGTGTAATGGGGCCCCCGGGCCCGATAATACAAGTTAACCTCAACTGCTCGGCCAGAGCGCAGGATCTCCTGTTTCAAGGCCTGGCCGAGCGGGGTGCCGGGTTGGCAGTCGTGGCGGAGCCGCACAAGGTCCCCAAACATCCACACTGGATGGGGGACTCGATTGGCTCCGCCGCGATTATTTGGGCTGGGAGGCCGGGGTCCCCGCCGTGCTCGGTTATCGAGCGCGGCCTGGGATACGTGGCCGTCGATTGGGGCGGCACCGCGGTTGTGGCGATATACGCACCTCCGAGGTGGTCCCTCGAAGAGTTTGAGCAGTATCTGGACGGGGTAGGGAGATGCGTCTCCCGCTGCCATCCCCGTCCGGTGCTGGTCCTGGGGGACTTCAATGCCAAGGCCACGGCTTGGGGTTCCCCCGGGACTGACTCGAGGGGCCGGGAGGTGCTGGATTGGGCGGCGGGACTGGAGCTCCGTCTCCTGAATATGGGCTCGGTCCATACGTGCGTGCGGCATAACGGGGGGTCCATCGTTGACCTTTCGTGGGCAACGCCCCCGGCCGCGCGCCGTATTACGGGGTGGAGGGTGGCGGAGGGGGTCGAGACGTTGTCTGACCACAGATACATAGTTCTCGACCTCTCCTCCGCCCCACTATCGACACCCCGTCGTCGCACCGCCGATGAGGGTTCGCCTCAACCGCGGTGGGCGCTGAAGCGCCTCGACCAGGACGCTCTGATGGCGGCAGCCCACGTCGTGGCCTGGCCAGCAACACCGGCCGGGCCAGTCGACGGGAATGGGGAGGCCTATTGGTTCCGTGGCGCAATGACGTCCATTTGCGACGTAGCCATGCCCCGGGCCAGGGTCTTCCCGAGGAAGGCGGTGTACTGATGGTCGCGCGCGATAGCGGAGTTACGCACCGAGTGCGTCCGCGCGCGACGCCAGTACGCTCGCACCCGTCGACGACGACGTACGGACGACGTTCTGGCTGCCCAGCTGTACGGGCGATATCGGGAGAAGGTGGTCGCCCTGCAGCTGGCCATCGGGCGGGCAAAGGACCAGGCCTGGCGCGATCTCCTCGGCTCTCTGAACCGAGATCCGTGGGGGCGCCCATACAAGATGGCATTGGGACGACTGCGTCCCTGGGCGCCCCCCGTGACGGAGAGCCTGGATCCGGGGCTGCTCGGGCGGGTTGTGGACGCTTTATTCCCCGTCAGCGGGGAGATGTCCCTGCCCGTCCCTGAGCCAGAGGAACATGAGTGGTCCCCGGATCTTGAGGTCGCGCCGGAGGAGATGGCCGGGGTCGTCAAATGGCTCCGGGGCAAGAATACCGCCCCGGGGCCGGACGGTATCCCCGGACGGGTCTGGTTGCTCGCCGCGAGCGTCCTGGGGGAGAGGCTGAGGAGCCTCTACTCTGGGCTCCTGAGGTCGGGGACGTTCCCCGACCTATGGAGAGAAAGTCGGATGGTCCTCTTGAGGAAGGATGGGAGGCCGGGGGATTCTCCCTCCGCGTACCGGCCCATTTGTCTCCTGGATGAGGCGGGCAAGATCTTCGAGAAGATCATTGTTGCCCGCCTCTCCAGACACCTGTCCCGCGACGGCCCCGATCTGGCGGACTGCCAGTTTGGCTTCCGGGAGGGGCGATCGACGGTAGACGCTATCGGCCGTCTCAAGTCCCTCTCGGACAATGCCGTGGCAAGGGGCGGGGTGTGCTTGGCGGTGTCCATTGACATCGTCAATGCGTTCAACACCCTGCCCTGGTCCGCCATTAGGGAGGCCCTCGTCGATCACCGGGTGCCTCCCTATCTGAGGCGGGTGATCGGAGCCTACCTGCGGGACAGGTGGGTTGAATACCCGGGCCGGTACGGGATGATAAGGAGGGAAGTGGACCGCGGGGTCCCACAGGGGTCCGTTTTAGGACCGCTCCTGTGGGACCTGGGTTACAACGCGGTCCTGGAAAAGGCCTCCCTGCCCGACGGTGCCACCCTCGTCTGCTACGCGGACGACACGTTGGTGGTCGCCGTCGGGAGTACCTTCGAGAGGACCATCCGACGAGCAGAGGTTGCGGTGGCAGCCGTCGTCGCGAGGATCCGCGATCTGGGGCTGAAAATTGCCCCGGAGAAGGCCGAGGCTGTCTGGTTTCACGGACGGCCTCGGTTTCGGCCACCGGCCAGATCGTGGATCCGGGTTGGAGAAGCCTGCGTCGAGGTGAAGTCCCAGTTGAAATATCTCGGACTGATCCTCGACAGCCGCTGGAGCTTCGATGCGCATCTCGACCGTCTCGTCCCCCCCCGAGTCGAAAAGGCGGCGGCCTCTTTGGGCCGCCTGCTGCCCAACCTCGGGGGACCGGGAGATTTGGTGCGCCGCCTATACCTGGGCGTGGTGCGGTCTATGGCCTTATACGGTGCCCCAATATGGGCGCCGAACGTGATGACCAGCCGGCGCAACACGCTGTTGTTGCGCCGGCTGCAGAGGCGGATGGCCATCCGCCTCATAAGAGGTTACCGCACCACGTCTACCGTGGCGGCGCTTGCTCTGGCGGGAGAACTTCCCTTCGAGCTTCAGGCGGCGGAGCGCGCCTATGTTTATAGGCGCACAAGCATCTCCAGCCGTGCTCGAGGGGCCCCGCCGGAGCGAGAGACGGTCGAGGGCTTCGAGCTCCAGGCCCGGAGACTAGCGCTCGCCAGATGGCGTGCCGAGCTTTGCTCCCACGCCGGCGAGCGCGTCCCCGGGGCTCTCCTGCCGCACTTCACCTCGTGGCGGGAGAGACGGCATGGCAGGCTCTCCTACCGAGCGACGCAGGTGTTCACCGGGCATGGCTGCTTCGGTGTCTACCTGTGTCGCATCGGGCGGGAAACGACGACGGTGTGCCACCACTGTGGCGCGGAGGAAGACTCGGCGCAGCACACGCTGGAGGAATGTCCCGCCTTTTCAGCGCTGCGCCGAGTCCTAAAACGAGAAGTCGGCCACGACCTCGCACTCTCCAGCCTAGTTGGGGCCATGCTGGAGGGCCCGGGGAAGTGGGCGGCAGCAATCTCTTTCTGCGAGGAGGTTATGTCGCGGAAGGAGGCTGCCGAGCGGGATCGGGAGCTTACAGATCCCGCCCGACGTGCCCGGGGACGGCGTGCGCGCCCACGCCGAGAAACCCCGGGCAGCTGAGAGTAGGCGGGCGGCGGGTGTACCAGAATATGCTGGTTTCATTGCCCGCCGCCCGCCAACAGAGGAGGACCTCCCCTGTTCTGAGTGGGGGATGACGAGTCGCCTGAGGAGGCGTGGGTTAACTGTGATCCTCCTCCAATATACTCGTCGTCCCCCCGGCGGCCGCTGTGATCAGGGCGGGGGCCCTGGTCACCTGTCGCGCGGTCGCCGAGTCGGGGCGGTGCGGGGTGCGACCCCTCGCGCCGCCGAATTTAAATGGATTTTAGGGGGGAGGATTTATCTCCCCCCGGGACGCGGCCGGTCATCGTTACCATCCTGATGGCCGGCCAGGCGAGGGGGAGCCGCGGTAGTGTTCTTCAAGAGTTCCCGTGGCTCCCCCGTTGAATCGCCAGCGATCGGTCCCGCGTCCTCAGGTCGCCGTGGAGGTTTTAGTGGGTCAAACCCCACACTACCCTCGTCCCGCTCCCCCGGGCGGGGCGGGGGTGTCTGGCGAGCAGATTTCCTCCACGTAAAATAAAAAAAAAAAAAAAAAAAGGTTATGTCAAGGTTCCCCCCCGTGTCCGCTACCTTGTCGTGGTGGGGGGGCTTCGTGCCCTAATGATCCTCAAGGCTGTGCCGGCGGGGAATTTATTCCCTGGCAGGTTCTACCATGCCGGAGTGGCTTGAGGTGAGGAGCCAACTAAAGTCGGACACATACCGTAAACCTGTGGTCATGTTTTACAGGAACGGGGGTCTTGCCTTAACCGGCCGGGCCGCGAGGATGACAACCTCTCTAAAAAATCCCTAGCCTCAAGCAGTGTTGCGCGGTGATGAGGGTGTAGCTGGAGTAAGCGCCAGCTATGGTTGGTGGGTGCACCAATCTTTAGCGGACAACCCCGGGGTACCTGGCGACCCCCGGGTGTATTAGCCTTCCCCGGGTATGGCGGCTCTGCCCGGGGTGACCTTCTTTCCGACCACACTCGTGGGACCAATTATGGATTCTTTTAAACCAATAACCGGGGAGGGGGGAAACGAGCGTGAGGTGGAGGTGCGCGGGCCTATCGTGCGCCTCAAAAGATGTGCAGAGCCGGTGTCGCGGAGGCATTCTGCAACACGCGGCAAAAAGAGGACCGCAGCGGGCCTTGGTGAGTGCGATGAGGGGGAGGAGTCAGATTTCTCTGTCTCCTCCCACCACTCATCGCAGAGTGTCCCGGGCTCGTCATCAGCGAGGAAGAGAGGACGGCCGCCGACGACCGGCGAATATGTTGGCCTCGCAGAGGCCAAACTTAGGCTGGCCGAGGCCTCGCAGTTGGAGGCCGAGGCAAGGGAGGTGGCGGCGATATTCGACCCGGGTGCCCCCGTGCCGAGACCATCGCGGTCGAGCGTTCCGCTCCCAGACGAGACGGATATCGCGGAAAATTTCCGCAACCGTCCGACGCGGGATGTAGCGGCCGCTATATTGGAGAGCCTGGATGAGGTGGCCAGAATCTCCGGTGTGTCAAAGGGGCTGAAGGGCAACTTGGCCCGCGCCCTGAGGGTGGCCGCCTTAAACGGCAGGGTGGGGGTGTCCGAGCTGGCAGTGAGGTCAGCTACCGACGCCACGCGTGTCCTGGAGGCCGAAAATGCCGTCCTCAGGGGGCAAATGATGGAGCTGCAGGCGGAGGTGGCCCGGCTCCGGCAGGTGGTGGAGGCGAGAACGGCTGCTGCCGCAATGCCTCCGCCGCCGCGCCGGGGAGAGGGCTCAGTATCGCCGCCGATCGTCGGCGCCCGGGATTGCCATCGCTCCGGGCAAGAAAAGTCCTCGCCACCACCTGCGGCTGCGCCCGCAGATTTTCTGGCGCAAATAGGCGCCCTGATAGACGCCAAATTGGCGTCATTCAGGAGGGAGCTCGCGCCGCGAACGGACTCGGCCCTGCGATCGATGGCCCCTGGGCCGTCCGTCCCCTCACAGTCTTCGGACAGGGTGGGGCGGAAGACGAAGAAGAAGAAGAAAGGTGGGAAGGCTGGGGCGGCTATAGCGGCCCAGACGGAGCCCGCTCGACCTCGAGCAGAATTGGCCCCACACTCCGCCGCGCCTCCACCCCAGGAGGCGTGGTCCCAGGTGGTTGGCCGGAAGGCCAAAAAGGCGGCTGCCAAGGCCACTGCGGCGGCGAATAAAAAAGGACGGGTGGTCCCGGCGGCCCCCAGGAAGACACACCTGCCTCCTCGACCGCCACGCACAGCAGCGGTTACCATAACGGTTCCGTCTGGCGTGGACATTACTTACGCGCAGGCGATGGCCACTGCCAGGTCCAAGGTGGACCTGGCAGAAATTGGCATCGCCTCGCTGAGGCCGCGAAGGGCGGTGACTGGGGGGTTAATTTTGGAGGTCCCTGGCACCGATGGGGCCGCCAAGGCCACCGTCCTCGCCACAAAAGTGGCGGAAGCGCTGGCAGGCACCGGCGTAAAGGTCGCGCGTCCGGTCAAAAAAGCTGACCTTAGGGTGCGCGGCCTGGTCGATTCGACCACGCCGGCGGAGGTCGTTGCGGCTGTTGCCCGCGTGGGCGGGTGCAGCGAGGGGGACATCAATACCGGCGAAATCCGGTCTTCCCCCTCGGGATTGGGCACCCTCTGGGTCCGATGTCCTGCCGCGGCCGCTCGCAAGGTTGCTGTCGCAGGCCGGATAACCGTCGGCTGGACCCATGCAGCCGTGGAGGCACTGAGTGCCCGGCCTCTGCAGTGTTACCGTTGCCTTGATGTTGGCCACACCAGTCAGCGGTGCACTTCTGCCGAGGATAGGTCCGACTGCTGCTATAGATGCGGCAGTCGGGACCATAAGGTGGCAGCCTGTACGGCCACGCCCAATTGTCCGCTTTGTGCGGGCGCGGGCAGGCCTTCTGGTCACCGCCTCGGCGGCCGGGCGTGTCCTGTCAGTGCGAGGCGAGGCAAGGTAGGCGGCCAAAGGTCGTCTGCCAGATTCAATAAAAAAGGGAAGGAAACCACGATGGCCAAGGCAGCGACCACCGTGGCCAGCAACGAAAAGGCGGCACCGCCTGATGCTACCGCCGCACCCGCGGGGGCGAATGGGGCCACTAAAGTCCCTGACGCCACCGCATCCGCGGCCGTGACGGCGATGGACACGGCTGTGTAATGGGGCCCCCGGGCCCGATAATACAAGTTAACCTCAACTGCTCGGCCAGAGCGCAGGATCTCCTGTTTCAATGCCTGGCCGAGCGGGGTGCCGGGTTGGCAGTCGTGACGGAGCCGCACAGGGTCCCCAAACATCCACACTGGATGGGGGACTCGATTGGCTCCGCCGCGATTATTTGGGCTGGGAGGTCGGGGTCCCCGCCGTGCTCGGTTATCGAGCGCGGCCTGGGATACGTGGCCGTTGATTGGGGCGGAACCGCGGTTGTGGCGATATACGCACCTCCAAGGTGGTCCCTCGAAGAGTTTGAGCAGTATCTGGACGGGGTAGGGAGATGCGTCTCCCGCTGCCATCCCCGTCCGGTGCTGGTCCTGGGGGACTTCAATGCCAAGGCCACGGCTTGGGGTTCCCCCGGGACTGACTCGAGGGGCCGGGAGGTGCTGGATTGGGCGGCGGGACTGGAGCTCCGTCTCCTGAATACGGGCTCGGTCCATACGTGCGTGCGGCATAACGGGGGGTCCATCGTTGACCTTTCGTGGGCAACGCCCCCGGCCGCGCGCCGTATTACGGGGTGGAGGGTGGCGGAAGGGGTCGAGACGTTGTCTGACCACAGATACATAATTCTCGACCTCTCCGCCGCCCCACCATCGACACCCCGTCGTCGCCCCGCTGATGAAGGATCGCCTCAACCGCGGTGGGCGCTGAAGCGCCTCGACCAGGACGCTCTGATGGCGGCAGCCCACGTCGTGGCCTGGCCAGCAACACCGGCCGGGCCAGTCGACGGGAATGGGGAGGCCCGTTGGTTCCGGGGCGCAATGACGTCGGTTTGCGACGTCGCCATGCCCCGGGCCAGGGTCTTCCCGAGGAAGGCTGTGTACTGGTGGTCGCGTGCGATAGCTGAATTACGCACCGAGTGCGTCCGCGCGCGCCGCCGGTACGCTCGCGCCCGTCGACGACGACGTACGGACGACGTGCTGGCTGCCCAGCTGTACGGGCGATATCGGGAGAAGGTGGTCGCCCTGCGGCTGGCCATCAGGCGAGCGAAGGACCAGGCCTGGCGCGATCTCCTCGGCTCTCTAAACCGAGATCCGTGGGGGCGCCCATACAAGATGGCATTGGGACGATTGCGTCCCTGGGCGCCCCCCGTGACGGAGAGCCTGGATCCGGGGCTGCTCGGGCGGGTCGTGGACGCTTTATTCCCCGTTAGCGAGGGGCCGTCCCGGCCCGTCCCTGAGCCAGAGGAACATGAGTGGTCCCCGGATCTTGAGGTCGCGCCGGAGGAGATGGCCGGGGTCGTCAAATGGCTCCGGGGCAAGAATACCGCCCCGGGGCCGGACGGTATCCCCGGCCGGGTCTGGTTGCTCGCCACGAGCGTCCTGGGGGAGAGGCTGAGGAGCCTCTACTCTGGGCTCCTGAGGTCGGGGACGTTCCCCGACCTATGGAGAGAAAGTCGGATGGTCCTCTTGAGGAAGGATGGGAGGCCGGGGGATTCTCCCTCCGCGTACCGGCCCATTTGTCTCCTGGATGAGGCGGGCAAGATCTTCGAGAAGATCATTGTTGCCCGCCTCTCCAGGCACCTGTCCCGCGACGGCCCAGATCTGGCGGACTGCCAGTTTGGCTTCCGGGAGGGGCGATCGACGGTCGACGCTATCGTCCGTCTCAAGTCCCTCTCGGACAATGCCGTGGCAAGGGGCGGGGTGTGCTTGGCGGTGTCCATTGACATCGTCAATGCGTTCAACACCCTGCCCTGGTCCGCCATTAGGGGGGCCCTCGTCGATCACCAGGTGCCTCCCTATCTGAGGCGGGTGATCGGGGCCTACCTGCGGGACAGGTGGGTCGAATACCCGGGCCGGTACGGGATGATACGGAGGGAAGTGGACCGCGGGGTCCCGCAGGGGTCTGTTTTAGGACCGCTCCTGTGGGACCTGGGTTACAACGCGGTCCTGGAAAAGGCCTCCCTGCCCGACGGTGCCACCCTCGTCTGCTACGCGGACGACACGTTGGTGGTCGCCGTCGGAAGTACCTTCGAGAGGACCATCCGACGAGCAGAGGTTGCGGTGGCAGCCGTCGTCGCGAGGATCCGCGATCTGGGGCTGAAAATAGCCCCGGAGAAGGCCGAGGCTGTCTGGTTCCACGGACGGCCTCGGTCTCGGCCACCGGCCAGATCGTGGATCCGGGTTGGAGAAGCCTGCGTCGAGGTGAAGTCCCAGTTGAAATATCTCGGACTGATCCTCGACAGCCGCTGGAGCTTCGATGCGCATCTCGACCGTCTCGTCCCCCGAGTCGAAAAGGCGGCGGCCTCTTTGGGCCGCCTGCTGCCCAACCTCGGGGGACCGGGAGATTTGGTGCGCCGCCTATACCTGGGCGTGGTGCGGTCTATGGCCTTATACGGTGCCCCAATCTGGGCGCCGTACGTGATGACCAGCCGGCGCAACACGCTGTTGTTGCGCCGGCTGCAGAGGCGGATGGCCATCCGCCTCATAAGAGGTTACCGCACCACGTCTACCGTGGCGGCGCTTGCTCTGGCGGAAGAAATTCCCTTCGAGCTTCAGGCGGCGGTGCGCGCCTATGTTTATAGGCGCACAAGCATCGCCAGCCGTGCTCGAGGGGCCCCGCCGGAGCGAGAGACGGTCGAGGGCTTCGAGCTCCAGGCCCGGAGACTAGCGCTCGCCAGATGGCGTGCCGAGCTTTGCTCCCACGCCGGCGAGCGCGTCCCCGGGGCTCTCCTGCCGCACTTCACCTCGTGGCGGGAGAGACGGCATGGCAGGCTCTCCTACCGAGCGACGCAGGTGTTCACCGGGCATGGCTGCTTTGGTGTCTACCTGTGTCGCATCGGGCGGGAAGCGACGACGGTGTGCCACCATTGTGGCGCGGAGGAAGACTCGGCGCAGCACACGCTGGAGGAATGTCCCGCCTTTTCAGCGCTGCGCCGAGTCCTAAAACGGGAAGTCGGTCACGACCTCGCACTCTCCAGCCTAGTTGGGGCCATGCTGGAGAGCCCGGGGAAGTGGGCGGCAGCAATCTCTTTCTGCGAGGAGGTTATGTCGCGGAAGGAGGCTGCCGAGCGGGATCGGGAGCTTACAGATCCCGCCCGACGGGCCCGGGGACGGCGTGCGCGCCCACGCCGAGAAACCCCGGGCAGCTGAGAGTAGGCGGGCGGCGGGTGTACCAGAACATGCTGGTTTCATTGCCCGCCGCCCGCCAACAGAGGAGGACGTCCACTGTTGGGAGTGGGGGATGACGAGTCGCCTGAGGGAGGCGAGATTTAACTGTGATCCTCCTCCAATATACTCGTCGTCCCCCCGGTGGCCGCTGTGATCAGGGCGGGGGCCCTGGTCACCTATCGCGCGGTCGCCGTGTCGGGGCGGTGCGGGGTGCGACCCCTCGCGCCGCCGAATTTAAATGGATTCTAGGGGGGAGGATTTATCTCCCCCCGGGACGCGGCCGGCCATCGTTACCATCTTGATGGCCGGCCAGGCGAGGGGGAGCCGCGGTAGTGTTCTTCAAGAGTTCCCGTGGCTCCCCCGTTGAATCGCCAGCGATCGGTCCTGCGTCCTCAGGTCGCCGTGGAGGTTTTAGTGGGTCAATCCCCACACTACCCTCGTCCCGCTCCCCCGGGCGGGGCTGGGGTGTCTGGCGAGCAGATTTCCTCCACGTAAAATAAAAAAAAAAAAAAAAAAAAAAAAAAAAAAAAAAAAAAAAAAAAAAAAAAAAAAAAAAAAAGGTTATGTCAAGGTTATGTCAAGGTTATGTCAAGGTTATGTCAAGGTTATGTCAAGGTTATGTCAAGGTTATGTCAAGGTTATGTCAAGGTTATGGTCCCAGGTGGTTGGCCGCAAGGCTAAAAAGGCGGCTGCCAAGGCCACTGCGGCGGCGAATAACAAAAAAGGACGGGTGGTCCCGGCGGCCCCCAGGAAGACACCCTTGCCTCCGCGACCGCCACGCACAGCAGCGGTTACCATAACGGTTCCGTCTGGCGTGGACATTACTTACGCGCAGGCGATGGCCACTGCCAGGTCCAAGGTGGACCTGGCAGAAATTGGCATCGCCTCGCTGAGGCCGCGAAGGGCGGTGACTGGGGGGTTAATTTTGGAAGTCCCTGGTACCGATGGGGCCGCCAAGGCCACCGTCCTCGCCACAAAAGTGGCGGAAGCGCTGGCAGGCACCGGCGTAAAGGTCGCGCGTCCGGTCAAAAAAGCTGACCTTAGGGTGCGCGGCCTGGTCGATTCGACCACGCCGGCGGAGGTCGCTGCGGCTGTTGCCCGCGTGGGCGGGTGCAGCGAGGGGGACATCAATACCGGCGAAATCCGGTCTTCCCCCTCGGGATTGGGCACCCTCTGGGTCCGATGTCCTGCCGCGGCCGCTCGCAGGGTTGCTGTCGCGGGCCGGATAACCGTCGGCTGGACCCATGCAGTCGTGGAGGCCCTGAGTGCCCGGCCTCTGCAGTGTTACCGTTGCCTTGATGTTGGCCACACCAGTCAGCGGTGCACTTCTGCCGAGGATAGGTCCGACTGCTGCTATAGATGCGGCAGTCGGGACCATAAGGTGGCAGCCTGTACGGCCACGCCCAATTGTCCGCTTTGTGCGGGCGCGGGCAGGCCTTCTGGTCACCGCCTCGGCGGCCGGGCGTGTCCTGTCAGTGCGAGGCGAGGCAAGGTAGGCGGCCAAAGGTCGTCTGCCAGATTCAATAAAAAAGGGAAGGAAACCACGATGGCCAAGGCAGCGACCACCGTGGCCAGCAACGAAAAGGCGGCACCGCCTGATGCTACCGCCGCACCCGCGGGGGCGAATGGGGCCACTAAAGTCCCTGACGCCACCGCATCCGCGGCCGTGACGGCGATGGACACGGCTGTGTAATGGGGCCCCCGGGCCCGATAATACAAGTTAACCTCAACTGCTCGGCCAGAGCGCAGGATCTCCTGTTTCAATGCCTGGCCGAGCGGGGTGCCGGGTTGGCAGTCGTGGCGGAGCCGCACAGGGTCCCCAAACATCCACACTGGATGGGGGACTCGATTGGCTCCGCCGCGATTATTTGGGCTGGGAGGTCGGGGTCCCCGCCGTGCTCGGTTATCGAGCGCGGCCTGGGATACGTGGCCGTTGATTGGGGCGGAACCGCGGTTGTGGCGATATACGCACCTCCAAGGTGGTCCCTCGAAGAGTTTGAGCAGTATCTGGACGGGGTAGGGAGATGCGTCTCCCGCTGCCATCCCCGTCCGGTGCTGGTCCTGGGGGACTTCAATGCCAAGGCCACGGCTTGGGGTTCCCCCGGGACTGACTCGAGGGGCCGGGAGGTGCTGGATTGGGCGGCGGGACTGGAGCTCCGTCTCCTGAATACGGGCTCGGTCCATACGTGCGTGCGGCATAACGGGGGGTCCATCGTTGACCTTTCGTGGGCAACGCCCCCGGCCGCGCGCCGTATTACGGGGTGGAGGGTGGCGGAAGGGGTCGAGACGTTGTCTGACCACAGATACATAATTCTCGACCTCTCCGCCGCCCCACCATCGACACCCCGTCGTCGCCCCGCTGATGAAGGATCGCCTCAACCGCGGTGGGCGCTGAAGCGCCTCGACCAGGACGCTCTGATGGCGGCAGCCCACGTCGTGGCCTGGCCAGCAACACCGACCGGGCCAGTCGACGGGAATGGGGAGGCCCGTTGGTTCCGGGGCGCAATGACGTCGGTTTGCGACGTCGCCATGCCCCGGGCCAGGGTCTTCCCGAGGAAGGCTGTGTACTGGTGGTCGCGTGCGATAGCTGAATTACGCACCGAGTGCGTCCGCGCGCGACGCCAGTACGCTCGCGCCCGTCGACGACGACGTACGGACGACGTGCTGGCTGCCCAGCTGTACGGGCGATATCGGGAGAAGGTGGTCGCCCTGCAGCTGGCCATCAGGCGAGCGAAGGACCAGGCCTGGCGCGATCTCCTCGGCTCTCTAAACCGAGATCCGTGGGGGCGCCCATACAAGATGGCATTGGGACGATTGCGTCCCTGGGCGCCCCCCGTGACGGAGAGCCTGGATCCGGGGCTGCTCGGGCGGGTCGTGGACGCTTTATTCCCCGTTAGCGAGGGGCCGTCCCGGCCCGTCCCTGAGCCAGAGGAACATGAGTGGTCCCCGGATCTTGAGGTCGCGCCGGAGGAGATGGCCGGGGTCGTCAAATGGCTCCGGGGCAAGAATACCGCCCCGGGGCCGGACGGTATCCCCGGCCGGGTCTGGTTGCTCGCCACGAGCGTCCTGGGGGAGAGGCTGAGGAGCCTCTACTCTGGGCTCCTGAGGTCGGGGACGTTCCCCGACCTATGGAGAGAAAGTCGGATGGTCCTCTTGAGGAAGGATGGGAGGCCGGGGGATTCTCCCTCCGCGTACCGGCCCATTTGTCTCCTGGATGAGGCGGGCAAGATCTTCGAGAAGATCATTGTTGCCCGCCTCTCCAGGCACCTGTCCCGCGACGGCCCAGATCTGGCGGACTGCCAGTTTGGCTTCCGGGAGGGGCGATCGACGGTCGACGCTATCGTCCGTCTCAAGTCCCTCTCGGACAATGCCGTGGCAAGGGGCGGGGTGTGCTTGGCGGTGTCCATTGACATCGTCAATGCGTTCAACACCCTGCCCTGGTCCGCCATTAGGGGGGCCCTCGTCGATCACCAGGTGCCTCCCTATCTGAGGCGGGTGATCGGGGCCTACCTGCGGGACAGGTGGGTCGAATACCCGGGCCGGTACGGGATGATACGGAGGGAAGTGGACCGCGGGGTCCCGCAGGGGTCTGTTTTAGGACCGCTCCTGTGGGACCTGGGTTACAACGCGGTCCTGGAGAAGGCCTCCCTGCCCGACGGTGCCACCCTCGTCTGCTACGCGGACGACACGTTGGTGGTCGCCGTCGGAAGTACCTTCGAGAGGACCATCCGACGAGCAGAGGTTGCGGTGGCAGCCGTCGTCGCGAGGATCCGCGATCTGGGGCTGAAAATAGCCCCGGAGAAGGCCGAGGCTGTCTGGTTCCACGGACGGCCTCGGTCTCGGCCACCGGCCAGATCGTGGATCCGGGTTGGAGAAGCCTGCGTCGAGGTGAAGTCCCAGTTGAAATATCTCGGACTGATCCTCGACAGCCGCTGGGACTTCGATGCGCATCTCGACCGTCTCGTCCCCCGAGTCGAAAAGGCGGCGGCCTCTTTGGGCCGCCTGCTGCCCAACCTCGGGGGACCGGGTGATTTGGTGCGCCGCCTATACCTGGGCGTGGTGCGGTCTATGGCCTTATACGGTGCCCCAATATGGGCGCCGTACGTGATGACCAGCCGGCGCAACACGCTGTTGTTGCGCCGGCTGCAGAGGCGGATGGCCATCCGCCTCATAAGAGGTTACCGCACCACGTCTACCGTGGCGGCGCTTGCTCTGGCGGGAGAACTTCCCTTCGAGCTTCAGGCGGCGGTGCGCGCCTATGTTTATGGGCGCACAAGCATCGCCAGCCGTGCTCGAGGGGCCCCGCCGGAGCGAGAGACGGTCGAGGGCTTCGAGCTCCAGGCCCGGAGACTAGCGCTCCCCAGATGGCGTGCCGAGCTTTGCTCCCACGCCGGCGAGCGCGTCCCCGGGGCTCTCCTGCCACACTTCACCTCGTGGCGGGAGAGACGGCATGGCAGGCTCTCCTACCGAGCGACGCAGGTGTTCACCGGGCATGGCTGCTTCGGTGTCTACCTGTGTCGCATCGGGCGGGAAGCGACGACGGTGTGCCACCACTGTGGCGCGGAGGAAGACTCGGCGCAGCACACGCTGGAGGAATGTCCCGCCTTTTCAGCGCTGCGCCGAGTCCTGAAGCGAGAAGTCGGCCACGACCTCGCACTCTCCAGCCTAGTTGGGGCCATGCTGGAGGGCCCGGGGAAGTGGGCGGCAGCAATCTCTTTCTGCGAGGAGGTTATGTCGCGGAAGGAGGCTGCCGAGCGGGATCGGGAGCTTACAGATCCCGCCCGACGTGCCCGGGGACGGCGTGCGCGCCCACGCCGAGAAACCCCGGTCAGCTGAGAGTAGGCGGGCGGCGGGTGTACCAGTACATGCTGGTTTCATTGCCCGCCGCCCGCCAACAGAGGAGGACCTCCCCTGTTGTGAGTGGGGGATGGCGAGTCGCCTGAGGGAGGCGAGGGCTAATTGTGATCCTCCTCCAACATACTCGTCGTCCCCCCGGCGGCCGCTGTGATCAGGGCGGGGGCCCTGGTCACCTATCGCGCGGTCGCCGTGTCGGGGCGGTGCGGGGTGCGACCCCTCGCGCCGCCGAATTTAAATGGATTTTAGGGGGGAGGATTTATCTCCCCCCGGGACGCGGCCGGCCATCGTTACCATCTTGATGGCCGGCCAGGCGAGGGGGAGCCGCGGTAGTGTTCTTCAAGAGTTCCCGTGGCTCCCCCATTGAATCGCCAGCGATCGGTCCTGCGTCCTCAGGTCGCCGTGGAGGTTTTAGTGGGTCAAACCCCACACTACCCTCGTCCCGCTCCCCCGGGCGTGGCGTGGGTGTCTGGCGAGCAGATTTCCTCCACGTAAAATAAAAAAAAAAAAAAAAAAAAAGGTTATGTCAAGGTTATGTCAAGGTTATGTCAAGGTTCTCCCCCGTTGAATCGCCAGCGATCGCTCCCCCGTTGAATCGCCAGCGATCGCTCCCCCGTTGAATCGCCAGCGATCGCTCCCCCGTTGAATCGCCAGCGATCGGTCCTGCGTCCTCAGGTCGCCGTGGAGGTTTTAGTGGGTCAATCCCCACACTACCCTCGTCCCGCTCCCCCGGGTGGGGCGGGGGTGTCTGGCGAGCAGATTTCCTCCACGTAAAATAAAAAAAAAAAAAAAAAAAAAAAAAAAGGTTATGTCAAGGTTATGTCAAGGTTATGTCAAGGTTATGTCAAGGTTATGTCAAGGTTATGTCAAGGTTATGTCAAGGTTATGTCAAGGTTATGTCAAGGTTATGTCAAGGTTATGTCAAGGTTATGTCAAGGTTGCTGCGGCTGTTGCCCGCGTGGGCGGGTGCAGCGAGGGGGACATCAATACCGGCGAAATCCGGTCTTCCCCCTCGGGATTGGGCACCCTCTGGGTCCGATGTCCTGCCGCGGCCGCTCGCAAGGTTGCTGTCGCGGGCCGGATAACCGTCGGCTGGACCCATGCAGCCGTGGAGGCCCTGAGTGCCCGGCCTCTGCAGTGTTACCGTTGCCTTGATGTTGGCCACACCAGTCAGCGGTGCACTTCTGCCGAGGATAGGTCCGACTGCTGCTATAGATGCGGCAGTCGGGACCATAAGGTGGCAGCCTGTACGGCCACGCCCAATTGTCCGCTTTGTGCGGGCGCGGGCAGGCCTTCTGGTCACCGCCTCGGCGGCCGGGCGTGTCCTGTCGGTGCGAGGCGAGGCAAGGTAGGCGGCCAAAGGTCGTCTGCCAGATTCAATAAAAAAGGGAAGGAAACCACGATGGCCAAGGCAGCGACCACCGTGGCCAGCAACGAAAAGGCGGCACCGCCTGATGCTACCGCCGCACCCGCGGGGGCGAATGGGGCCACTAAAGTCCCTGACGCCACCGCATCCGCGGCCGTGACGGCGATGGACACGGCTGTGTAATGGGGCCCCCGGGCCCGATAATACAAGTTAACCTCAACTGCTCGGCCAGAGCGCAGGATCTCCTGTTTCAATGCCTGGCCGAGCGGGGTGCCGGGTTGGCAGTCGTGGCGGAGCCGCACAGGGTCCCCAAACATCCACACTGGATGGGGGACTCGATTGGCTCCGCCGCGATTATTTGGGCTGGGAGGCCGGGGTCCCCGCCGTGCTCGCTTATCGAGCGCGGCCTGGGATACGTGGCCGTCGATTGGGGCGGCACCGCGGTTGTGGCGATATACGCACCTCCAAGGTGGTCCCTCGAAGAGTTTGAGCAGTATCTGGACGGGGTAGGGAGATGCGTCTCCCGCTGCCATCCCCGTCCGGTGCTGGTCCTGGGGGACTTTAATGCCAAGGCCACGGCTTGGGGTTCCCCCGGGACTGATTCGAGGGGCCGGGAGGTGCTGGATTGGGCGGCGGGACTGGAGCTCCGTCTCCTGAACACGGGCTCGGTCCATACGTGCGTGCGGCATAACGGGGGGTCCATCGTTGACCTTTCGTGGGCAACGCCCCAGGCCGCGCGCCGTATTACGGGGTGGAGGGTGGCGGAAGGGGTCGAGACGTTGTCTGACCACAGATACATAGTTCTCGACCTCTCCGCCGCCCCACCATCGACACTCCGTCGTCGCCCCGCCGATGAAGGTTCGCCTCGACCGCGGTGGGCGCTGAAGCGCCTCGACCAGGACGCTCTGATGGCGGCGGCCCGCGTCGTGGCCTGGCCAGCAACACCGGCCGGGCCAGTCGACGGGAATGGGGAGGCCCATTGGTTCCGTGGCGCAATGACGACCATTTGCGACGTAGCCATGCCCCGGGCCAGGGTCTTCCCGAGGAAGGCGGTGTACTGGTGGTCGCGCGCGATAGCGGAGTTACGCACCGAGTGCGTCCGCGCGCGACGCCAGTACGCTCGCGCCCGTCGACGACGACGTACGGACGACGTTCTGGCTGCCCAGCTGTACGGGCGATATCGGGAGAAGGTGGTCGCCCTGCAGCTGGCCATCAGGCGAGCGAAGGACCAGGCCTGGCGCGATCTCCTCGGCTCTCTAAACCGAGATCCGTGGGGGCGCCCATACAAGATGGCATTGGGACGATTGCGTCCCTGGGCGCCCCCCGTGACGGAGAGCCTGGATCCGGGGCTGCTCGGGCGGGTCGTGGACGCTTTATTCCCCGTTAGCGGGGAGGCGTCCCGGCCTGTCCCTGAGCCAGAGGAACATGAGTGGTCCCCGGATCTTGAGGTCGCGCCGGAGGAGATGGCCGGGGTCGTCAAATGGCTCCGGGGCAAGAATACCGCCCCGGGGCCGGACGGTATCCCCGGCCGGGTCTGGCTGCTCGCCGCGAGCGTCCTGGGCGAGAGGCTGAGGAGCCTCTACTCTGGGCTCCTGAGGTCGGGGACGTTCCCCGACCTATGGAGAGAAAGTCGGATGGTCCTCTTGAGGAAGGATGGGAGGCCGGGGGATTCTCCCTCCGCGTACCGGCCCATTTGTCTCCTGGATGAGGCGGGCAAGATCTTCGAGAAGATCATTGTTGCCCGCCTCTCCAGACACCTGTCCCGCGACGGCCCAGATCTGGCGGACTGCCAGTTTGGCTTCCGGGAGGGGCGATCGACGGTCGACGCAATCGACCGTCTCAAGTCCCTCTCGGACAATGCCGTGGCAAGGGGCGGGGTGTGCTTGGCGGTGTCCATTGACATCGTCAATGCGTTCAACACCCTGCCCTGGTCCGCCATTAGGGAGGCCCTCGTCGATCACCAGGTGCCTCCCTATCTGAGGCGGGTGATCGGGGCCTACCTGCGGGACAGGTGGGTTGAATACCCGGGCCGGTGCGGGATGATACGGAGGGAAGTGGACCGCGGGGTCCCGCAGGGGTCCGTTTTAGGACCGCTCCTGTGGGACCTAGGTTACAACGCGGTCCTGGAAAGGGCCTCCCTGCCCGACGGTGCCACCCTCGTCTGCTACGCGGACGACACGTTGGTGGTCGCCGTCGGGAGTACCTTCGAGAGGACCATCCGTCGAGCAGAGGTTGCGGTGGCAGCCGTCGTCGCGAGGATCCGCGATCTGGGGCTGAAAATAGCCCCGGAGAAGGCCGAGGCTGTCTGGTTTCACGGACGGCCTCGGTCTCGGCCACCGGCCAGATCGTGGATCCGGGTTGGAGAAGCCTGCGTCGAGGTGAAGTCCGAGTTGAAATATCTCGGACTGATCCTCGACAGCCACTGGTGCTTCGATGCGCATCTCGACCGTCTCGTCCCCCGAGTCGAAAAGGCGGCGGCCTCTTTGGGCCGCCTGCTGCCCAACCTCGGGGGACCGGGAGATTTGGTGCGCCGCCTATACCTGGGCGTGGTGCGGTCTATGGCCTTATACGGTGCCCCAATATGGGCGCCGTACGTGATGAACAGCCGGCGCAACACGCTATTGTTGCGCCGGCTGCAGAGGCGGATGGCCATCCGCCTCATAAGAGGTTACCGCACCACGTCTACCGTGGCGGCGCTTGCTCTGGCGGGAGAACTTCCCTTCGAGCTTCAGGCGGCGGTGCGCGCCTATGTTTATGGGCGCACAAGCATCGCCAGCCGTGCTCGAGGGGCCCCGCCGGAGCGAGAGACGGTCGGGGGCTTCGAGCTCCAGGCCCGGAGACTAGCGCTCGCCAGATGGCGTGCCGAGCTTTGCTCCCACGCCGGCGAGCGCGTCCCCGGGGCTCTCCTGCCGCACTTCACCTCGTGGCGGGAGAGACGGCATGGCAGGCTCTCCTACCGAGCGACGCAGGTGTTCACCGGGCATGGCTGCTTCGGTGTCTACCTGTGTCGCATCGGGCGGGAAGCGACGACGGTGTGCCACCATTGTGGCGCGGAGGAAGACTCGGCGCAGCACACGCTGGAGGAATGTCCCGCCTTTTCAGCGCTGCGCCGAGTCTTAAAACGGGAAGTCGGTCACGACCTCGCACTCTCCAGCCTAGTTGGGGCCATGCTGGAGAGCCCAGGGAAGTGGGCGGCAGCAATCTCTTTCTGCGAGGAGGTTATGTCGCGGAAGGAGGCTGCCGAGCGGGATCGGGAGCTTACAGATCCCGTCCGACGTGCCCGGGGACGGCGTGCGCGCCCACGCCGAGAAACCCCGGGCAGCTGAGAGTAGGCGGGCGGCGGGTGTACCAGAACATGCTGGTTTCATTGCCCGCCGCCCGCCAACAGAGGAGGACCTCCACTGTTGGGAGTTGGGGATGACGAGTCGCCTGAAGGAGGCGAGGGTTAACTGTGATCCTCCTCCAATATACTCGTCGTCCCCCCGGCGGCCGCTGTGATCAGGGCGGGGGCCCTGGTCACCTATCGCGCGGTCGCTGTGTCGGGGCGGTGCGGAGTGCGACCCCTCGCGCCGCCGAATTTAAATGGATTCTAGGGGGGAGGATTTATCTCCCCCCGGGACGAGGCCGGCCATCGTTACCATCTTGATGGCCGGCCAGGCGAGGGGGAGCCGCGGTAGTGTTCTTCAAGAGTTCCCGTGGCTCCCCCGTTGAATCGCCAGCGATCGGTCCTGCGTCCTCAGGTCGCCGTGGAGGTTTTAGTGGGTCAAACCCCACACTACCCTCGTCCCGCTCCCCCGGGCGGGGCGGGGGTGTCTGGAGAGCAGATTTCCTCCACGTAAAATAAAAAAAAAAAAAAAAAAAAGGTTATGTCAAGGTTATGTCAAGGTACCCCCCCGTGTCCGCTACCTTGTCGTGGTGGGGGGGCTTCGTGCCCTAATGATCCTCAAGGCTGTGCCGGCGGGGAATTTATTCCCTGGCAGGTTCTACCATGCCGGAGTGGCTTGAGGTGAGGGGCCAACTAAAGTCGGACACATACCGTAAACCTGTGGTCATGTTTTACAGGAACGGGGGTCTTGCCTTAACCGGCCGGGCCGCGAGGATGACAACCTCTCTAAAAAATCCCTAGCCCCAAGCAGTGTTGCGCGGTGAAGAGGGCGTAGCTGGAGTAAGCGCCAGCTATGGTTGGTGGGTGCACCAATCGTTAGCGGACAACCCCGGGGTACCTGGCGACCCCCCGGGCGTATTAGCCTTCCCCGGGTATGGCGGCTCTGCCCGGGGTGACCTTCTTTCCGACCACACTCGTGGGACCAATTATGGATTCTTTTTCACTAACAACCGGGGAGGGGGGAAACGAGCGTGAGGGGGAGGTGCGCGGGCCTATCGTGCGCCTCAAGAGATGTACAGAGCCGGTGTCGCGGAGGCATTCGGCAACACGCGGCAAAAAGAGGACCGCAGCGGGCCTTGGTGGGTGCGATGAGGGGGAGGAGTCAGATTTCTCTGTCTCCTCAAACCACTCATCGCAGAGTGTCCCGGGCTCTTCGTCGGCGAGGAAGAGAGGACGGCCGCCGACGACCGGCGAATATGTTGGCCTCGCAGAGGCCAAACTTAGGCTGGCCGAGGCCTCGCAGTTGGAGGCCGAGGCAAGGGAGGTGGCGGCGATATTCGACCCGGGTGCCCCCGTGCCGAGACCATCGCGGTCGAGCGTTCCGCTCCCGGACGAGACGGATATCGCGGAAAATTTCCGCAACCGTCCGACGCGGGATGTCGCGGCCGCTATATTGGAGAGCCTGGATGAGGTGGCCAGGATCTCCGGCGTGTCAAAGGGGCTGAAGGGCAACTTGGCCCGCGCCCTGAGGGTGGCCGCCTTAAATGGCAGGGTAGGGGTGTCCGAGCTGGCAGTGAGGTCAGCTACCGACGCCACGCGTGTCCTGGAGGCCGAAAATGCCGTCCTCAGGGGGCAAATGACGGAGCTGCAGGCGGAGGTAGCCCGGCTCCGGCAGGTGGTGGAGGCGAGAACGGCTGCTGCTGCAATGCCCCCGCCGCCACGCCCGGGAAAGGGCTCAGTATCGCTGCCGATCGTCGACGCCCGGGATTGCCATCGCTCCGGGCAAGAAAAGTCCTCGCCACCACCTGCGGCTGCGCCCGCAGATTTTCTGGCGCAAATAGGCGCCCTGATAGACGCCAAATTGGCGTCATTCAGGAAGGAGCTCGCGCCGCGAACGGACTCGGCCCTACGATCGGTGGCCCCTGGGCCGTCAGTCCCCTCACAGTCTTCGGACAGGGTGGGGCTGAGGGCGAAGAAGAAAAAGAAAGGTGAGAAAGCTGGGGCGGCTAAAGCGGCCCAGACGAAGCCCGCTCGACCGCGAGCAGAATTGGCCCCACCCTCCGCCGCGCCTCCACCCCAGGAGGCGTGGTCCCAGGTGGTTGGCCGCAAGGCTAAAAAGGCGGCTGCCAAGGCCACTGCGGCGGCGAATAATAAAAAAGGACGGGTGGTCCCGGCGGCCCCCAGGAAGACACCCCTGCCTCCGCGACCGCCACGCACAGCAGCGGTTACCATAACGGTTCCGTCTGGCGTGGACATTACTTACGCGCAGGCGATGGCCACTGCCAGGTCCAAGGTGGACCTGGCAGAAATTGGCATCGCCTCGCTGAGGCCGCGAAGGGCGGTGACTGGGGGGTTAATTTTGGAAGTCCCTGGCACCGATGGGGCCGCCAAGGCCACCGTCCTCGCCACAAAAGTGGCGGAAGCGCTGGCAGGCACCGGCGTAAAGGTCGCGCGTCCGGTCAAAAAAGCTGACCTTAGGGTGCGCGGCCTGGTCGATTCGACCACGCCGGCGGAGGTCGCTGCGGCTGTTGCCCGCGTGGGCGGGTGCAGCGAGGGGGACATCAATACCGGCGAAATCCGGTCTTCCCCCTCGGGATTGGGCACCCTCTGGGTCCGATGTCCTGCCGCGGCCGCTCGCAAGGTTGCTGTCGCGGGCCGGATAACCGTCGGCTGGACCCATGCAGCCGTGGAGGCCCTGAGTGCCCGGCCTCTGCAGTGTTACCGTTGCCTTGATGTTGGCCACACCAGTCAGCGGTGCACTTCTGCCGAGGATAGGTCCGACTGCTGCTATAGATGCGGCAGTCGGGACCATAAGGTGGCAGCCTGTACGGCCACGCCCAATTGTCCGCTTTGTGCGGGCGCGGGCAGGCCTTCTGGTCACCGCCTCGGCGGCCGGGCGTGTCCTGTCAGTGCGAGGCGAGGCAAGGTAGGCGGCCAAAGGTCGTCTGCCAGATTCAATAAAAAAGGGAAGGAAACCACGATGGCCAAGGCAGCGACCACCGTGGCCAGCAACGAAAAGGCGGCACCGCCTGATGCTACCGCCGCACCCGCGGGGGCGAATGGGGCCACTAAAGTCCCTGACGCCACCGCATCCGCGGCCGTGACGGCGATGGACACGGCTGTGTAATGGGGCCCCCGGGCCCGATAATACAAGTTAACCTCAACTGCTCGGCCAGAGCGCAGGATCTCCTGTTTCAATGCCTGGCCGAGCGGGGTGCCGGGTTGGCAGTCGTGGCGGAGCCGCACAGGGTCCCCAAACATCCACACTGGATGGGGGACTCGATTGGCTCCGCCGCGATTATTTGGGCTGGGAGGCCGGGGTCCCCGCCGTGCTCGCTTATCGAGCGCGGCCTGGGATACGTGGCCGTCGATTGGGGCGGCACCGCGGTTGTGGCGATATACGCACCTCCAAGGTGGTCCCTCGAAGAGTTTGAGCAGTATCTGGACGGGGTAGGGAGATGCGTCTCCCGCTGCCATCCCCGTCCGGTGCTGGTCCTGGGGGACTTTAATGCCAAGGCCACGGCTTGGGGTTCCCCCGGGACTGATTCGAGGGGCCGGGAGGTGCTGGATTGGGCGGCGGGACTGGAGCTCCGTCTCCTGAACACGGGCTCGGTCCATACGTGCGTGCGGCATAACGGGGGGTCCATCGTTGACCTTTCGTGGGCAACGCCCCAGGCCGCGCGCCGTATTACGGGGTGGAGGGTGGCGGAAGGGGTCGAGACGTTGTCTGACCACAGATACATAGTTCTCGACCTCTCCGCCGCCCCACCATCGACACTCCGTCGTCGCCCCGCCGATGAAGGTTCGCCTCGACCGCGGTGGGCGCTGAAGCGCCTCGACCAGGACGCTCTGATGGCGGCGGCCCGCGTCGTGGCCTGGCCAGCAACACCGGCCGGGCCAGTCGACGGGAATGGGGAGGCCCATTGGTTCCGTGGCGCAATGACGACCATTTGCGACGTAGCCATGCCCCGGGCCAGGGTCTTCCCGAGGAAGGCGGTGTACTGGTGGTCGCGCGCGATAGCGGAGTTACGCACCGAGTGCGTCCGCGCGCGACGCCAGTACGCTCGCGCCCGTCGACGACGACGTACGGACGACGTTCTGGCTGCCCAGCTGTACGGGCGATATCGGGAGAAGGTGGTCGCCCTGCAGCTGGCCATCAGGCGAGCGAAGGACCAGGCCTGGCGCGATCTCCTCGGCTCTCTAAACCGAGATCCGTGGGGGCGCCCATACAAGATGGCATTGGGACGATTGCGTCCCTGGGCGCCCCCCGTGACGGAGAGCCTGGATCCGGGGCTGCTCGGGCGGGTCGTGGACGCTTTATTCCCCGTTAGCGGGGAGGCGTCCCGGCCTGTCCCTGAGCCAGAGGAACATGAGTGGTCCCCGGATCTTGAGGTCGCGCCGGAGGAGATGGCCGGGGTCGTCAAATGGCTCCGGGGCAAGAATACCGCCCCGGGGCCGGACGGTATCCCCGGCCGGGTCTGGCTGCTCGCCGCGAGCGTCCTGGGCGAGAGGCTGAGGAGCCTCTACTCTGGGCTCCTGAGGTCGGGGACGTTCCCCGACCTATGGAGAGAAAGTCGGATGGTCCTCTTGAGGAAGGATGGGAGGCCGGGGGATTCTCCCTCCGCGTTCCGGCCCATTTGTCTCCTGGATGAGGCGGGCAAGATCTTCGAGAAGATCATTGTTGCCCGCCTCTCCAGACACCTGTCCCGCGACGGCCCAGATCTGGCGGACTGCCAGTTTGGCTTCCGGGAGCGGCGATCGACGGTCGACGCTATCGACCGTCTCAAGTCCCTCTCGGACAATGCCGTGGCAAGGGGCGGGGTGTGCTTGGCGGTGTCCATTGACATCGTCAATGCGTTCAACACCCTGCCCTGGTCCGCCATTAGGGAGGCCCTCGTCGATCACCAGGTGCCTCCCTATCTGAGGCGGGTGATCGGGGCCTACCTGCGGGACAGGTGGGTTGAATACCCGGGCCGGTACGGGGTGATACGGAGGGAAGTGGACCGCGGGGTCCCGCAGGGGTCCGTTTTAGGACCGCTCCTGTGGGACCTGGGTTACAACGCGGTCCTGGAAAAGGCCTCCCTGCCCGACGGTGCCACCCTCGTCTGCTACGCGGACGACACGTTGGTGGTCGCCGTCGGGAGTACCTTCGAGAGGACCATCCGACGAGCAGCGGTTGCGGTGGCAGCCGTCGTCGCGAGGATCCGCGATCTGGGGCTGAAAATAGCCCCGGAGAAGGCCGAGGCTGTCTGGTTCCACGGACGGCCTCGGTCTCGGCCACCGGCCAGATCGTGGATCCGGGTTGGAGAAGCCTGCGTCGAGGTGAAGTCCGAGTTGAAATATCTCGGACTGATACTCGACAGCCGCTGGAGCTTCGATGCGCATCTCGACCGTCTCGTCCCCCGAGTCGAAAAGGCGGCGGCCTCTTTGGGCCGCCTGCTGCCCAACCTCGGGGGCCCGGGAGATTTGGTGCGCCGCCTATACCTGGGCGTGGTGCGGTCTATGGCCTTATACGGTGCCCCAATATGGGCGCCGTACGTGATGACCAGCCGGCGCAACACGCTGTTGTTGCGCCGGCTGCAGAGGCGGATGGCCATCCGCCTTATAAGAGGTTACCGCACCGCGTCTACCGTGGCGGCGCTTGCTCTGGCGGGAGAACTTCCCTTCGAGCTTCAAGCGGCGGTGCGCGCCTATGTTTATGGGCGCACAAGCATCGCCAGCCGTGCTCGAGGGGCCCCGCCGGAGCGAGAGATGGTCGAGGGCTTCGAGCTCCAGGCCCGGCGACTAGCGCTCGCCAGATGGCGTGCCGAGCTTTGCTCCCACGCCGGCGAGCGCGTCCCCGGGGCTCTCCTGCCGCACTTCACCTCGTGGCGGGAGAGACGGCATGGCAGGCTCTCCTACCGTGCGACGCAGGTGTTCACCGGGCATGGCTGCTTCGGTGTCTACCTGTGTCGCATCGGGCGGGAAGCGACGACGGTGTGCCACCATTGTGGCGCGGAGGAAGACTCGGCGCAGCACACGCTGGAGGAATGTCCCGCCTTTTCAGCGCTGCGCCGAGTCCTAAAACGAGAAGTCGGCCGCGACCTCGCACTCTCCAGCCTAGTTGGGGCCATGCTGGAGGGCCCGGGGAAGTGGGCGGCAGCAATCTCTTTCTGCGAGGAGGTTATGTCGCGGAAGGAGGCTGCCGAGCGGGATCGGGAGCTTACAGATCCCGCTCGACGTGCCCGGGGACGGCGTGCGCGCCCACGCCGAGAAACTCCGGGCAGCTGAGAGTAGGCGGGCGGCGGGTGTACCAGAATATGCTGGTTTCATTGCCCGCCGCCCGCCAACAGAGGAGGACGTCCACTTTTGGGAGTGGGGGATGACGAGTCGCCTGATGGAGGCGAGGGTTAACTGTGATCCTCCTCCAATACACTCGTCGTCCCCCCGGCGGCCGCTGTGATCAGGGCGGGGGCCCTGGTCACCTATCGCGCGGTCGCCGTGTCGGGGCGGTGCGGGGTGCGACCCCTCGCGCCGCTGAATTTAATTGGATTTTATGGGGGAGGATTTATTTTATTTCCCCCCGGGACGCGGCCGGCCATCGTTACCATATTGATGGCCGGCCAGGCGAGGGGGAGCCGCGGTAGTGTTCTTCAAGAGTTCCCGTGGCTCCCCCGTTGAATCGCCAGTGATCGGTCCTGCGTCCTCAGGTCGCCGTGGAGGTTTTAGTGGGTCAAACCCCACACTACCCTCGTCGCGCTCCCCCGGGCGGGGCGGGGGTGTCTGGCGAGCAGATTTCCTCCACGTAAAATAAAAAAAAAAAAAAAAAGGTTATGTCAAGGTTATGTCAAGGTTATGTCAAGGTTATGTCAAGGTTATGTCAAGGTTATGTCAAGGTTATGTCAAGGTTATGTCAAGGTTACTGCGGCGGCGAATAATAAAAAAGGACGGGTGGTCCCGGCGGCCCCCAGGAAGACACCCCTGCCTCCGCGACCGCCACGCACAGCAGCGGTTACCATAACGGTTCCGTCTGGCGTGGACATTACTTACGCGCAGGCGATGGCCACTGCCAGGTCCAAGGTGGACCTGGCAGAAATTGGCATCGCCTCGCTGAGGCCGCGAAGGGCGGTGACTGGGGGGTTAATTTTGGAAGTCCCTGGCGCCGATGGGGCCGCCAAGGCCACCGTCCTCGCCACAAAAGTGGCGGAAGCGCTGGCAGGCACCGGCGTAAAGGTCGCGCGTCCGGTCAAAAAAGCTGACCTTAGGGTGCGCGGCCTGGTCGATTCGACCACGCCGGCGGAGGTCGCTGCGGCTGTTGCCCGCGTGGGCGGGTGCAGCGAGGGGGACATCAATACCGGCGAAATCCGGTCTTCCCCCTCGGGATTGGGCACCCTCTGGGTCCGATGTCCTGCCGCGGCCGCTCGCAAGGTTGCTGTCGCGGGCCGGATAACCGTCGGCTGGACCCGTGCGGCCGTGGAGGCCCTGAGTGCCCGGCCTCTGCAGTGTTACCGTTGCCTTGATGTTGGCCACACCAGTCAGCGGTGCACTTCTGCCGAGGATAGGTCCGACTGCTGCTATAGATGCGGCAGTCGGGACCATAAGGTGGCAGCCTGTACGGCCACGCCCAATTGTCCGCTTTGTGCGGGCGCGGGCAGGCCTTCTGGTCACCGCCTCGGCGGCCGCGCGTGTCCTGTCGGTGCGAGGCGAGGCAAGGTAGGCGGCCAAAGGTCGTCTGCCAGATTCAATAAAAAAGGGAAGGAAACCACGATGGCCAAGGCAGCGACCACCGTGGCCAGCAACGAAAAGGCGGCACCGCCTGATGCTACCGCCGCACCCGCGGGGGCGAATGGGGCCACTAAAGTCCCTGACGCCACCGCATCCGCGGTCGTGACGGCGATGGACACGGCTGTGTAATGGGGCCCCCGGGCCCGATAATACAAGTTAACCTCAACAGCTCGGCCAGAGCGCAGGATCTCCTGTTTCAATGCCTGGCCGAGCGGGGTGCCGGGTTGGCAGTCGTGGCGGAGCCGCACAGGGTCCCCAAACATCCACACTGGATGGGGGACTCGATTGGCTCCGCCGCGATTATTTGGGCTGGGAGGCCGGGGTCCCAGCCGTGCTCGCTTATCGAGCGCGGCCTGGGATACGTGGCCGTCGATTGGGGCGGCACCGCGGTTGTGGCGATATACGCACCTCCAAGGTGGTCTCTCGAAGAGTTTGAGCAGTATCTGGACGGGGTAGGGAGATGCGTCTCCCGCTGCCATCCCCGTCCGGTGCTGGTCCTGGGGGACTTTAATGCCAAGGCCACGGCTTGGGGTTCCCCCGGGACTGATTCGAGGGGCCGGGAGGTGCTGGATTGGGCGGCGGGACTGGAGCTCCGTCTCCTGAACACGGGCTCGGTCCATACGTGCGTGCGGCATAACGGGGGGTCCATCGTTGACCTTTCGTGGGCAACGCCCCAGGCCGCGCGCCGTATTACGGGGTGGAGGGTGGCGGAAGGGGTCGAGACGTTGTCTGACCACAGATACATAGTTCTCGACCTCTCCGCCGCCCCACCATCGACACTCCGTCGTCGCCCCGCCGATGAAGGTTCGCCTCGACCGCGGTGGGCGCTGAAGCGCCTCGACCAGGACGCTCTGATGGCGGCGGCCCACGTCGTGGCCTGGCCAGCAACACCGGCCGGGCCAGTCGACGGGAATGGGGAGGCCCATTGGTTCCGTGGCGCAATGGCGTCCATTTGCGACGTAGCCATGCCCCGGGCCAGGGTCTTCCCGAGGAAGGCGGTGTACTGGTGGTCGCGCGCGATAGCGGAGTTACGCACCGAGTGCGTCCGCGCGCGACGCCAGTACGCTCGCGCCCGTCGACGACGACGTACGGACGTCGTTCTGGCTGCCCAGCTGTACGGGCGATATCGGGAGAAGGTGGTCGCCCTGCAGCTGGCCATCAGGCGAGCGAAGGACCAGGCCTGGCGCGATCTCCTCGGCTCTCTAAACCGAGATCCGTGGGGGCGCCCATACAAGATGGCATTGGGACGATTGCGTCCCTGGGCGCCCCCCGTGACGGAGAGCCTGGATCCGGGGCTGCTCGGGCGGGTCGTGGACGCTTTATTCCCCGTTAGCGGGGAGGCGTCCCGGCCTGTCCCTGAGCCAGAGGAACATGAGTGGTCCCCGGATCTTGAGGTCGCGCCGGAGGAGATGGCCGGGGTCGTCAAATGGCTCCGGGGCAAGAATACCGCCCCGGGGCCGGACGGTATCCCCGGCCGGGTCTGGCTGCTCGCCGCGAGCGTCCTGGGCGAGAGGCTGAGGAGCCTCTACTCTGGGCTCCTGAGGTCGGGGACGTTCCCCGACCTATGGAGAGAAAGTCGGATGGTCCTCTTGAGGAAGGATGGGAGGCCGGGGGATTCTCCCGCCGCGTACCGGCCCATTTGTCTCCTGGATGAGGCGGGCAAGATCTTCGAGAAGATTATTGTTGCCCGCCTCTCCAGACACCTGTCCCGCGACGGCCCAGATCTGGCGGACTGCCAGTTTGGCTTCCGGGAGGGGCGATCGACGGTCGACGCTATCGGCCGTCTCAAGTCCCTCTCGGACAATGCCGTGGCAAGGGGCGGGGTGTGCTTGGCGGTGTCCATTGACATCGTCAATGCGTTCAACACCCTGCCCTGGTCCGCCATTAGGGAGGCCCTCGTCGATCACCAGGTGCCTCCCTATCTGAGGCGGGTGATCGGGGCCTACCTGCGGGACAGGTGGGTTGAATACCCGGGCCGGTGCGGGATGATACGGAGGGAAGTGGACCGCGGGGTCCCGCAGGGGTCCGTTTTAGGACCGCTCCTGTGGGACCTGGGTTACAACGCGGTCCTGGAAAAGGCCTCCCTGCCCGACGGTGCCACCCTCGTCTGCTACGCGGACGACACGTTGGTGGTCGCCGTCGGGAGTACCTTCGAGAGGACCATCCGACGAGCAGAGGTTGCGGTGGCAGCCGTCGTCGCGAGGATCCGCGATCTGGGGCTGAAAATAGCCCCGGAGAAGGCCGAGGCTGTCTGGTTCCACGGACGGCCTCGGTCTCGGCCACCGGCCAGATCGTGGATCCGGGTTGGAGAAGCCTGCGTCGAGGTGAAGTCCCAGTTGAAATATCTCGGACTGATCCTCGACAGCCGCTGGAGCTTCGATGCGCATCTCGACCGTCTCGTCCCCCGAGTCGAAAAGGCGGCGGCCTCTTTGGGCCGCCTGCTGCCCAACCTCGGGGGACCGGGAGATTTGGTGCGCCGCCTATACCTGGGCGTGGTGCGGTCTATGGCCTTATACGGTGCCCCAATATGGGCGCCGTACGTGATGACCAGCCGGCGCAACACGCTGTTGTTGCGCCGGCTGCAGAGGCGGATGGCCATCCGCCTTATAAGAGGTTACCGCACCGCGTCTACCGTGGCGGCGCTTGCTCTGGCGGGAGAACTTCCCTTCGAGCTTCAAGCGGCGGTGCGCGCCTATGTTTATGGGCGCACAAGCATCGCCAGCCGTGCTCGAGGGGCCCCGCCGGAGCGAGAGATGGTCGAGGGCTTCGAGCTCCAGGCCCGGCGACTAGCGCTCGCCAGATGGCGTGCCGAGCTTTGCTCCCACGCCGGCGAGCGCGTCCCCGGGGCTCTCCTGCCGCACTTCACCTCGTGGCGGGAGAGACGGCATGGCAGGCTCTCCTACCGTGCGACGCAGGTGTTCACCGGGCATGGCTGCTTCGGTGTCTACCTGTGTCGCATCGGGCGGGAAGCGACGACGGTGTGCCACCATTGTGGCGCGGAGGAAGACTCGGCGCAGCACACGCTGGAGGAATGTCCCGCCTTTTCAGCGCTGCGCCGAGTCCTAAAACGAGAAGTCGGCCACGACCTCGCACTCTCCAGCCTAGTTGGGGCCATGCTGGAGAGCCCGGGGAAGTGGGCGGCAGCAATCTCTTTCTGCGAGGAGGTTATGTCGCGGAAGGAGGCTGCCGAGCGGGATCGGGAGCTTACAGATCCCGCCCGACGTGCCCGGGGACGGCGTGCGCGCCCACGCCGAGAAACCCCGGGCAGCTGAGAGTAGGCGGGCGGCGGGTGTACCAGTACATGCTGGTTTCATTGCCCGCCGCCCGCCAACAGAGGAGGACCTCCCCTGTTGTGAGTGGGGGATGACGAGTCGCCTGAAGGAGGCGAGGGATAATTGTGATCCTCCTCCAATATACTCGCCGTCCCCCCGGCGGCCGCTGTGATCAGGGCGGGGGCCCTGGTCACCTATCGCGCGGTCGCCGTGTCGGGGCGGTGCGGGGTGCGACCCCTCGCGCCGCCGAATTTAAATGGATTTTAGGGGGGAGGATTTATTTTATTTCCCCCCGGGACGCGGCCGGCCATCGTTACCATCCTGATGGCCGGCCAGGCGAGAGGGAGCCGCGGTAGTGTTCTTCAAGAGTTCCCGAGGCTCCCCCGTTGAATCGCCAGCGATCGGTCCTGCGTCCTCAGGTCGCCGTGGAGGTTTTAGTGGGTCAAACCCCACACTACCCTCGTCCCGCTCCCCCGGGCGGGGCGGGGGTGTCTGGCGAGCAGATTTCCTCCACGTAAAATAAAAGGTTATGTCAAGGTTATGTCAAGGTTATGTCAAGGTTATGTCAAGGTTATGTCAAGGTTATGTCAAGGTTATGTCAAGGTTATGTCAAGGTTATGTCAAGGTTATGTCAAGGTTATGTCAAGGTTATGTCAAGGTTATGTCAAGGTTATGTCAAGGTTATGTCAAGGTTCCCCCCCGTGTCCGCTACCTTGTCGTGGTGGGGGGGCTTCGTGCCCTAATGATCCTCAAGGCTGTGCCGGCGGGGAATTTATTCCCTGGCAGGTTCTACCATGCCGGAGTGGCTTGAGGTGAGGGGCCAACTAAAGTCGGACACATACCGTAAACCTGTGGTCATGTTTTACAGGAACGGGGGTCTTGCCTTAACCGGCCGGGCCGCGAGGATGACAACCTCTCTAAAAAATCCCTAGCCCCAAACAGTGTTACGCGGTGATGAGGGCGTAGCTGGAGTAAGCGCCAGCTATGGTTGGTGGGTGCACCAATCTTTAGCGGACAACCCCGGGGTACCTGGCGACCCCCGGGTGTATTAGCCTTCCCCGGGTATGGCGGCTCTGCCCGGGGTGACCTTCTTTCCGACCACACTCGTGGGACCAATTATGGATTCTTTTTCACAAACAACCGGGGAGGGGGGAAACGAGCGTGAGGGGGAGGTGCGCGGGCCTATCGTGCGCCTCAAAAGATGCACAGTGCCGGTGTCGCGGAGGCATTCGGCAACACGCGGCAAAAAGAGGACCGCAGCGGGCCTTGGTGAGTGCGATGAGGGTGAGGAGTCAGATTTATCTGTCACCTCCCACCACTCATCGCAGAGTGTCCCGGGCTCGTCGTCAGCGAGGAAGAGAGGTCGGCCGCCGACGACCGGCGAATATGTTGGCCTCGCAGAGGCCAAACTTAGGCTGGCCGAAGCCTCGCAGTTGGAGGCCGAGGCAAGGGAGGTGGCGGCGATATTCGACCCGGGTGCCCCCGTGCCGAGACCATCGCGGTCGAGCGTCCCGCTCCCGGACGAGACGGATATCGCGGAAAATTTCCGCAACCGTCCGACGCGGGATGTCGCGGCCGCTATATTGGAGAGCCTGGATGAGGTGGCCAGGATCTCCGGCGTGTCAAAGGGGCTGAAGGGCAATTTGGCCCGCGCCCTGAGGGTGGCCGCCATAAACGGCAGGGTAGGGGTGTCGGAGCTGGCAGTGAGGTCAGCTACCGACGCCACGCGTGTCCTGGAGGCCGAAAATGCCGTCCTCAGGGGACAAATGACGGAGCTGCAGGCGGAGGTGGCCCGGCTCCGGCAGGTGGTGGAGGCGAGAACGGCTACTGCCGCAATGCCTCCGCCACGGCGCCCGGGAGAGGGCTCAGTATCGCCGCCGATCGTCGGCGCCCGGGACTGCCAACGCTCCGGGCAAGAAAAGTCCTCGCCCCCACCTGCGGCTGCGCCCGCAGATTTTCTGGTGCAGATAAGCGCCCTGATAGACGCCAAATTAGCGTCATTCAGGAGGGAGCTCGCGCCGCGAACGGACTCGGCCCTGCGATCGGTGGCACCTGGGCCGTCCGTCCCCTCAGAGTCTTCGGACAGGGTGGGGCGGAAGACGAAGAAGAAGAAGAAAGGTGGGAAAGCTGGGGCGGCTATAGCGGCCCAGACGGAGCCCGCTCGACCTCGAGCAGAATTGGCCCCACACTCCGCCGCGCCTCCACCCCAGGAGGCGTGGTCCCAGGTGATTGGCCGGAAGGCCAAAAAGGCGGCTGCCAAGGCCACTGCGGCCGCGAATAAAAATAAAAAAGGACGGGTGGTCCCGGCGGCCCCCAGGAAGAAACCCCTGCCTCCTCGACCGCCACGCACAGCAGCGGTTACCATAACGGTTCCGTCTGGCGTGGACATTACTTACGCGCAGGCGATGGCCACTGCCAGGTCCAAGGTGGACCTGACAGAAATTGGCATCGCCTCGCTGAGGCCGCGAAGGGCGGTGACTGGGGGGTTAATTTTGGAGGTCCCTGGCACCGATGGGGCCGCCAAGGCCACCGTCCTCGCCACAAAAGTGGCGGAAGCGCTGGCAGGCACCGGCGTAAAGGTCGCGCGTCCGGTCAAAAAAGCTGACCTTAGGGTGCGCGGCCTGGTCGATTCGACCACGCCGGCGGAGGTCGCTGCGGCTGTTGCCCGCGTGGGCGGGTGCAGCGAGGGGGACATCAATACCGGCGAAATCCGGTCTTCCCCCTCGGGATTGGGCACCCTCTGGGTCCGATGTCCTGCCGCGGCCGCTCGCAAGGTTGCTGTCGCGGGCCGGATAACCGTCGGCTGGACCCAGGCAGCCGTGGAGGCCCTGAGTGCCCGGCCTCTGCAGTGTTACCGTTGCCTTGGTGTTGGCCACACCAGTCAGCGGTGCACTGCTGCCGAGGATAGGTCCGACTGCTGTTATAGATGCGGCAGTCGGGACCATAAGGTGGCAGCCTGTACGGCCACGCACAATTGTCCCCTTTGTGCGGGCGCGGGCAAGCCGTCTGGTCACCGCCTCGGCAGCCGGGCATGTCCGGCCAGTGCGGGGCGGGGCAGGGGAGGCGGCCAAAGGCCGTCTGCCAGGTATAATAAAAAGGGGTGGGAAACCACGATGGCCAAGGCAGCGACCACCGTGGCCAGCAACGAAAAGGTAGCATCGCCTGATGCTACCGCCGCATCCACGAGGGCGGATGGGGCCACTAAAGTCCCAGACGCCACCGCATCCGCGGCCGTGACGGCGATGGACACGGCTGTGTAATGGGGCCCCCGGGCCCGATAATACAAGTTAACCTCAACTGCTCGGCCAGAGCGCAGGATCTCCTGTTTCAAGGCCTGGCCGAGCGGGGTGCCGGGTTGGCAGTCGTGGCGGAGCCGCACAAGGTCCCCAAACATCCACACTGGATGGGGGACTCGATTGGCTCCGCCGCGATTATTTGGGCTGGGAGGCCGGGGTCCCCGCCGTGCTCGGTTATCGAGCGCGGCCTGGGATACGTGGCCGTCGATTGGGGCGGCACCGCGGTTGTGGCGATATACGCACCTCCGAGGTGGTCCCTCGAAGAGTTTGAGCAGTATCTGGACGGGGTAGGGAGATGCGTCTCCCGCTGCCATCCCCGTCCGGTGCTGGTCCTGGGGGACTTCAATGCCAAGGCCACGGCTTGGGGTTCCCCCGGGACTGACTCGAGGGGCCGGGAGGTGCTGGATTGGGCGGCGGGACTGGAGCTCCGTCTCCTGAATACGGGCTCGGTCCATACGTGCGTGCGGCATAACGGGGGGTCCATCGTTGACCTTTCGTGGGCAACGCCCCCGGCCGCGCGCCGTATTACGGGGTGGAGGGTGGCGGAAGGGGTCGAGACCTTGTCTGACCACAGATACATAGTTCTCGACCTCTCCGCCGCCCCACCATCGACACCCCGTCGTCGCCCCGCCGATGAAGGTTCGCCTCAGCCGCGGTGGGCGCTGAAGCGCCTCGACCAGGACGCTCTGATGGCGGCAGCCCACGTCGTGGCCTGGCCAGCAACACCGGCCGGGCCAGTCGACGGGAATGGGGAGGCCCGTTGGTTCCGGGGCGCAATGACGTCGATTTGCGACGCCGCCATGCCCCGGGCCAGGGTCTTCCCGAGGAAGGCGGTGTACTGGTGGTCGCGCGCGATAGCGGAGTTACGCACCGAGTGCGTCCGCGCGCGACGCCAGTACGCTCGCTCCCGTCGACGACGACGTACGGACGACGTTCTGGCTGCCCAGCTGTACGGGCGATATCGGGAGAAGGTGGTCGCCCTGCAGCTGGCCATCAGGCGAGCGAAGGACCAGGCCTGGCGCGATCTCCTCGGCTCTCTAAACCGAGATCCGTGGGGGCGCCCATACAAGATGGCATTGGGACGATTGCGTCCCTGGGCGCCCCCCGTGACGGAGAGCCTGGATCCGGGGCTGCTCGGGCGGGTCGTGGACGCTTTATTCCCCGTTAGCGGGGAGGCGTCCCGGCCCGTCCCTGAGCCAGAGGAACATGAGTGGTCCCCGGATCTTGAGGTCGCGCCGGAGGAGATGGCCGGGGTCGTCAAATGGCTCCGGGGCAAGAATACCGCCCCGGGGCCGGACGGTATCCCCGGCCGGGTCTGGTTGCTCGCCGCGAGCGTCCTGGGGGAGAGGCTGAGGAGCCTCTACTCTGGGCTCCTGAGGTCGGGGACGTTCCCCGACCTATGGAGAGAAAGTCGGATGGTCCTCTTGAGGAAGGATGGGAGGCCGGGGGATTCTCCCTCCGCGTACCGGCCCATTTGTCTCCTGGATGAGGCGGGCAAGATCTTCGAGAAGATCATTGTTGCCCGCCTCTCCAGACACCTGTCCCGCGACGGCCCAGATCTGGCGGACTGCCAGTTTGGCTTCCGGGAGGGGCGATCGACGGTCGACGCAATCGACCGTCTCAAGTCCCTCTCGGACAATGCCGTGGCAAGGGGCGGGGTGTGCTTGGCGGTGTCCATTGACATCGTCAATGCGTTCAACACCCTGCCCTGGTCCGCCATTAGGGAGGCCCTCGTCGATCACCAGGTGCCTCCCTATCTGAGGCGGGTGATCGGGGCCTACCTGCGGGACAGGTGGGTTGAATACCCGGGCCGGTGCGGGATGATACGGAGGGAAGTGGACCGCGGGGTCCCGCAGGGGTCCGTTTTAGGACCGCTCCTGTGGGACCTAGGTTACAACGCGGTCCTGGAAAAGGCCTCCCTGCCCGACGGTGCCACCCTCGTCTGCTACGCGGACGACACGTTGGTGGTCGCCGTCGGAAGTACCTTCGAGAGGACCATCCGTCGAGCAGAGGTTGCGGTGGCAGCCGTCGTCGCGAGGATCCGCGATCTGGGGCTGAAAATAGCCCCGGAGAAGGCCGAGGCTGTCTGGTTTCACGGACGGCCTCGGTCTCGGCCACCGGCCAGATCGTGGATCCGGGTTGGAGAAGCCTGCGTCGAGGTGAAGTCCGAGTTGAAATATCTCGGACTGATCCTCGACAGCCACTGGTGCTTCGATGCGCATCTCGACCGTCTCGTCCCCCGAGTCGAAAAGGCGGCGGCCTCTTTGGGCCGCCTGCTGCCCAACCTCGGGGGACCGGGAGATTTGGTGCGCCGCCTATACCTGGGCGTGGTGCGGTCTATGGCCTTATACGGTGCCCCAATATGGGCGCCGTACGTGATGACCAGCCGGCGCAACACGCTATTGTTGCGCCGGCTGCAGAGGCGGATGGCCATCCGCCTCATAAGAGGTTACCGCTCCACGTCTACCGTGGCGGCGCTTGCTCTGGCGGGAGAACTTCCCTTCGAGCTTCAGGCGGCGGTGCGCGCCTATGTTTATGGGCGCACAAGCATCGCCAGCCGTGCTCGAGGGGCCCCGCCGGAGCGAGAGACGGTCGAGGGCTTCGAGCTCCAGGCCCGGAGAATAGCGCTCGCCAGATGGCGTGCCGAGCTTTGCTCCCACGCCGGCGAGCGCGTCCCCGGGGCTCTCCTGCCGCACTTCACCTCGTGGCGGGAGAGACGGCATGGCAGGCTCTCCTACCGAGCGACGCAGGTGTTCACCGGGCATGGCTGCTTCGGTGTCTACCTGTGTCGCATCGGGCGGGAAGCGACGACGGTGTGCCACCATTGTGGCGCGGAGGAAGACTCGGCGCAGCACACGCTGGAGGAATGTCCCGCCTTTTCAGCGCTGCGCCGAGTCCTAAAACGAGAAGTCGGCCACGACCTCGCACTCTCCAGCCTAGTTGGGGCCATGCTGGAGGGCCCGGGGAAGTGGGCGGCAGCAATCTCTTTCTGCGAGGAGGTTATGTCGCGGAAGGAGGCTGCCGAGCGGGATCGGGAGCTTACAGATCCCGCCCGACGTGCCCGGGGACGACGTGCGCGCCCACGCCGAGAAACCCCGGGCAGCTGAGAGTAGGCGGGCGGCGGGTGTACCAGGACATGCTGGTTTCATTGCCCGCCGCCCGCCAACAGAGGAGGACGTCCACTGTTGGGAGTGGGGGATGACGAGTCGCCTGAAGGAGGCGAGGGTTAACTGTAATCCTCCTCCAATATACTCGTCGTCCCCCCGGCGGCCGCTGTGATCAGGGCGGGGGCCCTGGTCACCTATCGCGCGGTCGCCGTGTCGGGGCGGTGCGGGGTGCGACCCCTCGCGCCGCCGAATTTAAATGGATTTTAGGGGGGAGGATTTATTTTATTTCCCCCCGGGACGCGGCCGGCCATCGTTACCATCTTGACGGCCGGCCAGGCGAGGGGGAGCCGCGGTAGTGTTCTTCAAGAGTTCCCGTGGCTCCCCCGTTGAATCGCCAGCGATCGGTCCTGCGTCCTCAGGTCGCCGTGGAGGTTTTAGTGGGTCAAACCCCACACTACCCTCGTCCCGCTCCCCCGGGCGGGGCGGGGGTGTCTGGCGAGCAGATTTCCTCCACGTAAAATAAAAAAAAAAAAAAAGGTTATGTCAAGGTTATGTCAAGGTCCCCCCCGTGTCCGCTACCTTGTCGTGGTGGGGGGGCTTCGTGCCCTAATGATCCTCAAGGCTGTGCCGGCGGGGAATTTATTCCCTGGCAGGTTCTACCATGCCGGAGTGGCTTGAGGTGAGGGGCCAACTAAAGTCGGACACATACCGTAAACCTGTGGTCATGTTTTACAGGAACGGGGGTCTTGCCTTAACCGGCCGGGCCGCGAGGATGACAACCTCTCTAAAAAATCCCTAGCCCCAAGCAGTGTTGCGCGGTGATGAGGGTGCAGCTGGAGTAAGCGCCAGCTATGGTTGGTGGGTGCACCAATCGTTAGCGGACAACCCCGGGGTACCTGGCGACCCCCGGGTGTATTAGCCTTCCCCGGGTATGGCGGCTCTGCCCGGGGTGACCTTCTTTCCGACCACACTCGTGGGACCAATTATGGATTCTTTTTCACAAACAACCGGGGAGGGGGGAAACGAGCGTGAGGGGGAGGTGCGCGGGCCTATCGTGCGCCTCAAAAGATGTACTGTGCCGGTGTCGCGGAGGCATTCGGCAACACGCGGCAGAAAGAGGACCGCAGCGGGCCTTGGTGAGTGCGATGAGGGGGAGGAGTCAGATTTCTCTGTCTCCTCAAACCACTCATCGCAGAGTGTCCCGGGCTCGTCGTCAGCGAGGAAGAGAGGACGGCCGCCGACGACCGGCGAATATGTTGGCCTCGCAGAGGCCAAACTTAGGCTGGCCGAGGCTTCGCAGCTGGAGGCCGAGGCAAGGGAGGTGGCGGCGATATTCGACCCGGGTGCCCCCGTGCCGAGACCATCGCGGTCGAGCGTTCCGCTCCCGGACGAGACGGATATCGCGGAAAATTTCCGCAACCGTCCGACGCGGGATGTCGCGGCCGCTATATTGGAGAGCCTGGATGAGGTGGCCAGGATCTCCGGCGTTTCGAAGGGGCTGAAGGGCAACTTGGCCCGCGCCCTGAGGGTGGCCGCTTTAAACGGCAGGGTGGGGGTGTCCGAGCTTGCGGTTAGGTCGGCTACCGACGCCACGCGTGCCCTGGAGGCCGAGAATGCCGTCCTCAGGGGGCAAATGACGGAGCTGCAGGCGGAGGTGGCCCGGCTCCGGCAGGTGGTGGAGGCGAGAACGGCTGCTGCCGCAATGCCTCCGCCACGGCGCCCGGGAGAGGGCTCAGTAACGCCGCCGATCGTCGGCGCCCGGGACTGCCAACGCTCCGGGCAAGAAAAGTCCTCGCCATCACCTGCGGCTGCGCCCGCAGATTTTCTGGCGCAAATAGGCGCCCTAATAGACACCAAATTGGCGTCATTCAGGAAGGAGCTCGCGCCGCGAACGGACTCGGCCCTACGATCGGTGACCCCTGGGCCGTCCGTCCCCTCACAGTCTTCGGACAGGGTGCGGCGGAAGACGAAGAAGAAGAAGAAAGGTGGGAAAGCTGGGGCGGCTATAGCGGCCCAGACGAAGCCCGCTCGACCGCGAGCAGAATTGGCCCCACCCTCCGCCGCGCCTCCACCCCAGGAGGCGTGGTCCCAGGTGGTTGGCCGGAAGGCCAAAAAGGCGGCTGCCAAGGCCACTGCGGCGGCGAATAATAAAAAAAGACGGGTGGTCCCGGCGGCCCCCAGGAAGACACCCCTGCCTCCTCGACCGCCACGCACAGCAGCGGTTACCATAACGGTTCCGTCTGGCGTGGACATTACTTACGCGCAGGCGATGGCCACTGCCAGGTCCAAGGTGGACCTTGCAGAAATTGGCATCGCCTCGCTGAGGCCGCGAAGGGCGGTGACTGGGGGGTTAATTTTGGAGGTCCCTGGCACCGATGGGGCCGCCAAGGCCACCGTCCTCGCCACAAAAGTGGCGGAAGCGCTGGCAGGCACCGGCGTAAAGGTCGCGCGTCCGGTCAAAAAAGCTGACCTTAGGGTGCGCGGCCTGGTCGATTCGACCACGCCGGCGGAGGTCGCTGCGGCTGTTGCCCGCGAGGGCGGGTGCAGCGAGGGGGACATCAATACCGGCGAAATCCGGTCTTCCCCCTCGGGATTGGGCACCCTCTGGGTCCGATGTCCTGCCGTGGCCGCTCGCAAGGTTGCTGTCGCGGGCCGGATAACCGTCGGCTGGACCCAGGCAGCCGTGGAGGCCCTGAGTGCCCGGCCTCTGCAGTGTTACCGTTGCCTTGGTGTTGGCCACACCAGTCAGCGGTGCACTGCTGCCGAGGATAGGTCCGACTGCTGCTATAGATGCGGCAGTCGGGACCATAAGGTGGCAGCCTGTACGGCCACGCCCAATTGTCCGCTTTGTGCGGGTGCGGGCAAGCCGTCTGGTCACCGCCTCGGCAGCCGGGCATGTCCTGCCAGTGCGGGGCGAGGCAAGGGAGGCGGCCAATGGCCGTCTGCCAGATTTCTTAAAAAAAGGAAGGAAACCACGATGGCCAAGGCAGCGACCACCATGGCCAGCAACGAAAAGGCGGATCCGCCTGATGCTATCGCCGCGCCCGCGGGGGCGGATGGAGACACTAAATTCCCAGACGCCACCGCATCCGCGGCCGTGACGGCGATGGACACGGCTGTGTAATGGGGCCCCCGGGCCCGATAATACAAGTTAACCTCAACTGCTCGGCCAGAGCGCAGGATCTCCTGTTTCAATGCCTGGCCGAGCGGGGTGCCGGGTTGGCAGTCGTGGCGGAGCCGCACAGGGTCCCCAAACATCCACACTGGATGGGGGACTCGATTGGCTCCGCCGCGATTATTTGGGCTGGGAGGCCGGGGTCCCCGCCGTGCTCGCTTATCGAGCGCGGCCTGGGATACGTGGCCGTCGATTGGGGCGGCACCGCGGTTGTGGCGATATACGCACCTCCAAGGTGGTCCCTCGAAGAGTTTGAGCAGTATCTGGACGGGGTAGGGAGATGCGTCTCTCGCTGCCATCCCCGTCCGGTGCTGGTCCTGGGGGACTTCAATGCCAAGGCCACGGCTTGGGGTTCCCCCGGGACTGATTCGAGGGGCCGGGAGGTGCTGGATTGGGCGGCGGGACTGGAGCTCCGTCTCCTGAACACGGGCTCGGTCCATACGTGCGTGCGGCATAACGGGGGGTCCATCGTTGACCTTTCGTGGGCAACGCCCCCGGCCGCGCGCCGTATTACGGGGTGGAGGGTGGCGGAAGGGGTCGAGACGTTGTCTGACCACAGATACATAGTTCTCGATCTCTCCGCCGCCCCCCCATCGACACCCCGTCGTCGCCCCGCCGATGAAGGTTCGCCTCAGCCGCGGTGGGCGCTGAAGCGCCTCGACCAGGACGCTCTGATGGCGGCAGCACACGTCGTGGCCTGGCCAGCAACACCGGCCGGGCCAGTCGACGGGAATGGGGAGGCCCGTTGGTTCCGGGGCGCAATGACGTCGGTTTGCGACGTCGCCATGCCCCGGGCCAAGGTCTTCCCGAGGAAGGCGGTGTACTGGTGGTCGCGCGAAATAGCGGAATTACGCACCGAGTGCGTCCGCGCGCGACGCCAGTACGCTCGCGCCCGTCGACGACGACGTACGGACGACGTGCTGGCTGCCCAGCTGTATGGGAGATATCGGGAGAAGGTGGTCGCCCTGCAGCTGGCCATCAGGCGAGCGAAGGACCAGGCCTGGCGCGATCTCCTCGGCTCTCTGAACCGAGATCCGTGGGGGCGCCCATACAAGATGGCATTGGGACGATTACGTCCCTGGGCGCCCCCCGTGACGGAGATCCTGGATCCGGGGCTGCTCGGGCGGGTCGTGGGCGCTTTATTCCCCGTTAGCGAGGAGGCGTCCCGGCCCGTCCCTGAGCCAGAGGAACATGAGTGGTCCCCGGATCTTGAGGTCGCGCCGGCGGAGATGGCCGCGGTCGTCAAATGGCTCCGGGGCAAGAATACCGCCCCGGGGCCGGACGGTATCCCCGGCCGGGCCTGGTTGCTCGCCGCGAGCGTCCTGGGGGAGAGGCTGAGGAGCCTCTACTCTGGGCTCCTAAGGTCGGGGACGTTCCCCGACCTATGGAGAGAAAGTCGGATGGTCCTCTTGAGGAAGGATGGGAGGTCGGGGGATTCTCCCTCCGCGTACCGGCCCATTTGTCTCCTGGATGAGGCGGGCAAGATCTTCGAGAAGATCATTGTTGCCCGCCTCTCCAGACACCTGTCCCGCGACGGCCCAGATCTGGCGGACTGCCAGTTTGGCTTCCGGGAGGGGCGATCGACGGTCGACGCAATCGACCGCCTCAAGTCCCTCTCGGACAATGCCGTGGCAAGGGGCGGGGTGTGCTTGGCGGTGACCATTGACATCGTCAATGCGTTCAACACCCTGCCCTGGTCCGCCATTAGGGAGGCCCTCGTCGATCACCAGGTGCCTCCCTATCTGAGGCGGGTGATCGGGGCCTACCTGCGGGACAGGTGGGTTGAATACCCGGGCCGGTGCGGGATGATACGGAGGGAAGTGGACCGCGGGGTCCCGCAGGGTTCCGTTTTAGGACCGCTCCTGTGGGACCTGGGTTACAACGCGGTCCTGGAGAAGGCCTCCCTGCCCGACGGTGCCACCCTCGTCTGCTACGCGGACGACACGTTGGTGGTCGCCGTCGGGAGTACCTTCGAGAGGACCATCCGACGAGCAGAGGTTGCGGTGGCAGCCGTCGTCGCGAGGATCCGCGATCTGGGGCTGAAAATAGCCCCGGAGAAGGCCGAGGCTGTCTGGTTTCACGGACGGCCTCGGTCTCGGCCACCGGCCAGATCGTGGATCCGGGTTGGAGAAGCCTGCGTCGAGGTGAAGTCCGAGTTGAAATATCTCGGACTGATCCTCGACAGCCACTGGTGCTTCGATGCGCATCTCGACCGTCTCGTCCCCCGAGTCGAAAAGGCGGCGGCCTCTTTGGGCCGCCTGCTGCCCAACCTCGGGGGACCGGGAGATTTGGTGCGCCGCCTATACCTGGGCGTGGTGCGGTCTATGGCCTTATACGGTGCCCCAATATGGGCGCCGTACGTGATGACCAGCCGGCGCAACACGCTGTTGTTGCGCCGGCTGCAGAGGCGGATGGCTATCCGCCTCATAAGAGGTTACCGCACCACGTCTACCGTGGCGGCGCTTGCTCTGGCGGGAGAACTTCCCTTCGAGCTTCAGGCGGCGGTGCGCGCCTATGTTTATAGGCGCACTAGCATCGCCAGCCGTGCTCGAGGGGCCCCGCCGGAGCGAGAGACGGTCGAGGGCTTCGGGCTCCAGGCCCGGCGACTAGCGCTCGCCAGATGGCGTTCCGAGCTTTGCTCCCACGCCGGCGAGCGCGTCCCCGGGGCTCTCCTGCCGCACTTCACCTCGTGGCGGGAGAGACGGCATGGCAGGCTCTCCTACCGAGCGACGCAGGTGTTCACCGGGCATGGCTGCTTCGGTGTCTACCTGTGTCGCATCGGGCGGGAAGCGACGACGGTGTGCCACCATTGTGGCGCGGAGGAAGACTCGGCGCAGCACACGCTGGAGGAATGTCCCGCCTTTTCAGCGCTGCGCCGAGTCCTAAAACGGGAAGTCGGTCACGACCTCGCACTCTCCAGCCTAGTTGGGGCCATGCTGGAGAGCCCGGGGAAGTGGGCGGCAGCAATCTCTTTCTGCGAGGAGGTTATGTCGCGGAAGGAGGCTGCCGAGCGGGATCGGGAGCTAACAGATCCCGCCCGACGTGCTCGGGGACGGCGTGCGCGCCCACGCCGAGAAACCCCGGGCAGCTGAGAGTAGGCGGGCGGCGGGTGTACCAGTACATGCTGGTTTCATTGCCCGCCGCCCGCCAACATAGGAGGACCTCCCCTGTTGTGAGTGGGGGATGGCGAGTCGCCTGAAGGAGGCGAGGGCTAATTGTGATCCTCCTCCAACATACTCGTCGTCCCCCCGGCGGCCGCTGTGATCAGGGCGGGGGCCCTGGTCACCTATCGTGCGGTCGCCGTGTCGGGGCGGTGCGGGGTGCGACCCCTCGCGCCGCCGAATTCAAATGGATTTTAGGGGGGAGGATTTATTTTATTTCCCCTCGGGACGCGGCCGGCCATCGTTACCATCTTGATGGCCGGCCAGGCGAGGGGGAGCCGCGGTAGTGTTCTTCAAGAGTTCCCGTGGCTCCCCCGTTGAATCGCCAGCGATCGGTCCTGCGTCCTCAGGTCGCCGTGGAGGTTTTAGTGGGTCAAACCCCACACTACCCTCGTCCCGCTCCCCCGGGCGGGGCGGGGGTGTCTGGCGAGCAGATTTCCTCCACGTAAAATAAAAAAAAAAAAAAAAAAGGTTATGTCAAGGTTATGTCAAGGTTATGTCAAGGTTATGTCAAGGTTATGTCAAGGTTATGTCAAGGTTATGTCAAGGTTATGTCAAGGTTCCCCCCCGTGTCCGCTACCTTGTCGTGGTGGGGGGGCTTCGTGCCCTAATGATCCTCAAGGCTGTGCCGGCGGGGAATTTATTCCCTGGCAGGTTCTACCATGCCGGAGTGGCTTGAGGTGAGGGGCCAACTAAAGTCGGACACATACCGTAAACCTGTGGTCATGTTTTACAGGAACGGGGGTCTTGCCTTAACCGGCCGGGCCGCGAGGATGACAACCTCTCTAAAAAATCCCTAGCCCCAAGCAGTGTTGCGCGGTGAAGAGGGCGTAGCTGGAGTAAGCGCCAGCTATGGTTGGTGGGTGCACCAATCGTTAGCGGACAACCCCGGGGTACCTGGCGACCCCCCGGGCGTATTAGCCTTCCCCGGGTATGGCGGCTCTACCCGGGGTGACCTCCTTTCCGACCACACTCGTGGGATTAAGTATGGAGTCTACTTTTTCACAAACAACCGGGGAGGGGGGAAACGAGCGTGAGGTGGAGGTGCGCGGGCCTATCGTGCGCCTCAAAAGATGCACAGAGCCGGTGTCGCGGAGGCATTCGGCGACACGCGGCAAAAAGAGGACCGCAGCGGGCCTTGGTGAGTGCGATGAGGGGGAGGAGTCAGATTTCTCTGTCTCCTCCCACCACTCATCGCAGAGTGTCCCGGGCTCGTCGTCAGCGAGGAAAAGAGGACGGCCGCCGACGACCGGCGAATATGTTGGCCTCGCAGAGGCCAAACTTAGGCTGGCCGAGGCTTCGCAGCTGGAGGCCGAGGCAAGGGAGGTGGCGGCGATATTCGACCCGGGAGCCCCCGTGCCGAGACCATCGCGGTCGAGCGTCCCGCTCCCGGACGAGACGGATATAGCGGAAAATTTCCGCAACCGTCCAACGCGGGATGTCGCGGCCGCTATATTGGAGAGCCTGGATGAAGTGGCCAGGATCTCCGGCGTGTCAAAGGGGCTGAAGGGCAATTTGGCCCGCGCCCTAAGGGTGGCCGCCTTAAACGGCAGGGTGGGGGTGTCCGAGCTTGCGGTTAGGTCAGCTACCGACGCCACGCGTGCCCTGGAGGCGGAGAATGCCGTCCTCAGGGGGCAAATGACGGAGCTGCGGGCGGAGGTGGCTCGGCTCCGGCAGGTGGTGGAGGCGAGTACGGCTGCTGCCGCAATGCCTCCGCCGCCGCGCCCGGGAGAGGGCTCAGTATCGCCGCCGATCGTCGCCGCCCGGGACTGCCAACGCTCCGGGCAAGAAAAGTCCCCGCCCCCACATGCGACTGCGCCCGCAGATTTTCTGGCGCAGATAAGCGCCCTGATAGACGCCAAATTGGCGTCATTCAGGAGGGAGCTCGCGCCGCGAACGGACTCGGCCCTGCGATCGGTGGCACCTGGGCCGTCCGTCCCCTCACAGTCTTCGGACAGGGTGGGGCGGAAGACGAAGAAGAAGAAGAAAGGTGGGAAAGCTGGGGCGGCTATAGCGTCCCAGACGGAGCCCGCTCGACCGCGAGCAGAATCGGCGCTACCCTCTGCCGCGCCTCCGCCCCAGGAGGCGTGGTCCCAGGTGGTTGGCCGCAAGGCTAAAAAGGCGGCTGCCAAGGCCACTGCGGCGGCGAATAATAAAAAAGGACGGGTGGTCCCGGCGGCCCCCAGGAAGACACCCCTGCCTCCGCGACCGCCACGCACAGCAGCGGTTACCATAACGGTTCCGTCTGGCGTGGACATTACTTACGCGCAGGCGATGGCCACTGCCAGGTCCAAGGTGGACCTGGCAGAAATTGGCATCGCCTCGCTGAGGCCGCGAAGGGCGGTGACTGGGGGGTTAATTTTGGAAGTCCCTGGCACCGATGGGGCCGCCAAGGCCACCGTCCTCGCCACAAAAGTGGCGGAAGCGCTGGCAGGCACCGGCGTAAAGGTCGCGCGTCCGGTCAAAAAAGCTGACCTTAGGGTGCGCGGCCTGGTCGATTCGACCACGACGGCGGAGGTCGCTGCGGCTGTTGCCCGCGTGGGCGGGTGCAGCGAGGGGGACATCAATACCGGCGAAATCCGGTCTTCCCCCTCGGGATTGGGCACCCTCTGGGTCCGATGTCCTGCCGTGGCCGCTCGCAAGGTTGCTGTCGCGGGCCGGATAACCGTCGGCTGGACCCATGCAGCCGTGGAGGCCCTGAGTGCCCGGCCTCTGCAGTGTTACCGTTGCCTTGATGTTGGCCACACCAGTCAGCGGTGCACTTCTGCCGAGGATAGGTCCGACTGCTGCTATAGATGCGGCAGTCGGGACCATAAGGTGGCAGCCTGTACGGCCACGCCCAATTGTCCGCTTTGTGCGGGCGCGGGCAGGCCTTCTGGTCACCGCCTCGGCGGCCGGGCGTGTCCTGTCAGTGCGAGGCGAGGCAAGGTGGGCGGCCAAAGGTCGTCTGCCAGATTTCTTAAAAAAGGGAGGGAAACCACGATGGCCAAGGCAGCGACCACCGTGGCCAGCAACGAAAAGGTAGCATCGCCTGATGCAACCGCCGCGCCCGCGTGGGCGGATGGGCCCACTAAAGTCCCAGACGCCACCGCACCCGCGGCCGTGACGGCGATGGACACGGCTGTGTAATGGGGCCTCCGGGCCCGATAATACAAGTTAACCTCAACTGCTCGGCCAGAGCGCAGGATCTCCTGTTTCAAGGCCTGGCCGAGCGGGGTGCCGGGTTGGCAGTCGTGGCGGAGCCGCACAAGGTCCCCAAACATCCACACTGGATGGGGGACTCGATTGGCTCCGCCGCGATTATTTGGGCTGGGAGGCCGGGGTCCCCGCCGTGCTCGGTTATCGAGCGCGGCCTGGGATACGTGGCCGTCGATTGGGGCGGCACCGCGGTTGTGGCGATATACGCACCTCCGAGGTGGTCCCTCGAAGAGTTTGAGCAGTATCTGGACGAGGTAGGGAGATGCGTCTCCCGCTGCCATCCCCGTCCGGTGCTGGTCCTGGGGGACTTCAATGCCAAGGCCACGGCTTGGGGTTCCCCCGGGACTGACTCGAGGGGCCGGGAGGTGCTGGATTGGGCGGCGGGACTGGAGCTCCGTCTCCTGAATACGGGCTCGGTCCATACGTGCGTGCGGCATAACGGGGGGTCCATCGTTGACCTTTCGTGGGCAACGCCCCCGGCCGCGCGCCGTATTACGGGGTGGAGGGTGGCGGAAGGGGTCGAGGCGTTGTCTGACCACAGATACATAGTTCTCGACCTCTCCGCTGCTCCACCATCGACTCCCCGTCGTCGCCCCGCCGATGAGGGTTCGCCTCAGCCGCGGTGGGCGCTGAAGCGCCTCGACCAGGACGCTCTGATGGCGGCAGCACACGTCGTGGCCTGGCCAGCAACACCGGCCGGGCCAGTCGACGGGAATGGGGAGGCCCGTTGGTTCCGGGGCGCAATGACGTCGATTTGCGACGTCGCCATGCCCCGGGCCAGGGTCTTCGCGAGGAAGGCGGTGTACTGGTGGTCGCGCGCGATAGCGGAATTACGCACCGAGTGCGTCCGCGCGCGACGCCAGTACGCTCGCGCCCGTCGACGACGACGTACGGACGACGTGCTGGCTGCCCAACTGTACGGGCGATATCGGGAGAAGGTGGTCGCCCTGCAGCTGGCCATCAGGCGAGCGAAGGACCAGGCCTGGCGCGATCTCCTCGGCTCTCTGAACCGTGATCCGTGGGGGCGCCCATACAAGATGGCATTGGGACGATTGCGTCCCTGGGCGCCCCCCGTGACGGAGAGCCTGGATCCGGGGCTGCTCGGGCGGGTCGTGGACGCTTTATTCCCCGTTAGCGGGGAGGCGTCCCGGCCTGTCCCTGAGCCAGAGGAACATGAGTGGTCCCCGGATCTTGAGGTCGCGCCGGAGGAGATGGCCGGGGTCGTCAAATGGCTCCGGGGCAAGAATACCGCCCCGGGGCCGGACGGTATCCCCGGCCGGGTCTGGTTGCTCGCCGCGAGCGTCCTGGGGGAGAGGCTGAGGAGCCTCTACTCTGGGCTCCTGAGGTCGGGGACGTTCCCCGACCTATGGAGAGAAAGTCGGATGGTCCTCTTGAGGAAGGATGGGAGGCCGGGGGATTCTCCCTCCGCGTACCGGCCCATTTGTCTCCTGGATGAGGCGGGCAAGATCTTCGAGAAGATCATTGTTGCCCGCCTCTCCAGACACCTGTCCCGCGACGGCCCCGATCTCGCGGACTGCCAGTTTGGCTTCCGGGAGGGGCGATCGACGGTAGACGCTATTGACCGTCTCAAGTCCCTCTCGGACAATGCCGTGGCAAGGGGCGGGGTGTGCTTGGCGGTGTCCATTGACATCGTCAATGCGTTCAACACCCTGCCCTGGTCCGCCATTAGGGAGGCCCTCGTTGATCACCAGGTGCCTCCCTATCTGAGGCGGGTGATCGGGGCCTACCTGCGGGACAGGTGGGTTGAATACCCGGGCCGGTGCGGGATGATACGGAGGGAAGTGGACCGCGGGGTCCCGCAGGGGTCCGTTTTAGGACCGCTCCTGTGGGACCTGGGTTACAACGCGGTCCTGGAGAAGGCCTCCCTGCCCGACGGTGCCACCCTCGTCTGCTACGCGGACGACACGTTGGTGGTCGCCGTCGGGAGTACCTTCGAGAGGACCATCCGACGAGCAGAGGTTGCGGTGGCAGCCGTCGTCGCGAGGATCCGCGATCTGGGGCTGAAAATAGCCCCGGAGAAGGCCGAGGCTGTCTGGTTTCACGGACGGCCTCGGTCTCGGCCACCGGCCAGATCGTGGATCCGGGTTGGAGAAGCCTGCGTCGAGGTGAAGTCCGAGTTGAAATATCTCGGACTGATCCTCGACAGCCGCTGGAGCTTCGATGCGCATCTCGACCGTCTCGTCCCCCGAGTCGAAAAGGCGGCTGCCTCTTTGGGCCGCCTGCTGCCCAACCTCGGGGGACCGGGAGATTTGGTGCGCCGCCTATACCTGGGCGTGGTGCGGTCTATGGCCTTATACGGTGCCCCAATATGGGCGCCGTACGTGATGACCAGCCGGCGCAACACGCTGTTGTTGCGCCGGCTGCAGAGGCGGATGGCCATTCGCCTCATAAGAGGTTACCGCACCGCGTCTACCGTGGCGGCGCTTGCTCTGGCGGGAGAACTTCCCTTCGAGCTTCAGGCGGCGGTGCGCGCCTATGTTTATAGGCGCACAAGCATCTCCAGCCGTGCTCGAGGGGCCCCGCCGGAGCGAGAGACGGTCGGGGGCTTCGAGCTCCAGGCCCGGAGACTAGCGCTCGCCAGATGGCGTGCCGAGCTTTGCTCCCACGCCGGCGAGCGCGTCCCCGGGGCTCTCCTGCCGCACTTCACCTCGTGGCGGGAGAGACGGCATGGCAGGCTCTCCTACCGAGCGACGCAGGTGTTCACCGGGCATGGCTGCTTCGGTGTCTACCTGTGTCGCATCGGGCGGGAAGCGACGACGGTGTGCCACCATTGTGGCGCGGAGGAAGACTCGGCGCGGCACACGCTGGAGGAATGTCCCGCCTTTTCAGCGCTGCGCCGAGTCCTAAAACGAGAAGTCGGCCACGACCTCGCACTCTCCAGCCTAGTTGGGGCCATGCTGGAGAGCCCGGGGAAGTGGGCGGCAGCAATCTCTTTCTGCGAGGAGGTTATGTCGCGGAAGGAGGCTGCCGAGCGGGATCGGGAGCTTACAGATCCCGCCCGACGTGCCCGGGGACGGCGTGCGCGCCCACGCCGAGAAACCCCGGGCAGCTGAGAGTAGGCGGGCGGCGGGTGTACCAGAATATGCTGGTTTCATTGCCCGCCGCCCGCCAACAGAGGAGGATGTCCACTGTTGGGAGTGGGGGATGACGAGTCGCCTGAAGGAGGCGAGGGTTAACTGTAATCCTCCTCCAATATACTCGTCGTCCCCCCGGCGTCCGCTGTGATCAGGGCGGGGGCCCTGGTCACCTATCGCGCGGTCGCCGTGTCGGGGCGGTGCGGGGTGCGACCCCTCGCGCCGCCGAATTTAAATGGATTTTAGGGGGGAGGATTTATTTTATTTCCCCCCGGGACGCGGCCGGCCATCGTTACCATCCTGATGGCCGGCCAGGCGAGGGGGAGCCGCGGTAGTGTTCTTCAAGAGTTCCCGTGGCTCCCCCGTTGTATCGCCAGCGATCGGTCCTGCGTCCTCAGGTCGCCGTGGAGGTTTTAGTGGGTCAAATCCCACACTACCCTCGTCCCGCTCCCCCGGGCGGGGCGGGGGTGTCTGGCGAGCAGATTTCCTCCACGTAAAATAAAAAAAAAAAAAAAAAAAAAGGTTATGTCAAGGTTGGGGAGAGGCTGAGGAGCCTCTACTCTGGGCTCCTGAGGTCCGGGACGTTCCCCGACCTATGGAGAGAAAGTCGGATGGTCCTCTTGAGGAAGGATGGGAGGCCGGGGGATTCTCCCTCCGCCTACCGGCCCATTTGTCTCCTGGATGAGGCGGGCAAGATCTTCGAGAAGATCATTGTTGCCCGCCTCTCCAGACACCTGTCCCGCGACGGCCCAGATCTGGCTGACTGCCAGTTTGGCTTCCGGGAGGGGCGATCGACGGTCGACGCTATCGACCGTCTCAAGTCCCTCTCGGACAATGCCGTGGCAAGGGGCGGGGTGTGCTTGGCGGTGTCCATTGACATCGTCAATGCGTTCAACACCCTGCCCTGGTCCGCCATTAGGGGAGCCCTCGTCGATCACCAGGTGCCTCCCTATCTGAGGCGGGTGATCGGGGCCTACCTGCGGGACAGGTGGGTCGAATACCCGGGCCGGTACGGGATGATACGGAGGGAAGTGGACTGCGGGGTCCCGCAGGGGTCCGTTTTAGGACCGCTCCTGTGGGACCTGGGTTACAACGCGGTCCTGGAAAAGGCCTCCCTGCCCGACGGTGCCACTCTCGTCTGCTACGCGGATGACACGTTGGTGGTCGCCGTCGGGAGTACCTTCGAGAGGACCATCCGACGAGCAGAGGTTGCGGTGGCAGCCGTCGTCGCGAGGATCCGCGATCTGGGGCTGAAAATAGCCCCGGAGAAGGCCGAGGCTGTCTGGTTTCACGGACGGCCTCGGTCTCGGCCACCGGCCAGATCGTGGATCCGGGTTGGAGAAGCCTGCGTCGAGGTGAAGTCCGAGTTGAAATATCTCGGACTGATCCTCGACAGCCGCTGGAGCTTCGATGCGCATATCGACCGTCTCGTCCCCCGAGTCGAAAAGGCGGCGGCCTCTTTGGGCCGCCTGCTGCCCAACCTCGGGGGACCGGGAGATTTGGTGCGCCGCCTATACCTGGGCGTGGTGCGGTCTATGGCCTTATACGGTGCCCCAATATGGGCGCCGTACGTGACGACCAGCCGGCGAAACACGCTGTTGTTGCGCCGGCTGCAGAGGCGGATGGCCATCCGCCTCATAAGAGGTTACCGCACCACGTCTACCGTGGCGGCGCTTGCTCTGGCGGGTGAACTTCCCTTCGAGCTTCAGGCGGCGGTGCGCGGCTATGTTTACAGGCGCACTAGCATCGCCAGCCGTGCTCGAGGGGCCCCGCCGGAGCGAGAGACGGTCGAGGGCTTCGAGCTCCAGGCCCGGAGACTAGCGCTCGCCAGATGGCGTGCCGAGCTTTGCTCCCACGCCGGCGAGCGCGTCCCCGGGGCTCTCCTGCCGCACTTCACCTCGTGGCGGGAGAGACGGCATGGCAGGCTCTCCTACCGAGCGACGCAGGTGTTCACCGGGCATGGCTGCTTCGGTGTCTACCTGTGTCGCATCGGGCGGGAAGCGACGACGGTGTGCCACCATTGTGGCGCGGAGGAAGACTCGGCGCAGCACACGCTGGAGGAATGTCCCGCCTTTTCAGCGCTGCGCCGAGTCCTAAAACGGGAAGTCGGTCACGACCTCGCACTCTCCAGCCTAGTTGGGGCCATGCTGGAGAGCCCGGGGAAGTGGGCGGCAGCAATCTCTTTCTGCGAGGAGGTTATGTCGCGGAAGGAGGCTGCCGAGCGGGATCGGGAGCTTACAGATCCCGCCCGACGTGCCCGGGGACGGCGTGCGCGCCCACGCCGAGAAACCCCGGGCAGCTGAGAGTAGGCGGGCGGCGGGTGTACCAGAATATGCTGGTTTCATTGCCCGCCGCTCGCCAACAGAGGAGGACGTCCACTGTTGGGAGTGGGGGATGACGAGTCGTCTGAGGGGGGCGAGTGTTAACTGTAATCCTCCTCCAATATACTCGTCGTCCCCCCGGCGGCCGCTGTGATCAGGGCAGGGGCCCTGGTCACCTATCGCGCGGTCGCCGTGTCGGGGCGGTGCGGGGTGCGACCCCTCGCGCCGCCGAATTTAAATGGATTTTAGGGGGGAGGATTTATTTATTTCCCCCCGGGACGCGGCCGGCCATCGTTACCATCTTGATGGCCGGCCAGGCGAGGGGGAGCCGCGGTAGTGTTCTTCAAGAGTTCCCGTGGCTCCCCCGTTGAATCGCCAGCGATCGGTCCTGCGTCCTCAGGTCGCCGTGGAGGTTTTAGTGGGTCAAACCCCACACTACCCTCGTCCCGCTCCCCTGGGCGGGGCGGGGGTGTCTGGCGAGCAGATTTCCTCCACGTAAAATAAAAAAAAAAAAAAAAGGTTATGTCAAGGTTATGTCAAGGTTATGTCAAGGTTATGTCAAGGTTATGTCAAGGTTATGTCAAGGTTATGTCAAGGTTATGTCAAGGTTATGTCAAGGTTATGTCAAGGTTATGTCAAGGTTATGTCAAGGTTATGTCAAGGTTATGTCAAGGTTATGTCAAGGTTATGTCAAGGTTATGTCAAGGTTATGTCAAGGTTATGTCAAGGTTATGTCAAGGTTATGTCAAGGTTATGTCAAGGTTATGTCAAGGTTATGTCAAGGTTATGTCAAGGTTATGTCAAGGTTATGTCAAGGTTATGTCAAGGTTATGTCAAGGTTATGTCAAGGTTATGTCAAGGTTATGTCAAGGTTATGTCAAGGTTATGTCAAGGTTATGTCAAGGTTATGTCAAGGTTATGTCAAGGTTATGTCAAGGTTATGTCAAGGTTATGTCAAGGTTATGTCAAGGTTATGTCAAGGTTATGTCAAGGTTATGTCAAGGTTATGTCAAGGTTATGTCAAGGTTATGTCAAGGTTATGTCAAGGTTATGTCAAGGTTATGTCAAGGTTATGTCAAGGTTATGTCAAGGTTATGTCAAGGTTATGTCAAGGTTATGTCAAGGTTATGTCAAGGTTATGTCAAGGTTATGTCAAGGTTATGTCAAGGTTATGTCAAGGTTATGTCAAGGTTATGTCAAGGTTATGTCAAGGTTATGTCAAGGTTATGTCAAGGTTATGTCAAGGTTATGTCAAGGTTATGTCAAGGTTATGTCAAGGTTATGTCAAGGTTATGTCAAGGTTATGTCAAGGTTATGTCAAGGTTATGTCAAGGTTATGTCAAGGTTATGTCAAGGTTATGTCAAGGTTATGTCAAGGTTATGTCAAGGTTATGTCAAGGTTATGTCAAGGTTATGTCAAGGTTATGTCAAGGTTATGTCAAGGTTATGTCAAGGTTATGTCAAGGTTATGTCAAGGTTATGTCAAGGTTATGTCAAGGTTATGTCAAGGTTATGTCAAGGTTATGTCAAGGTTATGTCAAGGTTATGTCAAGGTTATGTCAAGGTTATGTCAAGGTTATGTCAAGGTTATGTCAAGGTTATGTCAAGGTTATGTCAAGGTTATGTCAAGGTTATGTCAAGGTTATGTCAAGGTTATGTCAAGGTTATGTCAAGGTTATGTCAAGGTTATGTCAAGGTTATGTCAAGGTTATGTCAAGGTTATGTCAAGGTTATGTCAAGGTTATGTCAAGGTTATGTCAAGGTTATGTCAAGGTTATGTCAAGGTTATGTCAAGGTTATGTCAAGGTTATGTCAAGGTTATGTCAAGGTTATGTCAAGGTTATGTCAAGGTTATGTCAAGGTTATGTCAAGGTTATGTCAAGGTTATGTCAAGGTTATGTCAAGGTTATGTCAAGGTTATGTCAAGGTTATGTCAAGGTTATGTCAAGGTTATGTCAAGGTTATGTCAAGGTTATGTCAAGGTTATGTCAAGGTTATGTCAAGGTTATGTCAAGGTTATGTCAAGGTTATGTCAAGGTTATGTCAAGGTTATGTCAAGGTTATGTCAAGGTTATGTCAAGGTTATGTCAAGGTTATGTCAAGGTTATGTCAAGGTTATGTCAAGGTTATGTCAAGGTTATGTCAAGGTTATGTCAAGGTTATGTCAAGGTTATGTCAAGGTTATGTCAAGGTTATGTCAAGGTTATGTCAAGGTTATGTCAAGGTTATGTCAAGGTTATGTCAAGGTTATGTCAAGGTTATGTCAAGGTTATGTCAAGGTTATGTCAAGGTTATGTCAAGGTTATGTCAAGGTTATGTCAAGGTTATGTCAAGGTTATGTCAAGGTTATGTCAAGGTTATGTCAAGGTTATGTCAAGGTTATGTCAAGGTTATGTCAAGGTTATGTCAAGGTTATGTCAAGGTTATGTCAAGGTTATGTCAAGGTTATGTCAAGGTTATGTCAAGGTTATGTCAAGGTTATGTCAAGGTTATGTCAAGGTTATGTCAAGGTTATGTCAAGGTTATGTCAAGGTTATGTCAAGGTTATGTCAAGGTTATGTCAAGGTTATGTCAAGGTTATGTCAAGGTTATGTCAAGGTTATGTCAAGGTTATGTCAAGGTTATGTCAAGGTTATGTCAAGGTTATGTCAAGGTTATGTCAAGGTTATGTCAAGGTTATGTCAAGGTTATGTCAAGGTTATGTCAAGGTTATGTCAAGGTTATGTCAAGGTTATGTCAAGGTTATGTCAAGGTTATGTCAAGGTTATGTCAAGGTTATGTCAAGGTTATGTCAAGGTTATGTCAAGGTTATGTCAAGGTTATGTCAAGGTTATGTCAAGGTTATGTCAAGGTTATGTCAAGGTTATGTCAAGGTTATGTCAAGGTTATGTCAAGGTTATGTCAAGGTTATGTCAAGGTTATGTCAAGGTTATGTCAAGGTTATGTCAAGGTTATGTCAAGGTTATGTCAAGGTTATGTCAAGGTTATGTCAAGGTTATGTCAAGGTTATGTCAAGGTTATGTCAAGGTTATGTCAAGGTTATGTCAAGGTTATGTCAAGGTTATGTCAAGGTTATGTCAAGGTTATGTCAAGGTTATGTCAAGGTTATGTCAAGGTTATGTCAAGGTTATGTCAAGGTTATGTCAAGGTTATGTCAAGGTTATGTCAAGGTTATGTCAAGGTTATGTCAAGGTTATGTCAAGGTTATGTCAAGGTTATGTCAAGGTTATGTCAAGGTTATGTCAAGGTTATGTCAAGGTTATGTCAAGGTTATGTCAAGGTTATGTCAAGGTTATGTCAAGGTTATGTCAAGGTTATGTCAAGGTTATGTCAAGGTTATGTCAAGGTTATGTCAAGGTTATGTCAAGGTTATGTCAAGGTTATGTCAAGGTTATGTCAAGGTTATGTCAAGGTTATGTCAAGGTTATGTCAAGGTTATGTCAAGGTTATGTCAAGGTTATGTCAAGGTTATGTCAAGGTTATGTCAAGGTTATGTCAAGGTTATGTCAAGGTTATGTCAAGGTTATGTCAAGGTTATGTCAAGGTTATGTCAAGGTTATGTCAAGGTTATGTCAAGGTTATGTCAAGGTTATGTCAAGGTTATGTCAAGGTTATGTCAAGGTTATGTCAAGGTTATGTCAAGGTTATGTCAAGGTTATGTCAAGGTTATGTCAAGGTTATGTCAAGGTTATGTCAAGGTTATGTCAAGGTTATGTCAAGGTTATGTCAAGGTTATGTCAAGGTTATGTCAAGGTTATGTCAAGGTTATGTCAAGGTTATGTCAAGGTTATGTCAAGGTTATGTCAAGGTTATGTCAAGGTTATGTCAAGGTTATGTCAAGGTTATGTCAAGGTTATGTCAAGGTTATGTCAAGGTTATGTCAAGGTTATGTCAAGGTTATGTCAAGGTTATGTCAAGGTTATGTCAAGGTTATGTCAAGGTTATGTCAAGGTTATGTCAAGGTTATGTCAAGGTTATGTCAAGGTTATGTCAAGGTTATGTCAAGGTTATGTCAAGGTTATGTCAAGGTTATGTCAAGGTTATGTCAAGGTTATGTCAAGGTTATGTCAAGGTTATGTCAAGGTTATGTCAAGGTTATGTCAAGGTTATGTCAAGGTTATGTCAAGGTTATGTCAAGGTTATGTCAAGGTTATGTCAAGGTTATGTCAAGGTTATGTCAAGGTTATGTCAAGGTTATGTCAAGGTTATGTCAAGGTTATGTCAAGGTTATGTCAAGGTTATGTCAAGGTTATGTCAAGGTTATGTCAAGGTTATGTCAAGGTTATGTCAAGGTTATGTCAAGGTTATGTCAAGGTTATGTCAAGGTTATGTCAAGGTTATGTCAAGGTTATGTCAAGGTTATGTCAAGGTTATGTCAAGGTTATGTCAAGGTTATGTCAAGGTTATGTCAAGGTTATGTCAAGGTTATGTCAAGGTTATGTCAAGGTTATGTCAAGGTTATGTCAAGGTTATGTCAAGGTTATGTCAAGGTTATGTCAAGGTTATGTCAAGGTTATGTCAAGGTTATGTCAAGGTTATGTCAAGGTTATGTCAAGGTTATGTCAAGGTTATGTCAAGGTTATGTCAAGGTTATGTCAAGGTTATGTCAAGGTTATGTCAAGGTTATGTCAAGGTTATGTCAAGGTTATGTCAAGGTTATGTCAAGGTTATGTCAAGGTTATGTCAAGGTTATGTCAAGGTTATGTCAAGGTTATGTCAAGGTTATGTCAAGGTTATGTCAAGGTTATGTCAAGGTTATGTCAAGGTTATGTCAAGGTTATGTCAAGGTTATGTCAAGGTTATGTCAAGGTTATGTCAAGGTTATGTCAAGGTTATGTCAAGGTTATGTCAAGGTTATGTCAAGGTTATGTCAAGGTTATGTCAAGGTTATGTCAAGGTTATGTCAAGGTTATGTCAAGGTTATGTCAAGGTTATGTCAAGGTTATGTCAAGGTTATGTCAAGGTTATGTCAAGGTTATGTCAAGGTTATGTCAAGGTTATGTCAAGGTTATGTCAAGGTTATGTCAAGGTTATGTCAAGGTTATGTCAAGGTTATGTCAAGGTTATGTCAAGGTTATGTCAAGGTTATGTCAAGGTTATGTCAAGGTTATGTCAAGGTTATGTCAAGGTTATGTCAAGGTTATGTCAAGGTTATGTCAAGGTTATGTCAAGGTTATGTCAAGGTTATGTCAAGGTTATGTCAAGGTTATGTCAAGGTTATGTCAAGGTTATGTCAAGGTTATGTCAAGGTTATGTCAAGGTTATGTCAAGGTTATGTCAAGGTTATGTCAAGGTTATGTCAAGGTTATGTCAAGGTTATGTCAAGGTTATGTCAAGGTTATGTCAAGGTTATGTCAAGGTTATGTCAAGGTTATGTCAAGGTTATGTCAAGGTTATGTCAAGGTTATGTCAAGGTTATGTCAAGGTTATGTCAAGGTTATGTCAAGGTTATGTCAAGGTTATGTCAAGGTTATGTCAAGGTTATGTCAAGGTTATGTCAAGGTTATGTCAAGGTTATGTCAAGGTTATGTCAAGGTTATGTCAAGGTTATGTCAAGGTTATGTCAAGGTTATGTCAAGGTTATGTCAAGGTTATGTCAAGGTTATGTCAAGGTTATGTCAAGGTTATGTCAAGGTTATGTCAAGGTTATGTCAAGGTTATGTCAAGGTTATGTCAAGGTTATGTCAAGGTTATGTCAAGGTTATGTCAAGGTTATGTCAAGGTTATGTCAAGGTTATGTCAAGGTTATGTCAAGGTTATGTCAAGGTTATGTCAAGGTTATGTCAAGGTTATGTCAAGGTTATGTCAAGGTTATGTCAAGGTTATGTCAAGGTTATGTCAAGGTTATGTCAAGGTTATGTCAAGGTTATGTCAAGGTTATGTCAAGGTTATGTCAAGGTTATGTCAAGGTTATGTCAAGGTTATGTCAAGGTTATGTCAAGGTTATGTCAAGGTTATGTCAAGGTTATGTCAAGGTTATGTCAAGGTTATGTCAAGGTTATGTCAAGGTTATGTCAAGGTTATGTCAAGGTTATGTCAAGGTTATGTCAAGGTTATGTCAAGGTTATGTCAAGGTTATGTCAAGGTTATGTCAAGGTTATGTCAAGGTTATGTCAAGGTTATGTCAAGGTTATGTCAAGGTTATGTCAAGGTTATGTCAAGGTTATGTCAAGGTTATGTCAAGGTTATGTCAAGGTTATGTCAAGGTTATGTCAAGGTTATGTCAAGGTTATGTCAAGGTTATGTCAAGGTTATGTCAAGGTTATGTCAAGGTTATGTCAAGGTTATGTCAAGGTTATGTCAAGGTTATGTCAAGGTTATGTCAAGGTTATGTCAAGGTTATGTCAAGGTTATGTCAAGGTTATGTCAAGGTTATGTCAAGGTTATGTCAAGGTTATGTCAAGGTTATGTCAAGGTTATGTCAAGGTTATGTCAAGGTTATGTCAAGGTTATGTCAAGGTTATGTCAAGGTTATGTCAAGGTTATGTCAAGGTTATGTCAAGGTTATGTCAAGGTTATGTCAAGGTTATGTCAAGGTTATGTCAAGGTTATGTCAAGGTTATGTCAAGGTTATGTCAAGGTTATGTCAAGGTTATGTCAAGGTTATGTCAAGGTTATGTCAAGGTTATGTCAAGGTTATGTCAAGGTTATGTCAAGGTTATGTCAAGGTTATGTCAAGGTTATGTCAAGGTTATGTCAAGGTTATGTCAAGGTTATGTCAAGGTTATGTCAAGGTTATGTCAAGGTTATGTCAAGGTTATGTCAAGGTTATGTCAAGGTTATGTCAAGGTTATGTCAAGGTTATGTCAAGGTTATGTCAAGGTTATGTCAAGGTTATGTCAAGGTTATGTCAAGGTTATGTCAAGGTTATGTCAAGGTTATGTCAAGGTTATGTCAAGGTTATGTCAAGGTTATGTCAAGGTTATGTCAAGGTTATGTCAAGGTTATGTCAAGGTTATGTCAAGGTTATGTCAAGGTTATGTCAAGGTTATGTCAAGGTTATGTCAAGGTTATGTCAAGGTTATGTCAAGGTTATGTCAAGGTTATGTCAAGGTTATGTCAAGGTTATGTCAAGGTTATGTCAAGGTTATGTCAAGGTTATGTCAAGGTTATGTCAAGGTTATGTCAAGGTTATGTCAAGGTTATGTCAAGGTTATGTCAAGGTTATGTCAAGGTTATGTCAAGGTTATGTCAAGGTTATGTCAAGGTTATGTCAAGGTTATGTCAAGGTTATGTCAAGGTTATGTCAAGGTTATGTCAAGGTTATGTCAAGGTTATGTCAAGGTTATGTCAAGGTTATGTCAAGGTTATGTCAAGGTTATGTCAAGGTTATGTCAAGGTTATGTCAAGGTTATGTCAAGGTTATGTCAAGGTTATGTCAAGGTTATGTCAAGGTTATGTCAAGGTTATGTCAAGGTTATGTCAAGGTTATGTCAAGGTTATGTCAAGGTTATGTCAAGGTTATGTCAAGGTTATGTCAAGGTTATGTCAAGGTTATGTCAAGGTTATGTCAAGGTTATGTCAAGGTTATGTCAAGGTTATGTCAAGGTTATGTCAAGGTTATGTCAAGGTTATGTCAAGGTTATGTCAAGGTTATGTCAAGGTTATGTCAAGGTTATGTCAAGGTTATGTCAAGGTTATGTCAAGGTTATGTCAAGGTTATGTCAAGGTTATGTCAAGGTTATGTCAAGGTTATGTCAAGGTTATGTCAAGGTTATGTCAAGGTTATGTCAAGGTTATGTCAAGGTTATGTCAAGGTTATGTCAAGGTTATGTCAAGGTTATGTCAAGGTTATGTCAAGGTTATGTCAAGGTTATGTCAAGGTTATGTCAAGGTTATGTCAAGGTTATGTCAAGGTTATGTCAAGGTTATGTCAAGGTTATGTCAAGGTTATGTCAAGGTTATGTCAAGGTTATGTCAAGGTTATGTCAAGGTTATGTCAAGGTTATGTCAAGGTTATGTCAAGGTTATGTCAAGGTTATGTCAAGGTTATGTCAAGGTTATGTCAAGGTTATGTCAAGGTTATGTCAAGGTTATGTCAAGGTTATGTCAAGGTTATGTCAAGGTTATGTCAAGGTTATGTCAAGGTTATGTCAAGGTTATGTCAAGGTTATGTCAAGGTTATGTCAAGGTTATGTCAAGGTTATGTCAAGGTTATGTCAAGGTTATGTCAAGGTTATGTCAAGGTTATGTCAAGGTTATGTCAAGGTTATGTCAAGGTTATGTCAAGGTTATGTCAAGGTTATGTCAAGGTTATGTCAAGGTTATGTCAAGGTTATGTCAAGGTTATGTCAAGGTTATGTCAAGGTTATGTCAAGGTTATGTCAAGGTTATGTCAAGGTTATGTCAAGGTTATGTCAAGGTTATGTCAAGGTTATGTCAAGGTTATGTCAAGGTTATGTCAAGGTTATGTCAAGGTTATGTCAAGGTTATGTCAAGGTTATGTCAAGGTTATGTCAAGGTTATGTCAAGGTTATGTCAAGGTTATGTCAAGGTTATGTCAAGGTTATGTCAAGGTTATGTCAAGGTTATGTCAAGGTTATGTCAAGGTTATGTCAAGGTTATGTCAAGGTTATGTCAAGGTTATGTCAAGGTTATGTCAAGGTTATGTCAAGGTTATGTCAAGGTTATGTCAAGGTTATGTCAAGGTTATGTCAAGGTTATGTCAAGGTTATGTCAAGGTTATGTCAAGGTTATGTCAAGGTTATGTCAAGGTTATGTCAAGGTTATGTCAAGGTTATGTCAAGGTTATGTCAAGGTTATGTCAAGGTTATGTCAAGGTTATGTCAAGGTTATGTCAAGGTTATGTCAAGGTTATGTCAAGGTTATGTCAAGGTTATGTCAAGGTTATGTCAAGGTTATGTCAAGGTTATGTCAAGGTTATGTCAAGGTTATGTCAAGGTTATGTCAAGGTTATGTCAAGGTTATGTCAAGGTTATGTCAAGGTTATGTCAAGGTTATGTCAAGGTTATGTCAAGGTTATGTCAAGGTTATGTCAAGGTTATGTCAAGGTTATGTCAAGGTTATGTCAAGGTTATGTCAAGGTTATGTCAAGGTTATGTCAAGGTTATGTCAAGGTTATGTCAAGGTTATGTCAAGGTTATGTCAAGGTTATGTCAAGGTTATGTCAAGGTTATGTCAAGGTTATGTCAAGGTTATGTCAAGGTTATGTCAAGGTTATGTCAAGGTTATGTCAAGGTTATGTCAAGGTTATGTCAAGGTTATGTCAAGGTTATGTCAAGGTTATGTCAAGGTTATGTCAAGGTTATGTCAAGGTTATGTCAAGGTTATGTCAAGGTTATGTCAAGGTTATGTCAAGGTTATGTCAAGGTTATGTCAAGGTTATGTCAAGGTTATGTCAAGGTTATGTCAAGGTTATGTCAAGGTTATGTCAAGGTTATGTCAAGGTTATGTCAAGGTTATGTCAAGGTTATGTCAAGGTTATGTCAAGGTTATGTCAAGGTTATGTCAAGGTTATGTCAAGGTTATGTCAAGGTTATGTCAAGGTTATGTCAAGGTTATGTCAAGGTTATGTCAAGGTTATGTCAAGGTTATGTCAAGGTTATGTCAAGGTTATGTCAAGGTTATGTCAAGGTTATGTCAAGGTTATGTCAAGGTTATGTCAAGGTTATGTCAAGGTTATGTCAAGGTTATGTCAAGGTTATGTCAAGGTTATGTCAAGGTTATGTCAAGGTTATGTCAAGGTTATGTCAAGGTTATGTCAAGGTTATGTCAAGGTTATGTCAAGGTTATGTCAAGGTTATGTCAAGGTTATGTCAAGGTTATGTCAAGGTTATGTCAAGGTTATGTCAAGGTTATGTCAAGGTTATGTCAAGGTTATGTCAAGGTTATGTCAAGGTTATGTCAAGGTTATGTCAAGGTTATGTCAAGGTTATGTCAAGGTTATGTCAAGGTTATGTCAAGGTTATGTCAAGGTTATGTCAAGGTTATGTCAAGGTTATGTCAAGGTTATGTCAAGGTTATGTCAAGGTTATGTCAAGGTTATGTCAAGGTTATGTCAAGGTTATGTCAAGGTTATGTCAAGGTTATGTCAAGGTTATGTCAAGGTTATGTCAAGGTTATGTCAAGGTTATGTCAAGGTTATGTCAAGGTTATGTCAAGGTTATGTCAAGGTTATGTCAAGGTTATGTCAAGGTTATGTCAAGGTTATGTCAAGGTTATGTCAAGGTTATGTCAAGGTTATGTCAAGGTTATGTCAAGGTTATGTCAAGGTTATGTCAAGGTTATGTCAAGGTTATGTCAAGGTTATGTCAAGGTTATGTCAAGGTTATGTCAAGGTTATGTCAAGGTTATGTCAAGGTTATGTCAAGGTTATGTCAAGGTTATGTCAAGGTTATGTCAAGGTTATGTCAAGGTTATGTCAAGGTTATGTCAAGGTTATGTCAAGGTTATGTCAAGGTTATGTCAAGGTTATGTCAAGGTTATGTCAAGGTTATGTCAAGGTTATGTCAAGGTTATGTCAAGGTTATGTCAAGGTTATGTCAAGGTTATGTCAAGGTTATGTCAAGGTTATGTCAAGGTTATGTCAAGGTTATGTCAAGGTTATGTCAAGGTTATGTCAAGGTTATGTCAAGGTTATGTCAAGGTTATGTCAAGGTTATGTCAAGGTTATGTCAAGGTTATGTCAAGGTTATGTCAAGGTTATGTCAAGGTTATGTCAAGGTTATGTCAAGGTTATGTCAAGGTTATGTCAAGGTTATGTCAAGGTTATGTCAAGGTTATGTCAAGGTTATGTCAAGGTTATGTCAAGGTTATGTCAAGGTTATGTCAAGGTTATGTCAAGGTTATGTCAAGGTTATGTCAAGGTTATGTCAAGGTTATGTCAAGGTTATGTCAAGGTTATGTCAAGGTTATGTCAAGGTTATGTCAAGGTTATGTCAAGGTTATGTCAAGGTTATGTCAAGGTTATGTCAAGGTTATGTCAAGGTTATGTCAAGGTTATGTCAAGGTTATGTCAAGGTTATGTCAAGGTTATGTCAAGGTTATGTCAAGGTTATGTCAAGGTTATGTCAAGGTTATGTCAAGGTTATGTCAAGGTTATGTCAAGGTTATGTCAAGGTTATGTCAAGGTTATGTCAAGGTTATGTCAAGGTTATGTCAAGGTTATGTCAAGGTTATGTCAAGGTTATGTCAAGGTTATGTCAAGGTTATGTCAAGGTTATGTCAAGGTTATGTCAAGGTTATGTCAAGGTTATGTCAAGGTTATGTCAAGGTTATGTCAAGGTTATGTCAAGGTTATGTCAAGGTTATGTCAAGGTTATGTCAAGGTTATGTCAAGGTTATGTCAAGGTTATGTCAAGGTTATGTCAAGGTTATGTCAAGGTTATGTCAAGGTTATGTCAAGGTTATGTCAAGGTTATGTCAAGGTTATGTCAAGGTTATGTCAAGGTTATGTCAAGGTTATGTCAAGGTTATGTCAAGGTTATGTCAAGGTTATGTCAAGGTTATGTCAAGGTTATGTCAAGGTTATGTCAAGGTTATGTCAAGGTTATGTCAAGGTTATGTCAAGGTTATGTCAAGGTTATGTCAAGGTTATGTCAAGGTTATGTCAAGGTTATGTCAAGGTTATGTCAAGGTTATGTCAAGGTTATGTCAAGGTTATGTCAAGGTTATGTCAAGGTTATGTCAAGGTTATGTCAAGGTTATGTCAAGGTTATGTCAAGGTTATGTCAAGGTTATGTCAAGGTTATGTCAAGGTTATGTCAAGGTTATGTCAAGGTTATGTCAAGGTTATGTCAAGGTTATGTCAAGGTTATGTCAAGGTTATGTCAAGGTTATGTCAAGGTTATGTCAAGGTTATGTCAAGGTTATGTCAAGGTTATGTCAAGGTTATGTCAAGGTTATGTCAAGGTTATGTCAAGGTTATGTCAAGGTTATGTCAAGGTTATGTCAAGGTTATGTCAAGGTTATGTCAAGGTTATGTCAAGGTTATGTCAAGGTTATGTCAAGGTTATGTCAAGGTTATGTCAAGGTTATGTCAAGGTTATGTCAAGGTTATGTCAAGGTTATGTCAAGGTTATGTCAAGGTTATGTCAAGGTTATGTCAAGGTTATGTCAAGGTTATGTCAAGGTTATGTCAAGGTTATGTCAAGGTTATGTCAAGGTTATGTCAAGGTTATGTCAAGGTTATGTCAAGGTTATGTCAAGGTTATGTCAAGGTTATGTCAAGGTTATGTCAAGGTTATGTCAAGGTTATGTCAAGGTTATGTCAAGGTTATGTCAAGGTTATGTCAAGGTTATGTCAAGGTTATGTCAAGGTTATGTCAAGGTTATGTCAAGGTTATGTCAAGGTTATGTCAAGGTTATGTCAAGGTTATGTCAAGGTTATGTCAAGGTTATGTCAAGGTTATGTCAAGGTTATGTCAAGGTTATGTCAAGGTTATGTCAAGGTTATGTCAAGGTTATGTCAAGGTTATGTCAAGGTTATGTCAAGGTTATGTCAAGGTTATGTCAAGGTTATGTCAAGGTTATGTCAAGGTTATGTCAAGGTTATGTCAAGGTTATGTCAAGGTTATGTCAAGGTTATGTCAAGGTTATGTCAAGGTTATGTCAAGGTTATGTCAAGGTTATGTCAAGGTTATGTCAAGGTTATGTCAAGGTTATGTCAAGGTTATGTCAAGGTTATGTCAAGGTTATGTCAAGGTTATGTCAAGGTTATGTCAAGGTTATGTCAAGGTTATGTCAAGGTTATGTCAAGGTTATGTCAAGGTTATGTCAAGGTTATGTCAAGGTTATGTCAAGGTTATGTCAAGGTTATGTCAAGGTTATGTCAAGGTTATGTCAAGGTTATGTCAAGGTTATGTCAAGGTTATGTCAAGGTTATGTCAAGGTTATGTCAAGGTTATGTCAAGGTTATGTCAAGGTTATGTCAAGGTTATGTCAAGGTTATGTCAAGGTTATGTCAAGGTTATGTCAAGGTTATGTCAAGGTTATGTCAAGGTTATGTCAAGGTTATGTCAAGGTTATGTCAAGGTTATGTCAAGGTTATGTCAAGGTTATGTCAAGGTTATGTCAAGGTTATGTCAAGGTTATGTCAAGGTTATGTCAAGGTTATGTCAAGGTTATGTCAAGGTTATGTCAAGGTTATGTCAAGGTTATGTCAAGGTTATGTCAAGGTTATGTCAAGGTTATGTCAAGGTTATGTCAAGGTTATGTCAAGGTTATGTCAAGGTTATGTCAAGGTTATGTCAAGGTTATGTCAAGGTTATGTCAAGGTTATGTCAAGGTTATGTCAAGGTTATGTCAAGGTTATGTCAAGGTTATGTCAAGGTTATGTCAAGGTTATGTCAAGGTTATGTCAAGGTTATGTCAAGGTTATGTCAAGGTTATGTCAAGGTTATGTCAAGGTTATGTCAAGGTTATGTCAAGGTTATGTCAAGGTTATGTCAAGGTTATGTCAAGGTTATGTCAAGGTTATGTCAAGGTTATGTCAAGGTTATGTCAAGGTTATGTCAAGGTTATGTCAAGGTTATGTCAAGGTTATGTCAAGGTTATGTCAAGGTTATGTCAAGGTTATGTCAAGGTTATGTCAAGGTTATGTCAAGGTTATGTCAAGGTTATGTCAAGGTTATGTCAAGGTTATGTCAAGGTTATGTCAAGGTTATGTCAAGGTTATGTCAAGGTTATGTCAAGGTTATGTCAAGGTTATGTCAAGGTTATGTCAAGGTTATGTCAAGGTTATGTCAAGGTTATGTCAAGGTTATGTCAAGGTTATGTCAAGGCTATGTCAAGGTTATGTCAAGGTTATGTCAAGGTTATGTCAAGGTTATGTCAAGGTTATGTCAAGGTTATGTCAAGGTTATGTCAAGGTTATGTCAAGGTTATGTCAAGGTTATGTCAAGGTTATGTCAAGGTTATGTCAAGGTTATGTCAAGGTTATGTCAAGGTTATGTCAAGGTTATGTCAAGGTTATGTCAAGGTTATGTCAAGGTTATGTCAAGGTTATGTCAAGGTTATGTCAAGGTTATGTCAAGGTTATGTCAAGGTTATGTCAAGGTTATGTCAAGGTTATGTCAAGGTTATGTCAAGGTTATGTCAAGGTTATGTCAAGGTTATGTCAAGGTTATGTCAAGGTTATGTCAAGGTTATGTCAAGGTTATGTCAAGGTTATGTCAAGGTTATGTCAAGGTTATGTCAAGGTTATGTCAAGGTTATGTCAAGGTTATGTCAAGGTTATGTCAAGGTTATGTCAAGGTTATGTCAAGGTTATGTCAAGGTTATGTCAAGGTTATGTCAAGGTTATGTCAAGGTTATGTCAAGGTTATGTCAAGGTTATGTCAAGGTTATGTCAAGGTTATGTCAAGGTTATGTCAAGGTTATGTCAAGGTTATGTCAAGGTTATGTCAAGGTTATGTCAAGGTTATGTCAAGGTTATGTCAAGGTTATGTCAAGGTTATGTCAAGGTTATGTCAAGGTTATGTCAAGGTTATGTCAAGGTTATGTCAAGGTTATGTCAAGGTTATGTCAAGGTTATGTCAAGGTT